>NC_091991.1:26038725-26353484 GCF_044704955.1 Pristiophorus japonicus
AAAGCCCGGGTGGTCCCATTCATGATGAGGGAGAAGGTCGAAATCGAACTGGACAGACTCCAACATGAAGGGGTCATTTCACCAGTCGAATTTAATGAATGGGCTAGTCCCATTGTTCCTGTGCTGAAGAGTGATGGCACTGTCAGGATTTGTGGAGACCACAAGGTTATGATCAACTGAGTTTTGAAACAGGATCAGTACCTGTTACCAAAGGCTGATGACCTGTTTGCAATGCTAGCCGGGGGAAAGTCGTTCACCAAATTGGATCTGACGTCGCCCCTATGTGGCACAGGAGCTTGTCGAATTGTCAAAGAAACTTACGTGCATCAATACGCATAAAGGGCTGTTCATTTACAACAGGTGTCCTTTCGGAATTCACTCGGCTGCAACCATATTTCAGAGAAACATGGAGAGTTTACTGAAGTCCGTCCCTAGAACCGTGGTGTTTCAAGACGACATTCTGGTCACAGGTTGTGACATTGCCAAACACCTGCACAACCTGGAAGAGGTTCTACGTCATTTGCACAAAGTCGGGCTCAGGCTGAAACGTTCAAAGTGCGTCTTTATGGCACTGGAAGTCGAATTCCTTGGAAGGAAGATTGCTGCAGACAGCATCAGGCCTACGGACTTGAAAACCGAGGCCATCAAAAATGCATCCAGATCCCAGAATGTGACGGAGCTCCATTTGTTCTTTGGTCTTCTCAACTACTTCGGTAATTTCTTACCTAAATTGAGCACATTATTAGAGCCACTGCACATGCTGCTCAGAAAGGCGACAACTGAGTTTGGGGTGTGTCTCAAGACAGGGCCTTCGAGAAGGCTAGAAATCTGCTTTGTTCCAACAAATTGCTGGTACATTATGACCCGTGCAAGCATTTAGTATTGGCCTGTGATGCCTCATCACATGGGGTTGGTTGCATGCTCCAACAATCCAATGAGTCTAGAAAACTACAACCCATTGCATTGCATACACGTCGAGAAGCATGTCTAAAGCAGAAAAAGCCTACAGCATGGTACGGAAAGAAGCTTTAGCCTGCATATATGGGGTTAAAAAGATGCACCAGTATCTGTTTGGGCTTTGTTTCGAGCTTGAAACTGCTCTTGTTTTCAGAGCATAGAGGTATCAATACCAACACGTCGTCCCGCATCCAGAGGTGGGCGCTGACATTATCTGCCTATGATTATGTCATTCGACAGAGACCTGGCACCGAAAATTGTGCCGATGCATTCCGCCGATTATAGTTGCCCATGCCGGAGGTGGAAACGCCACAGCCCGCAGAACTACTGTTGGTCATGGATGCCTTTGAGAGTGAAGAGTCGCCTGTCACAGCTCAACAAGTTAGGACCTGGACCAGCCAGGATACGATCTTATCAGTTGTAAAACGTTGTGTCCTTAGTGGTGATTGGTCAGCCATTCCCAGGGAAGTGTGTGATGAGACCAAACTTTACAACCGTGGAAAGACGAACTATCCATTCAATCTGATTGTTTGCTATGGGATAATTGTGTTGTGCCCAAGAAAGGCAGGGAGAGATTTGTACGGGATTTACACAGTACCCATCCCGGTATTGTGGTGATGAAGGCCATTGCCAGGTCTCACGTTTGGTGGCCTGGCATTGACTCTGATTTGGAGTCATAGAAACATAGATAGAAACATAGAAAATAGGTGCAGGAGTAGGCCATTCGGCCCTTCGAGCCTGCACCGCCATTCAATGAGTTCATGGCTGAACCTGCAACTTCAGTACCCACTTCCTGCTTTCTCGCCATACCCCTTGATCACCCTAGTTGTAAGGACTTTATCTAACTCCCTTTTGAATATATTTAGTGAATTGGCCTCAACAACTTTCTGTGGTAGAGAATTCCACAGGTTCACCACTCTCTGGGTGAAGAAGTTTCTCCTCATCTCGGTCCTAAATGGCTTACCCCTTATCCTTAGACTATGAACCCTGGTTCTGGACTTCCCCAACATTGGGAACATTCTTCCTGCATCTAACCTGTCTAAACCCGTCAGAATTTTAAACGTTTCTATGAGGTCCCCTCTCATTCTTCTGAACTCCAGTGAATACAAGCCCAGTTGATCCAGTCTTTCTTGATAGGTCAGTCCCACCATCCCGAGAATCAGTCTGGTGAACCTTCGCTGCACTCCCTCAATAGCAAGAATGTCCTTCTTCAAATTAGGAGACCAAAACTGTACACAATACTCCAGGTGTGGCCTCACCAAGGCCCTGTACAACTGCAGCAACACTTATCTGCCCCTGTACTTAAATCTCCTCGCTATGAAGGCCAACATGCCATTTGCTTTCTTAACCGCCTGCTGTACCTGCATGCCAACCTTCAATGACTGATGCACCATGACACCCAGGTCACGTTGCACCTTTCCTTTTCCTAATCTGTCACCATTCAGACAATAGTCTGTCTCTCTGTTTTTGCCACCAAAGTGGATAACCTCACATTTATCCACATTATACTTCATCTGCCATGCATTTGCCCACTCACCTAACCTATCCAAGTCACTCTGCAGCCTCATAGCATCCTCCTCGCAGCTCATACTGCCACCCAACGTAGTATCATCTGCAAATTTGGAGATACTACATTTAATCGCATCGTCTAAATCATTAATGTACAGTGTAAACAGCTGAGGCCCCAGCACAGAACCTTGCGGTACCCCACTAGTCACTGCCTGCCATTCTGAAAAGTACCCATTTACTCCTACTCTTTGCTTCCTGTCTGACAACCAGTTCTCAATCCATGTCAGCACACTACGCCCAATCCCATGTGCTTTAACTTTGCACATTAATCTTTTGTGTGGGACCTTATCGAAAGCCTTCTGAAAGTCCAAATATACCACATCAACTGGTTCTCCATTGTCCACTCTACTGAAAACATCCTCAAAAAATTCCAGAAGATTTGTCAAGCATGATTTCCCTTTCACAAATCCATGCTGACTTGGACCTATCATGTCACCTCTTTCCAAATGCGCTGCTATGACATCCTTATTAATTGATTCCATCATTTTACCCACTACTGAGGTCAGGCTGACCGGTCTATAATTCCCTGTTTTCTCTCTCCCTCCTTTTTTAAAAAATGGGGTTACATTGGCTACCCTCCACTCCATAGGAATTGATCCAGAGTCTATGGAATGTTGGAAAATGACTGTCAGTGCATCCGCTATTTCCAAGGCCACCTCCTTAAATACTCTGGGATGCAGACCATCAGACCCTAGGGATTTATCGGCCTTCAATCACATCAATTTCCCCAACACAATTTCCCGACTAATAAGGATTTCCCTCAGTACCTCCTTCTTACTAGACCCTCTGACCCCTTTTATATCCGGAAGGTTGTTTGTGTCCTCCTTAGTGAATACCAAACCAAAGTACTTGTTCAATTGGTCTGCCATTTCTTTGTTCTCCGTTATGACTTCCCCTGATTCTGACTGCAGGGGACCTATGTTTGTCTTTACTAATCTTTTTCTCTTTACATATCTATAGAAGCTTTTACAGTGCGTCTTAATGTTCCCTGCAAGCTTCCTCTCGTACTCTATTTTGCCTGCCCTAATCAAACCCTTTGTCCTCCTCTGCTGAGTTCTAAATTTCTCCCAGTCCCCGGGTTCGCTGCTATTTCTGGCCAATTTGTATGCCATTTCCTTGGCTTTAATACTATCCCTGATTTCCCTTGACAGCCACGGTTGAGCTACCTTCCCTTTTTTATTTTTACGCCAGACAGGGATGTACAATTGTTGTAGTTCATCCATGCAGTCTCTAAATGTCTGCCATTGCTCATCCACAGTCAACCCCTTAAGTATCATTCGCCAATCTATCCTAGCCAATTCATGCCTCATACCTTCAAAGTTACCCTTCTTTAAGTTCTGGACCATGGTCTCTGAATTAACTGTTTCATTCTCCATCCTAATGTAGAATTCCACCATATTATGGTCACTCTTCCCTAAAGGGCCTCGCACAACGAGATTGCTAATTAATCCTCTCTCATTACACAACACCCAGTCTAAGATGGCCTCCCCCCTAGTTGCTTCCTCGACATATTGGTCTCGGAAACCATCCCTTATGCACGCCAGGAAATCCTCCTCCACCGTATTACTTCCAGTTTGTTTAGCCCAATCTATATTCATATTAAAGCCACCCATGATAACTGCATGCACCCCTAATTTCCTGTTTGATGCCCTCTCCAACATCACTACTACTGTTTGGAGGTCTGTACACAACTCCCACTAACTTCTTTTGCCCTTTGGTGTTCTGCAGCTCTACCCATATAGATTCCACATCCTCCAAGCTAACTATTGCATTAATCTCCTCTTTAACCAGCAATGCTACCCCACCTCCTTGTCCTTTTATTCTATCCTTTCTGAATGTTGAATACCCTTGGATGTTGAGTTCCCAGCCCTGATCATCCTGGAGCCACGTCTCTGTAATCCCAATCACATCATATGTGTTAACATCTATTTGCACAGTTAATTCATCCACCTTATTATGGATACTCCTTGCATTAGATACAGAGCCTTCAGGCTTGTCTTTTTAACACACCTTGTCCCTTTAGAATTTTGCTGTAATTTGGCCCTTTTTGTTTTTTGCCTTGAGATTCTCTGCCCTCCACTTTTACTATTCTCCTTTCTATCTTTTGCCTCTGTCTCCCTTTTATTTCCCTCTGCCTCCTTGCATAGGTTCCCATCCCCCTGCCATATTAGTTTAACTCCTCCCCAACACCACTAGCAAACACTCCCCCTAGGACATTGGTTCCAATCCCGCCCAGGTGTAGACCGTCCGGTTTGTACTGGTCCCACCTCCCCCAGTCATGTGTGCATTGGTGCAACACTTGCATGCAGTTAAGCAATGCACCAGTGGAATCTCCGCTAAGTCTGTGGTCGTGGCCATCCAACCCATGGTCGAGGATCCACATCAACTATGCGGGTCCTTTCCTGGGCAAAATATTTTTGGTGGTGGTGGATGCGTATTCCAAATGGATAGAATGTGTAATCCTATCATCCAGCATATCCACAGCCACCATTGAGAGCCTTCGTGCCATGTTCGCCACTCATGGTCTGCCCAACATCGTTGTGAGCGACAACGGATTGTGCTTCACGCGTTTGGAGTTTCAAGAGTTTATGAGACTCAATGGTATCAAGCATGTAAGGTCAGCACCATTCAAACCCGCGTCCAATGGTCAAGCGGAGCGGGCCGTCCAAACCATCAAGCAGAGCCTGAAACGTGTAACTCACGGTTCTTTGCAGACTCGCTTGTCACGCATACTGCTTAGTGCAGGACGAGACCTCACATGCTTACCCCCCTGCTGAACTGTTGATGAAGAGAGGTCTCAAGACCAGACTCTCGCTTGTCCACCCTGATCTTAACGATCACGTTGAAAACAGACGTCAACATCAGCAGTGGTATCAGATCGCACTGCCGTGTCATGTGACATCTCTATTAATGATCCTATATATGTGCTAAATTATGGTCAAGGTCCCAAGTGGGTCACTGGCCCTGTTATGGCCAAAGAGGGTAACAGGGTGCTTATTGTCAGGCTCACTAATGAGCAAACTTGCAGGAGGCACATTGATCAGATGAAATTGCGGCATACAGACGAACTGGAACAGATTGAAGAAGACACCATCAATCACCAACCGATTCATATTCAGCAATCAGAAGACTGCTGTTGTCAATGAATCTGGAACTTCAATCCCCGACTGCCACTCCCATTAGATCGGCTACCCAGCCTCAAGTCATGAACGACTCGGAGAGCTCACCCAGCTCTGGAATTGAACTGAGACGATCAACTAGGGAGCTGAAAGCCCTGGACCATCTCAATTTGTAAATAGGACTGATACCAAGATCTTGGGGTGGGGGGGAATGATATAATGTATGTATGCCTGGGTATACCTGCCACCAGGGGGAGCGATCGTCGGAGATCATTGGGCCACAGACACACATGTGCAGCCCTTGTATATAAAGAAAGCCTCCATGTTTAATCCTCACTTTGAGAGCTAATAAAGTAGAGTCAGGTCGCACCTGATTGAGTTCACGGTACTAAGCCTATTGAGTTATTGCATACGCAACAGTTAGCAATATACAGGTTTGATAAAAAAACGAACAATAAGAAGCACTGGAAAGATAAAATTGGCAGCGAGAATGGAGAGAGACATGTTATAAAAAATCACCAGCCAGAGAATGGCATGACAACATGCTAGGAGACATTTTTACACATAACTATCTCTTACTGTTACAGGTTTGATTCAGTTGAGAACTTGTAGCATAATAATCTTCACTCACAATTTAAAAAAATACTAATTGTGTTGCATACCTATGCATTTGTATAATGCTGAAAGCTGGGAATTATTTCTGCTAGCCAATCATAAGGGGCACTACTTAAAGACTGGCATAAGTGACTCCACATTTAACAGACATTAACCTATTAAACCTTCTTTTGTTCAATAGCAATGAACCACATATGCTGATTAATGCCTTTAACATACATGACTAGAATGTATATCTTCTGCAACTTGCAGAAACAATTGACTTTAACACTAATACAATAGCAAAATACTGCAGATGCTGGAATCTAAAATAATTACAGAAAATGCTGGAAATATTCAGCAGGTCAGGCAGCATCTGTTGAGAGAGAAACAGAGTAAATGGTTCAGGTCTGTGACCCTGAGTCAGAACTGACAAAAGTTAGAGATATAACAGATTTTAACCAGGTGCAGAGGATGGGAACATGGCAGGGGGTGGTGGGGCGGCGGGGAGGAGTGAGGAAAGAACAAAGGGGACGTTCTGTGATAGGGTGCAATGCAGGAGTGATTAAATGCTGCAAATGGGAATGGCAGAATCAGCAACAGCTGCCGTCTGAAAGAATAGGGGCAGAGGTTATGGTCTGAAATTGTTGAACTCGATGTTGAGTTCAGAGACTGTGAGGTGCCTAATCAAAAGATGAGGTGCTATTCTGCGAACTTCGTTGGAACAGTGTAAGAAGCCGAGGACGGAGAGGTCAGAGCGGGAATGGAGCGGAAAATTAAAGTGACAGGCGACCAGAAGTCCGGGGTCAAACTTACGGACTGAAAGGAGGTGCTCCGCAAAGCAGTCACCCATTCTGCGTTTGGTCTCCCCAATGTTCAGGAGACCGCATCCTGAGCTGTGAATACAGTACACTAAATTGCATGACTTTAACCTTATGTGTGCTGTAACCAGAAAGAAAACTCCGATTTTAACCCAATTGTGGCATCAGTTGCCCACTCGAAACTCAAGAGCACAATAGGCCTCAGGCTCTTTCCACAGATAATGCAGTCAGCCAGCATGCATTGCACAGCAGAGCTACTGGAGCACAGGAGTACATTGCCAGTCCTGTTATAAAGACTGGATTTTTGGCTTTCTCCGTTTTGGGGCAAAAACGGAGCAGGGGGCGGGAAAATTACCGGCGAACTAGCGTTACCGATTTAATTGCCTATCTTTTGGCATTTGGGGTCTGTGCCAGCGGTGCAGAGCAAAGGGAGGCGTTGTACTATTTTCATGGCGCAAAAGCTTTAGTGCGGGGCTGGGAGCGCTCTGAGAAAGGCCTTGGGAGGGGAAAAAAACTCAAAAAAATCATTCAAAAAAATAATCAAAAAACATTGGCAACACCCTTACCTAACAAATCACTGCAAAAATATATAAAAATAAAGGGCCCGAACTTGGTCAAAGCCAAAGCCTGCCCAAGTGCTGCCCAAAGTACCGCCGATGGCCGCCGAGAGACTGGGCGGTACCTTGCCAGAAAGATTCCTCTAAAAGAGGTGGTAGTACCGCCCGCAACCAAATAATGACTTACGACGTTAATCTGGGCGGCAGCGGGCGGGAGCTTTCAATCTCGGTGGCAAATGCGATCCTCGCCAAAGTGTTGCCGAGGAGTGAGTCGGGCCTAGGGAGGGGGGAGCACTGAAAAATAAAAATCTTCACAAAAAAAACCACACCAGAACACCCTCAGCGAACCCCATTCAAGTAAAATGCTGAAAAAAAAATTTAAAAAATGTTCACTAACCTTTTTTTTGCAGGTCTTCTTACTTACCGCTGGGGTTAGACCTCCATGCAGCGGTCCTTCCCCCTGCTACCGCTGACTCCCACCGACTCCCGCCCGCACCAATATGGCAGCTCGGTGGGCGGGAGGTCACTTACATCGAAACATAGAAAATAGGTGCAGGAGTAGGCCATTCGGCCCTTCGAGCCTGCACCGCCATTCAATGAGTTCATGGCTGAGCATGCAACTTCAGTACCCCATTCCTGCTTTCTCGCCATACCACTTCATCCCCCTAGTACTAAGGACTACATCTAACTCCTTTTTGAATATATTTAGTGAATTGGCCTCAACAACTTTCTGTGGTAGAGAATTCCACTGGTTCACCACTCTCTGGGTGAAGAAGTTTCTCCTCATCTCGGTCCTAAATGGCTTACCCCTTATCCTTAGACTGTGACCCCTGGTTCTGGACTTCCCCAACATTAATAAGAACATAAGAACATAAGAATTAGGACCAGGAGTAGGCCATCTAGCCCCTCGAGCCTGCTCAGCCACCCAACAAGATCACGGCTGATCTGGCCGTGGACTCAGCTCCACTTACCCGCCCGCTCCCCACAACCCTTAATTCCCTTACTGGTTAAAAATCTATCTATCTGTGATTTGAATATATTCAATGAGCTAGCCTCAACTGCTTCCTTGGGCAGAGAATTCCACAGATTCACAACCCTCTGGGAGAAGAAATTCCTTTTCAACTTGGTTTTAAATTGGCTCCCCCGTATTTTGATGCTGTGCCCCCTAGTTCTAGTCTCCCCGACCAGTGGAAACAACCTCTCTGCCTCTATCCTGTCTATCCCCTTCATTATTTTAAATGTTTCTATAAGATCACCCCTCATCCTTCTGAACTCCAACGAGTAAAGACCCAGTCTACTCAATCTATCATTTCTATTTCACTAAATATATTCAAAAAGGAGTTAGATGAAGTCCTTACTACTCGGGGGATCAAGGGGTATGGCGAGAAAGCAGGAATGGGGTACTGAAGTTGCATATTCAGCCATGAACTCATTGAATGGCGGTGCAGGCTAGAAGGGCCGAATGGCCTACTCCTGCACCTATTTTCTATGTATGTCTCTATGTCTATCATCATAAGGTAACCCCCTCATCTCCGGAATCAGCCTAGTGAATCGTCTCTGTACCCCTTTCAAAGCTAGTATATCCTTCCTTAAGTAAGGTGACCAAAACTGCACGCAGTACTCCAGGTGCGGCCTCAACAATACCCTGTACAGTTGCAGCAGGACCTCCCTGCTTTTGTACTCCATCCCTCTCGCAATGAAGGCCAACATTCCATTCGCCTTCCTGATTATCTGCCGCACCTGCAAACTAACTTTTTGGGATTCATGCACAAGGACCCCCAGGTCCCTCTGCACCGCAGCATGTTGTAATTTCTCCCTATTCAAATAATATTCCCTTTTACTGTTTTTTTTCCCAAGGTGGATGACCTCACATTTTCCGACATTGTATTCCATCTGCCAAACCTTAGCCCATTCGCTTAATCTATCCAAATCTCTTTGCAGCCTCTCTGTGTCCTCTACACAACCCACTTTCCCACTAATCTTTGTGTCATCTGCAAATTTTGTTACACTACACTCTGTCCCCTCTTCCAGGTCATCTATGTATATTGTAAATAGTTGTTGTTATGTAATGATGTGTGTATCGTCCCAGTACCTTAAATGTAATGTAAGTACTATGCCACACCACAGAGGGCGCTGCAGTGGGAAACCCTGGTAGTACCTGTAACAAGGACTTTATAAGGCTGACCACCACACCTGGGAGGCACTCTGGAGCTGAACAATAAAGGACGAAGGTCACAGCAGTTAGACTTACACCAGACCGTGTGGAGTCAGTGATTTGTGTGCTACATACACCACATTGGCAACGAGGAAGCGGACGAACTCCACGCAACCATGGCTACTCTGGGCTCGCTAAAGGATTTTACCGTGGGCAATGATTGGGAGGCCTTTACGGAAAGGCTCGAGTACTACTTCACAGCAAATGACCTGACGGAGGACACATACGCAATGAGAGAGAAGCGTAAGGCGATATTGCTCTCCAGTTGTGGAGATGAGGTTTACTGTCTCGTCAGGGATTTGCTGGCACCTGGGAGCGCCAGGGACAAGTCATACGAGGAGCTGACTGAACTCATTCGTGACGAGTTGAAACCGAAGGAGAGCATCCTCATGGCCAGATACAAATGTTACCATCACTACAGACCTGAGGGCCAGGATGTCACCAAATATGCTGCGGACCTCAGGAGACTTGCGGCGCCGTGTGATTTTGGGGCACACCTTGACGAGGCTTTGCAGGACGTTTTCGTCATGGGGATCGGCCATGAGGGCCTCCTTCACAAGCTGCTGGCCACGGAACCCACAGTCACTCTGACAAAGGCCATCGCCATCAGCCGGGCATATATGATCTCAACTTGCAGCACCAAGCAAATAATCCACACAGTCTCGAACCCGGCAGGCACTGTCCACAGGATAGCGCCCACCACGGACAAAACTGCAGATCGTGGCTCTGCCCGGGGCAGAGAGCATGGACCTTGGGATCCTGGAGCTCAGAGTCCGCCGAGGGGGACCAATCAAGCAGCACCATGCTGGCGCTGTGGAGGAAGCCATGGGGCTCACCGGTGCAGGTTTGCGGAGTATACGTGCAATACCTGCCACGTTAAAGGCCACCTTCAGCATATGTGTAAAAGAAATCGGACTCACCATGTGGCTGAGGAGATGGGGGATGATCCACTGTTCAGCGAGGAGCAGGTAGAAGAAGATGAGGTGCTTGGACTGTATACGTGCACCGACGATTCGCCCCCAGTGATAAGTGAAGTAAAAATCAACGGAGTCCCTGTGAGTATGGAAGTGGACACGGGCTCGGGTCCGTCGTTGATGAGTCGGAGAACTTTTGATAAACTGTGGATTAACCCAGCTGCACGCCCCAAGCTGGTCCCGGTCACGGCGAAGCTGTGTACCTACACCAGGGAACTAATACCTGTTCTCGGCAGAGCGATGGTGCAGGTATCCCACGGGGACGAGACGCACGGTTTACCTTTGTGGGTCGTTGCAGGTGATGGGCCGACACTCCTCGGCCGGAGGTGGATGGGGAAGGTCCGTGGGAGCTGGGAAGACTGCATCACTCCACAGGCTGCTGCTCCCCGGGGTGCTGCCATGCCCCGGGTCCCCAGAGAGCAGCACCGACCGAGCTGGAGCTGCAGCCTCAATCCACCCACAGGCAAGTCCCAGGCCCGGACCTCACACAGAGACCCTGCAGCCCCAGCCCCCACAGGCAAGCAGCCCTGCACAGAGGGGCCTAGGGGAATGGGGGGGGGGGGCGGTTGAGCCAGCGGGGCGCTGCGGGCGGGGTGCTGAGGGATCCAGGGGCCGGCGGTTCGGAAGGGCCCCGCAGAGGAAGAGGCCGTTGGACGGGCCCCGCCGAGGAGCTGGTAGCGTCGGGCGGCCATGGCAGCCACAGGGGAGGCCGCTATGGTGGCCGCGGGGGACGTGGCAAGTGCGGCCGCTGGAGAGGCCACGGCGGCCGCAGGAGGTGGCAAGTCAGGTGGCAGCGGAGGGGAGCGGAGGCTGTGACGGCGGAGGGCATTCGGAGCGGCAGTGAAGAAGATGGCGGCGGCATCGTGTCGGAGCTGCAGAGCATCAAAGATGGCGCCGCCCAAGGAGAAGCCCCGTGGAATCCTCCTGCATCAAAGATGGCGCCTTAAAGAGGAAATGCACCCGGGAGTCTTAAAAGGGCCTTACAAAGAGGTGATCCCCACAAAGGACTTCTGTTTGGCAGAGCGAGTCTAAAATGAGCTATGTTAATGTGAGATAGTGAATTTATAATAAGAATTACTTTTTTTATGCTGAATGGCCACTGTATTTGTGTAAAATAATGGGTGAAGTACAATTAATGATAACGGCTAACAAGGAAATCAAGGTTCCGTTACCAGTCAATAACCAGTTAATGTACCAGATAATATGTACCATACTAACGCACTGTCTATGTCCACCTGCCTTCCGTTGGACAAGTGTGATGTTGTGTAATAATGTGTGTATCCTTGTCCTGCGTCCAGGTGGGGGGGGGAAGGTGATGTTATGTAATGATGTGTGTATCGTCCCAGTACCTTAAATGTAATGCAAGTACTATGCCACACCACAGAGGGCGCTGCAGTGGGAAACCCTGGTAGTACCTGTAACAAGGACTATATAAGGCTGACCACCACACCTGGGAGGCACTCTGGAGCTGAACAATAAAGGACGAAGGTCACAGCAGTTAGACTTACACCAGACCGTGTGGAGTCAGTGATTTGTGTGCTACATACACCACAGTTGTGGTCCCAGCACCGATCCCTGTGGCACACCACTAACCACCGATTTCCAACCCAAAAAGGATGCATTTATCCCGACTCGCTGCTTTTTGTTAGCCAGCCAATTCTCGATCCATGCTAATACATTTCCTCTGACTCCGCGTACCTTTATCTTCTGCAGTAACCTTTTGTGTGGCACCTTATCGAATGTCTTTTGGAAATCTAAATACACCACATCCATCGGTACACCTCTATCCACCATGCTCGTTATATCCTCAAAGAATTCCAGTAAATTAGTTACACATGATTTCCCCTTCATGAATCCATGTTGTGTCTGCTTCATTGCACTATTCCTATCTAGATGTCCCACTATTTCTTCCTTAATGATAGCTTCAAGCATTTTCCCCACTACAGATGTTAAACTAACCGGCCTGTAGTTACCTGCCTTTTGTCTGCCCTCTTTTTTAAACAGAGGCGTTACATTAGCTGCTTTCCAATCCGATGGCACCTCCCCAGAGTCCAGAGAATTTTGGTCGATTATAACGGATGCATCTGCTATAACTTCCGCCATCTCTTTTAATACTCTGGGATGCATTTCATCAGGACCAGGGGACTTGTCTACCTTGAGTCCCATTAGCCTGTCCAGCACTACCCCCCTAGTGATAGTGATTGTCTCAAAGTCCTCCCTTCCCACATTCCCGTGACCAGCAATTTTTGGCATGGCTTTTGTGTCTTCCACTGTGAAGACCGAAGCAAAATAATTGTTTAAGGTCTCAGCCATTTCCACATTTCCCATTATTAAATCCCCTTTCTTATCTTCTGAGGGACCAACATTTACTTTAGTCACACTTTTCCGTTTTATATATCGGTAAAAGCTTTTACTATCTGTTTTTATGTTTTGCGCAAGTTTACTTTCGTAATCTATCTTTCCTTTCTTTATTGCTTTCTTAGTCATTCTTTGCTGTCGTTTAAAATTTTCCCAATCTTCTAGTTTCCCACTAACCTTAGCCAACTTATATGCATGGGTTTTTAATTTGATACTCTCCTTTATTTCCTTGGTTATCCACGGCTGGTTATCTCTTCTCTTATCGCCCTTCTTTTTCACTGGAATATATTTTTCTTGAGCACTATGAAAGAGCTCCTTAAAAATCCTCCACTGTTCCTCAATTGTGCCACCGTTTAGTCTGTGTTCCCAGTCTACTTTAGCCAACTCTGCCCTCATCCCACTGTAGTCCCCTTTGTTTAAGCATAGTACGCTCGTTTGAGACACTACTTCCTCACCATCAATCTGTATTACAAATTCAACCACACTGTGATCACTCATTCCGAGAGGATCTTTTACTCGGAGATCGTTTATTATTCTTGTCTCATTACACAGGATCAGATCTAAGATAGCTTGCTCCCTTGTCGGTTCTGTAACATACTGTTCTAAGAAACAATCCCGTATGCATTCTATGAATTCCTCCTCAAAGCTGCCCCGTGCGATTTGATTTGACCAATCGATATGTAGGTTAAAATCCCCCATGATTACTGCCGTTCCTTTTTCACATGCCTCCATTATTCCCTTGATTATTGTCCGCCCCACTGTGAAGTTATTATTTGGAGGCCTATAAACTACACCCACCAGTGACTTTTTCCCCTTACTATCTCTAATCTCCACCCACAATGATTCAACATTTTGTTCATTCGAGCCAATATCGTCTCTCACAACTGCCCTGATATTATCCTTTATTAACAGAGCCAACCCACCTCCTTTCCCTTCTTGTCTATCTTTCCGAATCGTCAGATACCCCTGTATGTTTAATTCCCAGTCTTGGCCACCTGCAACCACGTTTCTGTAATGGCCACCAAATCATACCCATTTGTAATGATTTGTGCCGTCAACTCATTTACTTTATTTCGAATGTGATTACGCGGCGTGGCCACCAGCGGCTGTCAGCGGGCAGTTCCCAGCGGTTACTCCCTTCCCACCAGCAGCAGACCAAAAGGAACCTGCCACCGAGGGGAGACTGCCGAAAAAACTCGGCGGCAGTCGGTGGCAGCTGGCGGGATGTTGGCGGTTAGGCCACCAATTTCGTGCCCAAAAACTTTAACTTCTCTTTTTTTCAGTTTTTCCAAAACTGCTGCCACCAGCAGGGTTGGACCACCATGTTATCTGCATACGGGTCGGGTGGGTCTCGAAACTCGGGCATTGTCGCAATCCAAGTCGTTACACCCCGGCGCAGCTCTCCCCAGCAGTGCTTCCAAGCGCTGCCACAAAAACTGAGCCGAGGATTGCGACCGGGCAAAAAAAAGCTGAGTGCCCGGTTTTTCGCCGTGGATGGTCAAAACGCAGCAGAAACCCAGTCGCAAACCCCTCAAAAATATAGCGAGTAATCCATTCCCCAGCTACATATTATTCTAGATATCTCATTCACATTCTGCCACTTTTTGAGAACAGCATCTTGCAGAGCAAAATAAAGAACAACGAGAAAAAGAAATATTAGTAATTTTATTTGTGTATTATTAATTGAAGCTTTGATTTGACTACAGCCTATTGTTACAAACACGACTAAAATTGTACAGTTTCAAATTGTCCAGCAATCTTCTCAGCGATATGTTAGTTAATCTTTATTATTTATGCTCTTCAAAGTGAAGTAAGAGATTAATAAACACATTTTGGTAGTTAAAAGGCAGCAGCTAGTAACATTTGTTCACTTTAGATAAATGTTTTCATCTAGCCCTGTCACTAATTCTTGTAATTCAACCTTCAGTCAACAGGACTGACCCAATGACATCAGAATTTTATTTTAAATTATTTATGAGTAGAGCCAATTTAAAAATTGTGGAAGATTGTGACAGGAACATTCCCTCACTACTGGCAGACAACTTGCAAGCTTTTCCTCCTCTCCCCAGTTCACGAAGTCAGCCCTCTTCTGTCCCTCTCAATCCAGCCCCTGTTTACAAACACAAGCATTTTGCCACTTCCCCCTCCACCCTTTTCTCAGCCCATCTGCTGTCAAAACCCTAATCCATGCCTGTTCCACCTCCGGACTCAACTATTCAAATACTTATACAAAAGCAAAATACTGCGGATGCTGGAACCTGGAATAAAACCAGAAAATGCTGGAACTCTCAGCAGGTCAAGCAGCATCTGTGGAGAGGAAGCAGAGTTAACGTTTCGGGTCGATGACCTTTCGTCAGAACTGGAGAGTGTTCGAAAAGAACAGGGGCTAGAACCTCCACTTTGTTTGCATGCTTAACGGCCACTTAACGCCCATTTTACCGCTGAAATGACGTATAACACCCATATATCGCTCATTCTGGCACAAAATGGAAACTGATGGGCTTTTTTCAGAGACGTAACGCCGAGCGTTACTTTCCCAATGGGCTTAAATCCGAGAAAAAATATCACTGCCCGCCCACTTTTTGGGGCGGAATCAGCAAAATCAGAGCATTCAACACCCATAATATCGCCCAGCGTCACTTTCCGCATAGAATTAACGTCGAGATTCAATATTAATGCCCACCCACTGGTTTTTGTCATAAAGAGCATATTTACCCAAACTAGCGGCCATGGAGATCGCCCATCTTCAAATTCACCACCTTACACACAGATTGGCCACAATATCGCTTGCTCAAAAAACCGCCACAAAAAGTAGAACTAACCAGAATGAACGGCAGCAGTGTGGCTAGCATTTGTTAAATCCCACTCTTACGTGAGGAGCTGATATCAGAAAGATTTGACTGAAAGAGCGCTGATGAGAGTGACAACGCTGATACACTGCTGTGTGTGTGCAGCTCAGACATCAATGGTGCCCATCAACTTGGTGCCAGTTAAAGTTTACGTTGATTGATGTTAAGTTATAATTAACCCTTTCATGGTAAGGAATCATCAGTGTGTAACAGTCCAGCTATCTGAGACAATGCGCAACCAGGTTATATTCAATAACAAAGGTTTAATACCAACATTGGTCTGAAATCATAAGTATCGCAGACAATAACACCCAAACCCCACCCACATCCCACTTTCTCCACCATTGACATCAATCACATGTTCAACATGTCCAGCAACACAGAATACAAAGGCAAAGCAGGAGCGTGGTCCCCAGCCCCCATACATTGCAACAAATTGCATACACCCAGATGGAGATATAACACAGCCATCACCTGCGCACATGCACCTCACTTTCCTTCCCCCCTCTCCTTCTTCTCTCCACCTCTACCCCGTCCCCTTCTTGCTCCACGCGCCTGGCCGAGGAGCTCCTCAGGCTGTACCTCATTGGGAGGAAAGAAGGCAGATGTGGTGGTTGCACGTATGCGGGAGCGGGGGGTGCCGAGGGGGCAACATTCTCTGATGCAGAAGCAGGATCTTGGTCCTTGCTCTCATCTATCATTCGCAGTGGTGGTGTGGAACCCAGGGGACGGAGTGCCACGCTCTGCGACCACTGGGAGGGCTGTGCCAGCAGTGTTCCTGGCTATTGCATTCAGGGACTCCGCCATGCGCAGAATGTACTCGGTCATGGTGGCCAGGTGTCGGGATATGCCCCCCAAAGCTTCGATGAGCTGGTCACCAATGTCTACAGTCCTCCTGGCCAACTGTACATCTCTCCGCTGTCATGTCGCGCTCGTGAAACAGACCTGCCACGTCCACAAGACCTCTGCGGGGTCGGCGCTGTCCTGCGGACAAATGGGGTGCCCTGTGGAGAGGTGCTTGGGGCCGGTACCTCCAGAGTGGAGGCAGGAATGACCGGAGGACCACGAGATGGCCTTGGGGTGGAATGGGTTCTGGAACGTGGCGATGCAGGTTCTTTGAAGTCCGTGCTCTCATCCATCGAGAACAGACCCAGCAGATTGACGGGCGAGAATCGGAGCTCGTCAGCCTCAGATGTAGCAGGATCCTCTGCCGACTCCTGCCCCACGCCCCCACCTTCTGGCCTCTGTGGCTTTGCCTGGGGCCACGCTGCTGGCTGAGCTGCAAGACACAAATGAGGTTGTTAGAGGAGAAGGGGATGCGAGTGTCACAAGGTGAGTCTAGCGCTACACACAGCATATGCACGACAAAAGCACCACCACTCTCAAAATCATTGCAGACATCACATTTCATGACCATCAACACATTGTGCATTGCAATGATTTTCATTAGGCCAGCATTATTTCTATGACACTTTTAGAAATTATCTATCATATATAATTGGTCAGATATGAGTTGGTGTGGCATCTATTGACTTTACATCACACAATGGTGTAAGCTTTACTCACTTGGCTTCACTTCAGGGTCTCCAGTGAGTTCGTGGCTGTCCAGGGGTGCTTCCCCACGAGTGCTAGCACTCGCTTCTCCATCTCTGTGATGTCGCTGGGAACTGGTGGCCCCCCACCCGTTCGCCTCTGCATGCACCTCATTGTCGATAGCTCCTTCTGTAAAAGGTGACAGGACGACATGGCATGAGTTCATTGCGTGATATCATTGCTAGGTACTGTCACAGAGACTGATACAACACATAACCGACAGATGTAATCATGATTATTATGATTATTATCATTCTTTACCTAAAGATGTACACTGTGACCGCAGGCTTTGAATAAAACATTCCTGGTAAAAGTACAAGACTTCACATCTGTTGACAGTCACTCATGACTGTTACACAGCAAATTATATAAATACATAAGTACATGTAAATCAATGTAATACTTACTCTTACGGATCCCACAAGGTCGTTCCATCGTTTGCGGCATTGGTTGCCCTCACGCACCTCGTTGGTCGCCGACGAGACCACCTCTGCTATCTTGGTCCATATCCTCTGGTAGGCCTTTGGGTAGGCTTCCCACGCCCTCCCTGTGTCAAATCACTCCAGCGTGACTCGACCTCCTGCAGGAGGGAGGCATTTGCCCCGTCCGAGAACCTCCTGGCTTTTTTGCGGCCTCCAATGTGCTCCTCTCCCACCTCACTGCTTTCTCCAGCGTCAGTCTCCACAGCGTGCTGTGATGCCTCGTCCTCTCCCTCCATTATGGGGCAAATTCGGTCAAATATGTGGCTGGTAACAGCTATTTTTTGTTTGCTTACTTGCTGTGAAGCTCTAAAGTCTCCCTCCTTCCTCCCAAAGCAGCCACACCACACCCAGCCACGCCTTCAGTCCCTCTGAGCTCCCTCTGTCTCTGTCTCCTCTTCTGCACATGTCATGGTGACCCTTGACCTCCTGAATTGCGGGAATCAAGCATTGCCATGCCGTTGCTAAGGACAGCCACATTTTACATCAGGAGGTCAAAAAAATTTAACGCTACCGCCCATTTGATATCGCTCACGGTAACGTCCATTTTCAAAAATGTAAATTAGGTATTTTGAGAATGGGCGAGAAGCCAGCGATCTTAAAACCCTTTTTTATCATCTATGCCGGAAATAACGCCCATTTTTGGGCGATAAGCTCAAAAGTGGAGGTTCTAGCCCCAGATTCTTAACAAGCACTGAAAGGGGGAAAGGAAGAAAGAACAAAAGGGAAGGTCTGTAATAGGTTGGAAGACAAGAGGGATTAGAGAGACAAAAGGGATGATGGCCCAAATTCAAATGGTAATGCCAGGAGTTAGAAAAACATTAGTCAAGATAGCTCTCACATACTCCAGCCGCCATAAACCCTGCTGACCTTATCCTATCTCACCACAAGTCCCGCTCACCCATCACACCTGTTTCTTGCTGCCCTATGTTGGCTTCTGGTCCCTAATACATCAAAATTAAAATTCTCATCCTCACGTTCAAATTCCTTCATGTCTTTGCCCTTCCCTATAAACTCTTCTCCAGTCCTACAACTCTCCAAGAACTCTACATTCCTCCAACTCTGGCCTCTTGTGCATCCCCCACTCTCTTTGCCCAAGTATTGGTGGCAGTGCCTTCAGCCGTCTCGGCCCAAGCTCTGAAATATCGTCCCCAAACCTCTCCTTCCTTTCCTCCTTCAAGACGCTCCTGAAAACCCAGCACTTTGACCAAGCTTTTAGTCATCTTTCCTAACATTTCTTTCTTTATCAGCCTCTGTGAAGCGCCTTGGGCCATTTTGGCGCTATATAAATGCAGGTTGTTATTACTTTTGTTCTATCCACTTGAGATGCTGCTCCAAACACTTACCGACTTCATTACTCAGACCACTTTTGAGAAATGCAGTAAGACCTCAGGAACACAGCAAATTCACTTCCCTTAAACCATCACCTGCAAGTTCCCCTCCAAATCACACACCATCCTGACTTGGAAATATATCGCCGTTCCTTCATCGTCACTAGGTCAAAATCCTGGAACTCACTCCCGAACAGCACTGTGGGAGCACCTTCACCACAAGGACTGCAGCAGTTCAAGAAGGCGGTTCACCACCACCTCTCAAGGGCAATTAGGGATGGGCAATAAATGCTGGTCTTGCCAGCATGCCCACAGCCCATGCACAAATTTTAAAAAATCACGTCAATCAACCAGGATCAAAACAATGTTATTTTCCCAACATAAAAGCATAGATTATTTTAATACTTCCTTAAGATTAGACTGTAATATTAAGAAGACTCTAAAGGATGTTAATCTGGAGTCAGAGAATTGAGACATCTGCTGACATTTCAAGTTCACAAAAAAACAAAATGCAGAATCCAAATTGCAACTAGATAAAAAGGTTAAATGACTGTCAGGCATTGCGGGGGGTGGGGGGGGAGGGGGGTGCGGGGTAGGCGGTGTACAGTGTCTCTGAATTGGCAAATTAGATTTTAGAAAGCAAGTGGAACACTATATATATATATATACCTATATATATATATAAAAAAACTTTTTATCTAGATGCAATTTGGACAAACAAAATGATGGGACAACTGAGACCTGCTGCCTGTAATTGCTGTCCCAGTTGGAAACTCCAGGACGCTCCATGTGGCCTCAATAACCATGTCTGTGGGAAGTGTCTCCAGTGCTTGAACTCAAACTCAGGCCCCCTTAGCTTGAGGAGCAGCTGGTGTCACTGCAGGGCATATGGGAGGCTGACAATTTCCTGGAGCGCACATTCCAGGAGGTGGTCACCCCACAGCTACAGAGAGTTCAGGAGGATAGTCAGTGGGTGGCCATCCGGCAGGGTGGGAAGAGGCAGGCAGTGCAGGAAACCTCCAGGATGGGGCCCTTTCAAAATGGCATTCAGTGCTGAATTTCGGTGAGGGTGACGGCACCTTGAGGGAGTGCAATCTAGAGCGCACCCACAGCACCATGGGACCACTTTACAGTCTTCCCCACTCAGCACTGAGCTCAACAATTTCAGACCATAACCTCTGCCCCCATTGTTTTGGAAGGCAGCGGTTGATCATTCTGCCATTCCCATTTCTCTTCTATACTCATCTTTTGTTTCTTTACTTGTCCCATTACCATCTGCTTTTGCCTTGCACCATCATCCCTTTTGTCATTTAAGCTCTCCTGCCTTCCACCCTATCACAGACCTTCCTTTTTGTTCTTTCCTCCCCTCCCCCCTTTCCTGCCTCTGTACTTGCAGCACTGATCCGACCTGGGTGGGAACAGCAGCAACGCCAGGGACGTAAAGAGGAGCCCAGTCCGAGGAGCCACTGCAGGGAAACAGGGCCAGCCACCCTAATGAGGGCAACTAAATCGAAGAGGGCAACTAAATCGACGTCACCAGAATCCAAGTAGCTGATTAGAGCAGGACGAGCGAACACAACTCGAGAGCAAGAAAGCAGCTCTACAGACGTCCGAAGGTTGAGGTCCAATAACAAATTTGCAACCTAAAGAACAGATGGTGCGTGGAGAAAGCGCAGGAGATCCAGCAACAAGCCGACTACCACGATGTGCATGGACTCTTTAGCGTAGTCATGACCAACTACTGCCCAAGCACTGAAGGTCCTACCCCACTGTTGGCCAAGAACGGAGAGGTGCTTATCAAGGACAGAGAGGCAGTCAGTGCCCACTGGAAGGAACACTTTGAAGATCTCCTTAACTGAGACTCCATCTTCGCCGTGAGTGTCCTTGACTCCATCCCGCAGCATGCTACCCACCATCATCTCAGCATAATCCCAGCCCGGCATGAGGTAGAAAAGGCCATCTGACAACTGAAGAACTGAAGAGTAGATGGAATCCTTGCCGAAGCACTAAAACATGGCGGAGAATACATGACCTCATTTCTCTTATCTGGAAGAAGGAGAGCATGCCAGGAGATCTGAAAGACACCATAATTGTGACCATCTTCAAGAAAGGTGACAAGTCCAATTGCGGTAACTACAGAGGAGTTTCCCTGTTGTCGGCTACAGGGAAAGTTATCGCAAGAATCCTCTGCAATCGCTTTCTCCCTGTGGCTGAAGAGCTCTTCCCTGAGTCGCAATGCGGATTCCGCCCACTAAGAGGTACAACGGACATGCTCTTCACCGCGTGGCAAATCCAAGAGAAATTCAGGGAACAGCATCAAACCTTGTACATGGCTTTCTTTAACCTCACAAAGGCCTTCGGCACTGTCAACCGCGAGGGACTATGGAGTGTCCTCCTCAATTCGGCTGCCTGCAAAAGTTTGTCGCCATTCTCTGCCTGCTCCACGATGACATACAAGCCGTGAACCTGGCCAACGGATCCACTACAGACCCAATTCAAGTACGGACCGGGGTCAAGAAAGGTTGTGTCATCGCACCGCGCTCTTCTCAATCTTTCTTGCTGAAATACTCCATCTCACCCTCAGCAAGCTCCCCGCTGGAATAGAGCTAATCTACAGAACAGATGGGAAACTGTTCAACCTCCGTCGCCTCCAGTCCAGATCCAAGGTCGTCCCATCTTCTGGCATTGAATTATAGTACGCAGACAACGCTTGCGTCTGTGCACACTTGGAGGCCGAACACCAAACCATAGTCAACACCTTCACCGAAGCATACGAGAGCATGGCCTTACACTAAACATCCATAAGACAAAGGTCCTCTACCAACCTGCCCCCGCCACACAGCACTGCTCCCTGATCATCAAAATGCATGACAAGGCCTTGGACAACGTGAACCATTTTCCATACCTCAGGAGCCGACTGTCAACAAAGGCAGACATCGACGACGAGGTCCAACACCATCTTCAGTGCGCCAGTGCAGCCTTCGGTCACCTGAGGAAGAGAGTGTTTGATGGCCAGGAGCTCAAACCCGGCACTAAGTTCATGGTCTACAGAGCAGTAGTGATCTCTGCCCTCCTATATGGTTCGAAGACATGGACTATGTACAGCAGGCACCTCAAAACACTGGAGAATATTGCCAACACTGCCTCCGCAAGATCCTGCAAATCCAGTGGCAGGATAGGCACACCAACATCAGTGTTCTCACTCAGGTCAACATCCCTAGCATCGAAGCATTGACCACACTCAGATCAGCTCCATTGGACAGGCCACATCGTCCGCATGCCCGACACGAGACTCCCAAAGCAAGCACTCTACTCGGACCTTCGACATGGCAAGTGAGCCCCAGGTGGGCAGAGGAAACGCTTCAAGGACATCCTCAAAGCCTTGTTTGAAAAAGTGAAACATCCCCACCGACACCTGGGAATCCCTGGCCCAGGACCACTCAAAGTGGAGGAAAAGCATCCGGGAAGGCGCCGAGCACCTCGAGTCTCTTCGCCGGGAGCAAACTGAAGCCAAGCGTAAACAGCAGAAGGAGCGCACGACAACCCAAGCACCCCACCACCCAGTCCTTCAACCACCGTCTGCCCCACCTGTGACAGAGACTGTAGGTCCTGTGTTGGACTCATCAGCCACCTGAGAACTCATTTTTAGTGTGGTAACAAGTTATCCTTGACTCTGAGGGTCTGCCTAAAAAGATGACTTGCTTGAAACCTGTTACCTCTCTAACTTTTTCCAGTTCTGACTTTTTCCAGTTCTGACGAAAGGTCATCGACCTGAAACATTAATTCTGTTTCTGTCTCCACACAAAATTATTAGTTGTCATAGAACACAAGGTTTCGCATTAAATACAACTCATTAAAGAGAATAATGAATTATGTTAATTAAAATTTGAGCATTGCAGTAGTTGAAAACTAAGAACTCCTGAGTGGCCACAGCTGTAAAACAGCCCAATTTTTAACAAGAAATTGTGACACCCTAACAATCTCTAAAACCTCACCCCTGCTCATTATTGCTGAAGCAAGCTTTCATCAAACCTAACCTTTCGAGCAATCAGGAAAGCTTTTGGTCTTTGCATGGTCGTACTGCTTACTGGCACCTGGGAATCCCTGGCCCAAGATTGCCCTAAATGGAGGAAGAACATCCGGGAGGGTGCTAAGCACCTCGAGTCTCATCACCTAGAGCATGCAGAAACTAAGCACAGATAGCGGAAGGAGCGTGCGGCAAACCAGACTCCCCACCCAACTTTTCCTTCAACCACTGCCTGTCCCACCTGTGACAGAGACTGTAATTCCCTTATTGGACTATACAGTCACCTGTGAACTCACTTTTAGAGTGGAAGCAAGTCTTCTTCGATTTCGTGGGACTGCCTATGATGATGATGCTCATAATTACTGAAGGGTTTAAGTATTCTAGCTCTTCATGAAGTGGACAAAGCTTTGGTCAATGACCTGAAGCAGGGAAAATATCCACTTTGTCAGCTGTTCCCAGTCACCTGATCAAAGCTCCACTGCTAAGGATCATCTGTAATTTCTGCAGCAACGATAGCATACGTGCTGATTTCCACCAAGGCCACCTAAATCTCCTCATTTTCTGAACTCTTGTGGTCAATGAGACAGGAGAGATTGTTTAACAGCCATTTGCACCCACTCTTGCTCTTCAGAATGAAAGGTCTTTCATCCCAAAGTACAGTGCATGCATTAACAATGTGAAGGACCTATTTCTTTGATTGCATTAAAATGCACTTAACATCATTGAAATCAGCAGTATTAGACACAAAGTTGCCTAGCTGGCCTTTTCTGTAATGTTTCATATCGTACCGTTATATCTGTAATTTATTTTCTCCCACACTTAGCTGTACTTTTGACATTGTGAAACAGTATGTCACAATAAAAATAGAAATGACTTGTTTGCTTTGTCTCGTTGTGCTTGCAGGAAAATAAATTATCTGAAATTTACATGTGTTGTAAAAAAGTGAAATTGAATTTCAACTAAGAACTTCAAGGATGCATTGTTAAATAATTAACATCAGGCTACTTAAAATGGATCACTACACATCATTGTTTATTTTTCTGAGGATATATGGAATTGGTAATGTTAGATTAAAGAAACATTGTATTAGTTATTTTTCACCAAAGGCAAATAATCCTTTACAAAAGCAAAATACTGCGGATGCTGGAATCTGGAATAAAAACAGAAAATGCTGGAAATCTCAGCAGGTCAGGCAGCATCTGTGGAGAGGAAGCAGAGTTAATGTTTTGGGTCAATGACCCTTTATCAGAACTGGAGAGTGTTCGGAAAGAACAGATTCTTAACAAGCACTGAAAGGGGGAGAGGAAGAAAGAACAAAAGGGAAGGTCTGTAATAAGTTGGAAGACAGGAGAGGGGCGGTGGGAGGGTGGGGGGGGGCGGGGGGAAATGGAGCCAAAGATTGGCAGCGGTTATGTTCTGAAATTGTTGAACTCGATGTTGAGTCCAGAAGGTTGTAAAGTGCCTAAACGAAAGATGGGGTGCTGTTCCTCGAGCTTACGTTGAGCTTCATTGGAACAGTGTAGGAGGCCGAGGACAGAGAGGTCAGAGTGGGAATGGAGTGGAGAATTTATAAGTGACAGGCGACTGGAAGCTCAGGGTCACACTTGCGGACTGAACGAAGGTGCTCTGCAAAGCAGTCACCCAATCTACACTTGGTCTCCCGAATGTAGGGGAGACCACATCGTGAGCAGCGAATACAGTATACTAAATTGAAAGATGTACAAGTAAATCGCTGTTTCACCTGGAAGGAGTATTTGGGGCCCTGGATAGTGGGGAGGGAGGAGGTAAAAGGGCAGTTCAGCGAAAAATAATCCTTTACTATGCCAATATATTTGAACACTATTTCAAATTATGCTTAAACTTTGAGATGTGCTTTAACAAAGGGGAATTGCAGATTGAATTTACAAGATACCGATATGTCATAAATGGTCATTTTATATCTGTTGATCTCAGCACCAAATTATTCACCATATTTCAACAGTCTTCACAAGTATACATCGAATTATATAGAATGCACAGCTCAGAAACAGGCCAGTTGGTCTATGCCAGTGTTTATGCTCCACACGAGCCTCCTGCTACTCCACTTCATCTAACCCTATCACCGTATACTTCCAATACTTTCTCCCCCATTTGTCCAGCATCTCCTTAAATACATCAATGCCATTTGCCTCAACTACTCCATAGAATCATAGAATCGTAAGGCCAGAATTTCCTAACAACCCACCAGCGACCGATTGCCGCCAAAAGAACGCTAAGATTCCCAAGATTATCGCCGGTGAAAACTTCACCCCCCCGAAAAAAAATCTGCCCAGCGAAAAAAATGGGCATTACATAGAAACATAGAAAATAGGTGCAGGAGTAGGCCATTCGGCCCTTCTAGCCTGCACCACCATTCAATGAGTTCATGGCTGAACATGCAACTTCAGTACCCCATTCCTGCTTTCTCGCCATACCCCTTCTAACTCCTTTTTGAATATATTTAGTGAATTGGCCTCAACAACTTTCAGTGGTAGAGAATTCCACAGGTTCACCACTCTCTGGGTGAAGAAATTCCTCCTCATCTCGGTCTTAAATGGCTTACCCCTTATCCTTAGACTGTGTCCCCTGTGTCCCCTACATTCTTCCTGCATCTAACCTGTCTAACCCCGTCAGAATTTTAAACGTTTCTATGAGGTCCCCTCTCATTCTTCTGAACTCCAGTGACTACAAGCCCAGTTGATCCAGTCTTTCTTGATAGGTCAGTCCCGCCATCACGGGAATCAGTCTGGTGAACCTTCGCTGCACTCCCTCAATCGCAAGAATGTCCATCCTCAGGTTAGGAGACCAAAACTGTACACAATACACCAGGTGTGGCCTCACCAAGGCCCTGTACAACTGCAGCAACACCTCCCTGCCTCTGTACTCAAAACCCCTCGCTATGAAGGCCAACATGCCATTTGCTTTCTTAACCGCCTGCTGTACCTGCATGCCAACCTTCAATGACTGATGTACCATGACACCCAGGTCTCTTTGTACCTCCCCTTTTCCTAATCTGTCACCATTCAGATAATAGTCTGTCTCTCTGTTTTTACCACCAAAGTGGATAACCTCACATTTATCCACATTATACTTCATCTGCCATGCATTTTCCCACTCACCTAACCTATCCAAGTCGCTCTGCAGCCTCATAGCATCCTCCTCGCAGCTCACACTGCCACCCAACTTAGTGTCATCCGCAAATTTAGAGATACTACATTTAATCCCCTCGTCTAAATCATTAATGTACAGTGTAAACAGCTGGGGCCCCAGCACAGAACCTTGCGGTACCCCACTAGTCACTGCCTGCCATTCTGAAAAGTACCCATGTACTCCTACTCTTTGCTTCCTGTCTGACAAGCAGTTCTCAATCCATGTCAGCACACTACCCCCAATCCCATGTGCTTTAACTTTGCACATTAATCTCTTGTGTGGGACCTTGTCGAAAGCCTTCTGAAAGTCCAAATATACCACATCAACTGGTTCTCCCTTGTCCACTCTACTGGAAACATCCTCAAAAAATTCCAGAAGATTTGTCAAGCATGATTTCCCTTTCACAAATCCATGCTGACTTGGACCTATCATGTCACCTCTTTCCAAATGCACTGCTATGACACCTTAATAATTGATTCCATCATTTTACCCACTACTGATGTCAGGCTGACCCTGTTATCTCTCTCACTCCTTTTTTAAAAAGTGGGGTTACATTGGCTACCCTCCACTCCATAGGAACTGATCCAGAGTCAATGGAATGTTGGAAAATGACTGTCAATGCATCCACTATTTCCAAGGCCACCTCCTTAAGTACTCTGGGATGCAGTCCATCAGGCCCTGGGGATTTATCGGCCTTCAATCCCATCAATTTCCCCAACACAATTTCCCGACTAATAAGGATTTCCCTCAGTTCCTCCTCCTTACTAGATCCTCCGACCCCTTTTATATCGGGAAGGTTGTTTGTGTCCACCTTAGTGAATACCGAACCAAAGTACTTGTTCAATTAGTCCACCATTACTTTGTTCCCCGTTATGACTTCCCCTGATTCTGACAGCAGGGGACCTACGTTTGTCTTTACTAACCTTTTTCTCTTTACATATCTATAGAAACTTTTGCAATCCATCTTAATGTTCCCTGCAAGCTTCTTCTCGTACTCCATTTTCCCTGCCCTAATCAAACCCTTTGTCCTCCTCTGCTGAGTTCTAAATTTCTCCCAGTCCCCGGGTTCGCTGCTATTTCTGGCCAATTTGTATGCCACTTCCTTGGCTTTAATACTATCCCTGATTTCCCTTGATAGCCACGGTTGAGCCACCTTCCCTTTTTTATTTTTATGCCAGACAGGAATGTACAATTGTTGTAGTTCATCCATGCGGTCTCTAAATGACTGCCATTGCTCATCCACAGTCAACCCCTTAAGTATCATTCGCCAATCTATCCTAGCCAATTCACGCCTCATACCTTCAAAGTTACCCTTCTTTAAGTTCTGGTCCATGGTCTCTGAATTAACTGTTTCATTCTCCATCCTAATGCAGAATTCCACCATATTATGGTCACTCTTCCCCAAGGGGCCTCACACAACGAGATTGCTAATTAATCCTCTCTCATTACACAACACCCAGTCTAAGACGGCCTCCCCCCTAGTTGGTTCCTCGACATATTGGTCTAAAAAACCATCCCTTATGCACTCAAGGAAATCCTCCTCCACCGTATTGCATCCAGCTTGGTTAACCCAATCTATGTGCATATTAAAGTCACCCATTATAACGGCTGCACCTATATTGCATGCACTCCTAGTTTCATGTTTGATGCCCTCCCCAACATCACCACTACTGTTTCTCGGTGAAAAAATTGAATTTTGAGTTGATTGGGCGGTTCTTAAAGAAAATGGGCGAAAAATTTTTAAATCACTAAAAATTTATCCCGAGGCTGCGGATTGGGCCTCGGAGGAGAAAAACACTAAAAATATTTTTTTCAAAAAATAGGACATAAAGAATCATAAAAACATTCACAGGACCCCTTTAACTTAAATCACCAAACCAGAATTTTAAAATAATGAATAAGAAACCAATTACTTACCTTTTTCTTGCAGGGCTACTCACCTATTGCCCAGCTCCGCTGATTGTCGTGGGTGCTTTTTTTTATACTTACCTACGGGTCACCGCTAAGCCAAATATTGCACCAGGGCAATCTATGGACGGTGCACGCTCCCCAGCGGTACTTCGAAACCGCCGGCGTAACTCAACTGGGCAATTTCCCGCCGACCCGGTTATCGCCCAAAACGGCTAATACCACCCAGAAACCGGGCGGTGAGCGATTGCAACTTCTAGAATGGTTACAGCACGGAAGGCCATTCGACCTATCAAGCCCGTGCCAACTCTAAGCTAGTCCCACTCCCCTGACCTTTCCCCGTAGCTCTGCAAATTTTTTTTCCTGCAGCTACTTAATCAACTCCCTTTTGAAAGATAAGATTGAGTCTGCCTCCACCGTCCTTTCAGGCAGTGCATTCCAGATCCTAACCACTCGCTGCGGAAAAAAGTTTTTTCTTACGTTGCCTTTGGTTCTTTTGCCATGTGGTAGCAAGTTCCACATTCTAACCACTCTCTGGGTAAAGAAGTTTCTTTTAATAAGGAAATAATTATTTCCCTGTTTATTGTCTTGTTGTATTTCTCTTTGCTATTTAAAAATCAAATTTATTTTCTATTCTCCCGTTAAATATCCCCAGACGACCACTATTTCTTTTCTGAAAGAGAATAAATAATTCAATCTAAAACTTCAGGGATAGCTGTATTGGTATTGCAAGTTAGGGCAAGCTTTTCTGTGAGTCTGTCTATTGGCAACGGAACTGATACTCAACTGTACTCCCTTTGTCATCCATAAAAGCCATTGAGTGGGCTTTCATCACATCTGCTTGCACTGGAGCTAAACCCAAGTTAAATATGTCCATGGAGGGAATATTGGCTGTCCAGTTTTCATTGGCTTTTTATAATACTCATTGAAGTTTAATCAGGTGTGCAGCCAAACCAGACAGACAAGGAAGCTCTCAGCTTTGATCCTTGCTCCAGGCTGAATTCGCTGATCTTGGATGGTGCAATGATGGGGAGGGGATGCTGTAATTGGCCTCTGGGTTAGCAAAGGTTATACTTCTGATTGCGATCCTGTTGGAAATGCATACGTCAGTGCAATTTAGACGAGGTTGGAAACAGACTTGAATATGATGTCCTCCTTGGAGAATAGCTTGTTGATACTTGAGATGCAAAAGCAAAATACTGCGGATGCTGGAATCTGGAATACAAACAGAAAATGCTGGAAATCTCAGCAGGTCAGGCAGTATCTGTGGAGAGGAAGCAGAGTTGTTCTGACAAAGGGCCATTGATCCCCGAAATGTTAACGCTGCTTCCTCTCCACAGATGCTGCCTGACCTGCCTGACCTGCCTGACCAGCATTTTCTGATACTTGAGGTGCATATTTACAAATTCGTGCTTGTGGCTTATTTGTTGAGACTGTATATTAGAAATTTGCCCAAGCACTGCTCACAATTCTGAAAAATTGGTCACAAAATGATGGCAGTGCATGGATGAATTTCTAATATATTACCTTGGCGGGAAAGGCTCCCCACCAGAAAGAAGTCAGAAGATTACCCCTTTATTGCCAACTCTCACACAAAAGTATTGTGCATTTGTGTGAGCAATGAAGGATGAACAATGCCCGTGGAACCATGTGGCAGCAGGAAGTCATGGTTCGGGTCAGTCTAGGTGTGATGATCGCATCGTTGACGGCAACCCATTAAATTGAGTGATTTACCATCGATGCTAGTTTAGAAAACTTCGGCCAAAGCCTTCAGGAAAGAGGGCGAAGGCAGGGGATAATATTGGTCAGAGCAAAAGCGCCTTTTAATAATACCATGGTAAAATTATATTGAAAATGATAACTGGTTGACAAAGGCACTGCTCTACAGTTCTCTCTCGATGGAGCAGATACTTGACCGAAATTTATTTAATGCTTTCTGTCATTTGACAGCCTGTCGTTCTTGGAAATAAAAGCATTTAATCGGTAAAAGATAGGATTTTGCTTTTCACAACATGTTGATCAGTTAATTAAATCTGCAGAATGACATTTCTTGACATTTCAAAAGCATTTTATTGCAAGATCACATCGATATAACTGAATCCCACGCAGAGTTACTGGCCAACAAAGAAATATTGAAATATTTTTCTTATAAAAACGTCAGTTTTGACATTATGTAGATTAAATTTATCATGCTGTTTCAAATAGCCATTGCAATATAATTTTAAATGCTAGCTCCTTTTGTCTGGTGTGTGACTCAGTGGGAGAAGACTGGATGCTTGTGCATATAAAATTTATTTTCAAATGCTAAGCAAAAAAAAAAAAGTTTTGACATTTGGAAATAAATTGTAAAAACACCTTAACCATCTCAAATCAAGCTGACGATAAATCCTCATCTCTCAAGGAAATCTCAAACGTTTAGCTACAACAATCCTTTTTAACCTTTTGAGGATTGTTTCAGCATTTCAGTATCAAAAAAAATGTAAGTGACAGCACTGCAGCAGTGCAAAAACAGCAAAGAGAAAAAGAAAGACTTGCATTTATATAGCGCCTTTCACAACCACCAGATATTCCCAAAGCGCTTTACAGCCAATAAAGCACTTTTTGAACTGTAGTCACTGTTGTAATGTAGGAAATGCTCTACTCGGAACTCCGACACGGCAAGCGATCCCCAGGTGGGCAGAGGAAACGTTTCAAGGACACCCTCAAAGCCTCCTTGATAAAGGGAATCCCTGGCCAAAAAGTGGAGAAAGAGCATCTGGGAGGGCGCTGAGCACTTCAAGTCTCATCGCCGAGAGCATTCAGAAAACAAGCGCAGACAGCGGAAGGAGCGTGCGGCAAACCAGACTCCCCACCCACCCTTTCCTTAACGACTGTCTGTCCCACCTGTGACAGAGACTGTAATTCCCGCATTGGACTGTACAGCCACCTGAGAACTCACTGTTAGAGTGCAAGCAAACCTTCCTCGATTTTGAGGGACTGCCTATGATGATGATGTAGGAAACCATGGCAGCCAATTTGTGCACAGCAAGCTCCCACAGACAGCAATGTTATAATGACCAGATCATCTGTTTTTAGAGATGTTGGTTGAGGGATAAATATTGGCCAGGGCACCAGGGAGATCTCCCCCTGCTCTTCTTTGAAATAGTGCCATGGGATCTTTTACATCCACCCGAGAAAGCAGACGGGGCCTCGGTTTAATGCCTCATCCGAAAGATGGTACCTCCGACAGTGCAGTGTTCTCTCAGTACTGAACTGAAATGTCTAGCTCGATTTTTGTGCTCAAGTCTCTGGAGTTGGACTTGAAGCTACTAACTCAGAGGCGAGAGTGTTTCTGACATTACAACATTGAAGACACTTCAAAAAGTATTTCTTTGCCTGTGCAGCGCTTTGGGAAAGGTGCTATCTAAATGCACGTCTTCCTTTCTTTCTTTTAACTAAGCCATGGCTGACACTTAAAGCAGGGATTCATTTCCCTTAACAAGAGTCCAGTATCATTTCTGCAGGAAAATCATTACAGAAGTTAGGATATGACCTTTGTTCCCAATTTATTACCTATTCCTCTTTTTCTGTCTTACTCATGTTCTTCCCTCCTCTATTCATCTCCTGAAGGCACAAACTCCTTGCTGGCTATCATGTACACAATAAGAAATCAGGTATGCTTTTAAATCTCCTGGGTGGAAAAAATGGGCAGCACTCCTTGCTCTGATCTGCTCCTCAAATTCTGCTCTCTTGGACATCCCTGATTATAATCGCTCAACCATCGGTGGCCGTGCCTTTAGCTGCCTGGGCCTTAAGCTCTGGAATTGCCTGTCTAGACCTCTCCGCCTCTCTAACTCTCTTTCCTCCTTTAAGACACTCCTTAAAATCTACCCCTTCTGCCATAACTTCTTCTTACGTGGCTCAGTGTCAAATTTTTGTCTAATAACACTCCCATGATGCACCTTGGAATGGTTTACTACGTTAAAGGCACTATATAAATACAAGTTGTTGTTGCTCCAGGTAACAGAACGCTGCTTTGGGCAGGAGTTCTTATGCCCGTTTTTGCGAGAGTTCCTTGCCTCTGTCTGTGCCATTCTTTCCTCAGAGGAGCAGCAGCAGCAGCAGGCACGGGCACGGAATAGCGGTGAGGGCGAACAGGGGAGGAGGGTGACAGCAGAATGTCTTTTTTTATATGTTCCTGAGATGCAGGCATCGCTGGCAAGGCCTGCATTTATTGCCCATCCCTAATTGTCCTTGAGTAGGTGGTGGCGAGCTGCCCCACTGAGAGGTACGAAGGGTGCCACCATGAACTGAGAGCGTAGGGTGCTGTTTTTGTGTTGTTAGATTTTTTTTAAACTGTTGGTTGGCTCCAGCTGATTGACTAAGTTGGATTATGTGCTGCCACGACCGTCGGCTGCTCATACTTGGTGCTGCAATGGAATGTGTACCTGCCAATTTGGAATTGCTCCGGTCTCTCAGTAGGTCCACCTGCATCATAGATTGTGATCCCGAATGAATTAGCAAGGTCAGGTAGCAAGAAGCACATTAAGGAGATGGAACTCCCCTGTGAATCTGGAGACAGGAATGTGGGGGTTGGAGAGTGAAACTGCCTGCATGAATTTGGAGGGTTTAAAGAGAGGCAGTGACCTTTTCAGATAGCTTTTGGGGAAATATTCTGTTGAATATGGAGAAATCCAAATGTTTCTATCATTTTTTTATGTTAAGAATGTATCAATGGCGATACAAAAAAAAAATGTTGGATTAACCAGAATGATTCATTTTTTAATGTAAAATTTCAACATTTTCTGAAAGAGCCAGGCCTCGATTGCTCCAAGAGCACCACGTGCACCGCGTGGGGGAGATATCGGGGCTTGAAATTGGCCAGTGCCCTGCGCCAATAGTTCTGAGACACACTCAATATCGGACCTCAGTTAAGTTAGGTTGGGCGAGCTTTATTGTGCAGTTTTGCTGGCGAAATAGATTTAAACGTTGTGCTGCTGGGTCACCGGCATGAAGAGATTGGGGAGGGCGGCAGATTAGCCAGCTCCTATGCGTAGCCGGCCAATACCCAGAATCTGGGGGCCAGAGGCGATCCCGTTGGGAGTGGAGGGAAGCCTTGCTTGGGCCAGCAATGTGCCCCGAGTTGTTTTTTGTGAGCTTTAAAGGAGCTCTCCTGCTCTTGCTGGCCTCACAGAAACTAAACATCACAAAGAAACGTTGGCCGTGTTACCTGCGATCTCCATTGTTCCATTAAATGGTGCACACTCCAGCTTCGCATTGATTTTGCGTTCATACTTTCCAAAACTCTGAGCAACACGAGATATAATGGGTTTCGCAATCCACCATGGCAAATATTTAACTGCATGTTATCAAAGAGTGGAACACAATGAAGTAGTAATCTCTAAAGCAAACAATGTTAGTACCAGGAAATGTTTAGCTTAATGTGATGAAGAATATGTAATGACTGCACAAAGTGATTCATCTCCAATCCAAGCACTGTAAACTCTCTCTCCAGTCGAAAACATCAATATTTTTCCCCTGTTTGTGTTGCATTCAGTAACGTTTGCATGCATCTTTAGGTTATGATGCGTCACAGGTCCTGGCATGGTATGTGCAGATGCCTACATTGATGATCTCGGCCCGAAATTTGCGGTCAGTGGCGAAGCAAAGAGTTTGCCGCTAGCCCCGAAGAAAGCTGCCCATTGCGATCTCTGTGGCGAGATGTTTGCCCTTTTCGACACGTAAGCGATTTCAGTGCAATATAATGGGGATGTGATCATTTGCAACATCTTAGGCTCTGATTGGGCCCCCTTGATGACAAGTCCTGATTGCTGATTAGTACCCTTGGAGGATAAGACACACCCTGTAGTTTCTCTGGAATGTGTAATTAGATCCTCCCCGACTTTGTAAAGTGTAATTCGAGCCATTCTGACTGCCGAGTCCAGACAGAACAGAGCTCACTTGGAACAGATAGGGCTTACTCTCTCGGGTTAAGACCTTCTTCCACTGCACCCCACCAAAGAAGTTACTTCCCCCACACCCACTGTCCAAGTCTCTGACCTCCTCCCCCCACCCAAGTTCCTGACCTCCTGCCCCCCCCCCCCACCACCCAAGTTCCTGTCCTACTCCCCCTGCCCAAGTTTCTGACATTCTCCCAATGCCCAAATTCCTGACCCCCAACTCCCTCCACCCCCAGGCTTCTGAGCTACCCCCTGCCCAAGTCCCCCCCCCCCACGGATTCATGACCTTCTCCCCCCAACAAGTTTCTGACCTTACCCCAACCTGCCCAGCAGGCATTGTATGTCGGTCATGGAGTGTTAACAGGTTTATTGGGTATGAAGTGAATAGTGACAGTGTTGTGACTCCCAAATTCCATCCAGTCCAATGATATCACTTCCCACACACTTACCGAGCTTTCCGAGAAATCAACCAGGTGTAGGGGAAGGAGAGGGAAAACATGATGCACGTGTAAAGGGGGTGGAGTTGGAAGAATGTGATCATCTTATCATCTGGATCATGTTTTTGCTCTCAACTCCCACCCTCTTTAGACCTGGATCATGTTCTTCCGCCATCCCCACTGTGCTCTCCGTTCTCTTTACTCCTCCCCCACCCCAACTATACACCGAGTTCCTGACCTTCTCTCCCTTCCTCTCTCTCTGCCTCCCCCTCTCTCTCTCTGCCCCTCTCTCTCCCCCCAGCCTCTCACTCCCTGCCTCCTCCTCTCTCTCTCTCTCTGCCCCTCTCTCTCCCTACCCCTCACTCTCTGCCTTCCCCCGCGCCCCTCTCTCTCTGCCCCTCTCTCTCTGCCTCTCTCGGCCCCACTCTCTCGCTGGCTCTCTCTCTCTCCAACTCTCTCTCTCTCTCTCTGTGCCCCATTCTCTCCCTCTGACTCTCTTTCTCTCTGCCCCAATCTCTCCTTGTCTCCCCAGTCTCGTTCTCTCTCTGCCCCACTCTCTCTCCCCCACTCTCTCTCTCACCACCCTCTCTCTCTCCCTCTGATTCTCTCTCTCTCTCTGCCCACTCTCTCTCTCTCCCCCACTCTCCCCACTCGATCTCTCTCCCAGCCTCGCTCTCCCCCAGTCTCTCTCTCTCCCTCAGTCTCTCTCTCCCTCTAACTCTTTCTCTCTGCCCCACTCTCTCTCTCCTCCTCTCTGCCCCACTCTCTCACACTCTCCACCTTCTCTCTCTCTCTCTGTCTCTCATTCTCTCTCTCTTCCCCAGACTCTTACTCTCTCTCTGCCCCACTCTCTCTCTGCCCCACTCTCTCTCTCCCCCACTCTCTCTCACCCCCAACTCTCTCTCTCCCATCGCCTACCCGCCCCCCCCACTCTCTCTCTCCCACTTCTGATTTCCTCTTTCTCTCAGAAGGCCATGAAAATATTTGTGTAGATAATCACAGCGATATTTTAGGCAAAAGTCCTGGAGGCTCCGTTAGTATAGTCATTGATTTTTGAAAGATAACCCAAAAATAGACTCAGGCTCGAGCGGCAATGGCTGCAGTTCCAGGCTCGCAACATGGTTCAACCCCATTTCTAGCTTCCTCATACTGCGCATGGCGACCGGATTGAGCGCGCATGCACAAAAAGGGGCAGGGTCCACCGTGCACATGTGCAGAAGGACACAAAATGTTCGTGCAGATAATCACTCTCATATAATGGGGAAACTCCAACACGATCTGCTATGATGTCAACAAGCTGTCTAAGCAGCCCTATTGCAGAATTCTCATGGAGAGGGAAGCAGGAAATGAGAACCTGCTTTTAGCCCGACTTTTAAAAAATGCTAGAGAGAGCAAAAACACATTGTGGCTCTCACATGGGGGATAAGGTAGAACCTGAAATAAATATGAACAAACTTTAAAAAAATATTTTTTTTAATTATTTTTTAAATGTTTCTTAAAAATTGTAATATTAATCATAATGGAGAAATTTGACACATCACAAAATAAAAATTGTTTTTTCAGGGCCATAACATTTGTTTGGCAGTCAATAAGTCATTAAAACTCCAGTAACATCGAATCCAACAAGGCCTAACATTTAATGGTGTGTTTAACAGTGATATTACTGCGAAAAAGCCCAATTTTCATCAGTTCCACTGATTGCACTGATTGCCGACTATGAGGGAGGGTTTCAAATGGGTAATAACGGCAAACACTGTTAGTTCGCCGTTATTATCCACCACAAATTCAGACCCATTACAACAGCAGGGAGAGCAAGAGCACTGCTGGGTAATGGATGTGGATGAGCACTAAGTGGGCGTTGGGTGAATACAGGATCAGGCGGGACTGAGATAGAGGAACAGGTGTAGGCCATTCAGCCCCTCGAGCCTGTTCCTCCATTCAATTAGATCATGGCTGATCTGTATCTTAAACCACCTTCGTTCCGTAACCCTTAATACCCTCGTCTAACAAAAATCTATCAATGTCAATTTTAAAATTTTTAATTGACCCCCAGCCTCAACAGCCGTTTTTGGGGGAGAAAGTTCCAGCTTTCCACTACCCTTTGTGTAAAGAAGTACTTCCTGAATCACCCTTGAATGCCCAGCTCATTTTAAGGTTGTTCTGGATTCTCTCTATCTACCCTATCAACTCCTTAAATCGTCTTAAACACCTCAATTAGATCACCTTAATCTTCTATACTCAAGGGAATACAACCCTACTCTGCGTAACTTGTTCTCATAATTTTATCCTTGAAGTCCCGGTCTCCATTGAAATCATCATAGAAATCATAGAAATTTACAGCATGGAAGGAGGCTAGTTCGACCCATCGTGTCCGCATCGGCCAACAAAGAGCTATCCAGCCTAATCCCATTTTCCAGCTCTTGGTCCATAGCCCTGTAGGTTACGGCACTTCAAGTGCACATCCAAATACTTTTTAAATGCGGTGAGGGTTCCTGCCTCTACCACCATTTCAGGCAGTGAGTTCCAAACCCCCACCACCCTCTGGGTGCTGAAGTCATCTGCCGGTACGATGCACTGGGATGAGGCATGAAGACAAACTGGCACCTGCGGAATTTTGCCCCACCTTTAGGCGGGCAGGCAGTACATTTGCAGTCTTAAGAAGAAAAATACCGCAGGTGCCGGCAATCTGAAACAATAAGCTAGAAAGTGCTGGAAACACACGGCAAGGTTAGTTAGCACCTGTACAAAGAACGGCCCAGTTAATGTGTTATGTCTGGACCTTTTTTCAAACAGAAAAATAAGAGGTGGACAGGTGTATTAAAATAATCAGAAAAAGGGGAGGGTAAATTATGTAGAATTTACAGCACAGAAACAGACCATTCGCTCCAAACAAGCCTCCTCCCACCTTACTCCATCGCACCCTATCAGCATATCCTTCTAGGCCTTTCTCCCTCATGTGCTTATCTAGCTTCCACTTAAAGGCATCTATGCTAATCGCCTCAACTACTCCACAATCTACATATTTCTACATACACAAATATAGACAGAGATGAGTTAAGATTTCAGGCATGGAATCTGCTATCCTCCCAGCGGATTTGAGGTGTCTGCTGTATATGGTCCATACCTCTGAGCCATATAGGAGGACAGGTAAGGCGTATAAAAGCATGGGCCTTATGCTAAACATCCGTAAGACAAAGGTCCTCCACCAACCTGACCCCGCCACACAGCACTGCCCCCCAGTCATCAAAATCCACGGCTCGGCCTTGGGCAATGTGGACCATTTTCCATACCTTGGGAGCCTAATATTAGCAAGGGCAGGCATCGATGATGAGGTCCAACACCACCTCCAATGCGCTAGCGCAGCCTTCGGTCGCCTGAGGAAGAGAGTGTTTGAAGACCAGGACTTCAAATCTGGTACTAAGCTTATGGTCTACAGGGCAGTAGTGATACCCGCCCTCCTAAATGGCTCAGAGACGTGGACCATATACAGCAGACATCTCAAAGTGCTGGAGAAGTACCACCAACGCTGCCTCCGCAAGATCTTGTAAATCCACTGGGAGGATAGATGCACTACATCCCCATCATCGAAACACTCGACCAGCTCCGTTGGGTGGGTCACATTGTCCGCATGCCCGACACGAGACTCCCTAAGCAAGCGCTCTACTTTGAACTCCTACATGGCAAGCTAGCTCCAGGTGGGCAGAGGAAACATTTCAAGGACACCCTCAAAGCCTCCTTGATAAAATGCAACATCCCCACTGGCACCTGGGAATCCCTGGCCAAGACCAGCCAAAATGGAGGAAGAGCATCCGGGAGGGCGCTGAGAACCTCGAGTCTTGTCCGTGAGAGCATGCAGAAAACAAGCTCAGACAGCGGAAGGAGCATGCGGCAAACCAGACTCCCCACCCACCCTTTCCTTCAACCATTGTCTGCCCCACCTGTGACAGAGACTAATTCCCGTATTGGACTGTACAGTCACTTGAGAACTCACTTTTAGAGGGACTGCCGATGATGATGATGATATAGAAATGAAATGCTTTCTTTTTTCTTTCATGACTACAATTCAAAAGTGCCTCTTTGGCTATGAGCACTTAAACGTTTTGAGATTGTGAAAGGTGTTAGAAAAGTTCAAGCTCTTTATTTCTGTCCTTTCACCAACTCCAGTCAATACCGTACAGGAACCCCTCCATAAAGAGACAGATTGTACTGCCTCGAAGAGAGTTTTACAGATAGAAGTGGCACATAAAGCTTAACCATTAGGATCCAAGATGAGACATTTGGAATGATACATAATGGTGATAGCTGTTGTAACAGCACTTAACAGATAAATGGCTTTGTGCTCGATTTTAATGATTCATTCCGAATCTGGACCATGAGTATCACAAGCTGACCAATTTGCTTTGAAACAAAGACCTTGATCTGAACTCCCCCCAGAAATCGGGCGGAGGAAATTAAAATGAAGGAACGACTCCACCCTCTGATCCCGCTACCTTGTTAACCTGCTCTTTTTACCAGGCAAGCAGGATACTCGTCCCCAGATGGTGGGGTCCTGATTTAAAGATACAGATCGAGGCCCGATGACATTACCGTGATCCGATCTGGTATTTTAGCTCGAACCCTGAATGGGGGCGGGGGGGGGAGTGGGGGTGGGGAGTGGAGCAGTGACAGCTTTCCTGTCAGGCCAAACCTGTCAGGAGATTGATTCATGGTTCCATTAGAGGCCCATCCAGGTAAGCTTTTAATAGTTTTTTGGGGGTTAGGTTTCCTTGTGGGCCAGGAGGAGCAGGAGTTCTCCTCGGGACCTCACAAAAACTTGCATTTACATAGGAAGCCTTGGGCCTCCCTTACCTTGGGCTCCACCCACCGCCCCCCCGCCCCAACCCCCTCACTCCCCATACCCCAGATTGCCTTTGTCCCCAGAACCCACCCTTACCACTTAACTGTGGACCAGGATAAATAAATAGCCGGGCCTCCATGTCCCCGGACTCCCGAATAGTCTATCTGCTTTGGGGCTTGCGTGCTCCATACCCGTTTCCCCTCCACCCCCACCCCCTATTAAAATCCAAAGTTGCTGACCATATGGCTAATACTTTTGATTTTGTGCAACAGATTTCTATTCACTGAAATTTCATGATCTTTATTGCAATTGGAAGTAATTAGACCTTTAGTTGCTGGGGCCGGACTTAAATCCCTTCATATGAATAGGCAAGGTTTTTTTACTCTCCACTGAGAAAGCAGAATATCTATTAATAGGGATAGTTGAATTAGATGAGCCAGTGCACCAGTTAATTCTCAAACAGGTCTTTGATAACACAAGATTCTATGCCATCTGGGTAAATAGTGCTTTCAGGATGAAACTCCAAAAGTAATGCTTAACCTCCTTATGCTGGACCTTGATTGGTTGATTGGATTATTGTCTGAGTCAGAAGGTTGTGGGTACAACAGAGACTTAAGCACATAATCTAGGCTGATACGTCAGAGCATTACTGAGGTAGCACTGCACTGTCGGCTGTGCCACTTTTCAGATGAGGCGTTAAACCGCGGCCCCGTCTATCCTCTCAGGTGGTCGTAAAAGATCCCATGGCGCGATTTCAAAAAAGGGCAGAGGAGTTCTCCCCGGATTCTTGATCAATATTTATCCCTCAGTCAACATCACTAAAAACAGATTATCTGGTCATTATCACATTGCTGTCTGTGGGAGCTTATTGTGGGCAATTTGGCTGCCGCGTTTCCTACATTACAACAGTGCTTCATTGGCCATAAAGCGCTTTGGGACGTCCAGAGGTCATGAAAGGCGCTATATAAATACATGGAAGAAGAGAAAATCTATAGTGAAACAATGAAATCTCTGACCTGGCTTCTCTTTTTATCTTTGTGGTCATTGGTTTTATTATTGGCCAAACTTTCACACTTCATTCTGGGACTAGGGACAGGCAGTTCATCATCAGTGCCAACAGTTCCACAATGGTCATCACGTCTAGCTTCCTCAATCACCATTGTTTGCAATCTGCGTCAGAAGGCTTGCTTTTTGATACAATCGAATAGATCACAGTTCCTGAAGAATGAAATGTGAGGTGCTTAGATTTAATTTTGAAAGGACTCTGAGACACACAGTTCAGGGATACATTTGAGAGTCTGCACTATTACTGGAGGAACCTCACCCAATTTTCTGGACATTTAATGGGCATAAAACATGGACAGTGCCTACCCAAGTTCACAATGTTTGCTACTGGTGGATAAGGCTCTCTGCTAGTAGCAAGGTTCGTAAAATGATCCCTGGAATCATTATATCTATTTCCCATACAGGTTGAGTGTCCAAAATCCAGAGTTCCGGAATCCAGAATTTTCTGGAATCCAGACTCCGGACCGATTGGTGGCAGGGTTGTACGGAATCCGTAAGAGGTTCCAGGATCCGGACCAGCCGACCCTGCTGACCTCAGGCCTCACCTCGCCGCCGCTGACTTTACTCCGCCGCCGCTTGCCTCGCCCCGCTCGCCACAGCTCGCCGCCGCTGCCCTTACCTCGGGGCCTCCTCACCGGCCCGCGACGGGGCCCGCCGGCCCGAACATCTCCACGGCAGCGGGGCCCCACCTGAAAATTTCCTTGGTGGCAAGTCCCGCCAGAAACCTCCACGGCGATGGGGCCCGCCCAAACACCTCCTCGGCAGCTGGGTCCCGCCCGACGACCTCCTGGACGGGGCCGACAACCCAAACAGCTCCTCGGAGAGCAACCCCACTCCCCCCCCCCCCCCGAATCTGGGCTCAGGTGTTTCCGGATTTTGGACATCAGAAACACGTTCCGAAGTACGGAAAAACACAAAAACCGGCTTGGCCTCAGTCCCGAGGTTCCTGGATTCGGGACGCTCAATTGTATTAAATTTGATTTTAAAAGAAATAATGTAACTGTTTTATACAGCAGTTTACTTAGTAATGATTGATCGTTAATAATAACTTATTTTAATATCTTTGTTGATGCAGAATTGCCTATTTAATTTTAGTTTTCGTCTCTTCACCTTCCAACCATTCTCTAACTGAGAGAGCAGAGAAGCAACCATTTCTCTATCAATGCTGCTCTATTAGCTACTGGAAAGTACTTAAGAGCAGTGTAGGTTATCACATTCCAGTTTCCACTCACTCCCTCAGAGGAACTGCTTTATCTGTTTACCACATCTAAGATGGCTTGATCAGCATCTCACCATGTGCCAAGTTACTACATAGAGCTTTCATATCACATCACTTTATTACTGTACAGGGCATTGGTGAGACCACATCTGGAGTACTGCAGTTTTGGTCTCCTTATTTAAGGAGGGATATATTTGCATTGGAGGCAGCTCAGGGAAGGTTCACCAGGTTTATTCCTGAGATGAAGGGGTTGTCTTATGAAGAAAGGTTGAGCAGGTTGGGCCTAGACTCATTGGAGTTTAGAAGAATGAAAGGTGAACTTATTGAAATGTATAAGATTCTGAGGGGGCTTCATAGAGTAGATGCAAAGAGGATGTTTCCCCTCATGGGGGAATCTAGAACTAGGGTGCATAGTTTCAGAATAAGGGGTCACCCATTTAAAACGGAAATGAGGAGGAATTTCTTCTCTCAGAGGGTCGTGAATCTTTGGAATTCTCTACCCCAGAGAACTGCGGAGGCTGCGTCATTGAATATATTTAAGGTGGATATAGACAGCTTTTTGGACGATAAGGGAGTCAAGGATTATGGAAAGCGGATAGGGAAGTGGAGTTGAGGCCAAGATCAGATCAGCCGTGATCTTATTGAATGGTAGAGCAGGCTTGAGGGGACAAATGTTATACTCCTGCCCCTATTTCTTATGTTCTTATGTTCTTATTACATGATGCAGAATATTAGCACATTAATACACTGTGCCACACAGCAATTTCATTTGTTACTTGGTCAGAATGATGTTCAAGAGATTGTTGAGCACTGACCTTATTCGGCCCTAAACATTATCTGCGTAACTCACTGCTGTATATTAAAGAGCAGTGAGCATTATAGCCTCTATGTTCTGTTCATTAAATATGACCAAAGTTCCAATGGACTCAACTTTAAATGGATGTCTTAAATAGCCATCATGGAATTATGATAAGTGTCTATTCGACTGCAATTTTGCTAATCTTGGCAGATCTGTGGCGGGCGATGTCGGTGGCCAGTGATGGGTCACAGCCTCACTGATGGCTCCATCCCTCTATCCGATATGAATTTCTCCTAAATTGGTCTTCTTAAGCCCGCCCAGCACGTTTCCCGGCAAATTAGAGGAAGCAGGTCTGGTGACGTCATTTGATGATGCATCATCAGCCGGTTTCCTGAAAGGGACCATGGGCACATTTACTTTGACGCTTACGCTGACAGTGATCTACAGCATTGAAGTGCTACAAACACTGCTCACCGCTGACAGACCCGACATCGAGGACAGGCGCGTGGTGGCGGGTTCACAGCCGGGCCCCGACCTGCTGGGGAAAATAAAATACCTTCCCACCCAACCCACCACCGCTCATGCTGGCTAACCCCCTGGAAAATCTCGGTCATAGTCTTTTAACTCTAAGTTATAAACCAATTTGAAGCATCAGTCACTGAGCTCAATATTTTTTTCCTCCTTCGTGGAATTTGAGGAGGAAAGTAAAAAGAACTTTTGTACTCTGTATTTTTTTTCATGGCCTTTTGCGAAAGAATTCTCCAACAATTTTAAATAGCTTTTTAATTATATGGAACTTCCTCAGAGCAAAGTGTGAAATTTCATTAGAAAACAGTACTAAAAACTGCAAATACTTCAAACACATGCAACATAAATAGAGCATATACATTAGTTTTAGCAACAGTGAATGGAGGAGGTTTAGATTGATAATTTTCTTGTATTTGCAATGGAAACTCAAAAATCAATTCTACACACATGAGGACCAGGTAACCTTTGCTACAGATATACAACAGCTGATTATACCATTTTTATTCTACTCACCGTCAACCCTGTGCTACTTCATCAAACATTTTAACATTGAGGTCAGGAAGATCTGAAAAAATTGTGAGCACCTTTCAGGGATGGGGGAGGGCATTGGTGCTGGGTGTCAACCTACTTTTTCTTCCACTCGACTCTTGGGCCACTGGAGCCTGCACCACTTTGCCATTCTATTTACCCCCCTTAACTATTCTCACACTGTGTGTCTTGTATAGGTTTGTGATTTCTTTGATTTCTCTCACACGCCCTTATATGTAGAGATGCTACTTTTCATGATTCGGCCACAGAAAGTCAAGCAGCTTCTGCTGAAGCTTTGCACCTCCACACGACAGAACCGCCACCCATAGAGCATGTGATGTGTCCGTCATCTGGTCAGGAAGATGGTGGCATGCAGTCACACATGCCGAATGGGTCATGCGTATGTGTGTGTGTGTGTGTGTGTGTGCATCAGACACCTGGCTGACCCCCAAAAATCATATATAGTTACATGGAGTCAATGTTTTTGGCGGGAGTTTGCACAGTCATCTATCTTCATTTAATTTGACATTTAGTTAACATTCTATTACATTGTTACCTTTAGCACCCGACATCCTAATCCTTTTGAAATCATTAATGCAAGTGGCTCTAACAACGTTAAAGGTTCATTGTCAATGATGATTGACAGTTACAAATACTGATTTAAAAACATACCGTTGTGCATAATTGAAAACCAATTAGAAGTTAATGGATCTTGTTGCAGCATTGCACTCGGGTTCTACAGTAACTGTAAATGTAACTTATTAACTTGTAGTACATTTGATATTACATGCTTCCATCATGCATTGTTGCTCCATAGCAAGTTATTACAAGTTAATCATTTATTGATTGAAATATAAACTGGATTATAGTGCAATAATACTCATTATTGCATATTGTGGTAATTCATTACAGTGCCATGACAAGACAGACATGCATTAATAAGTTTGGAATTGTATTAAAAATAGATCTTAAAATAAAGCCCTGTCAATTTTTCATGTGTGAAGTTCACAGGATCATAAAATGTTAGACAGTTTCCAGCAAACTTTTTATAATAACATATTTCACTTCTTGCTTTCATTTGATATTTTCTTATTTTAAATATTACTCATTTTTTATTTTTTCCTCCCCTTTCCTGATTTCATTTACTTTCTTTGATTGTTGGATAGAGATAAGGAATAATAAGGGGAAAAAGTCACTGGTGGACATAATCTATAGACCTCCTAACAGTAGCTACACTGTTAGACAGAGTATAAATCAAGAAATAATGGAGGCTTGTAATAAAGGAATGGCAATAATCATGGACGATTTTAACCTTCATATTCATTGGACAAAGCAAATTGGCCAAGGTAGCCTTGAGGAAGAGTTCATAGAATGCATCTGAGATAGTTTCCTTGAACAGTACATTGCGGAACCAACCAGGGAGCAGGTTATTTTGGATCTGGGACTGTGTAATGAGACAGGATTAATAAAGGATCTCCCAGTAAAGGATCCTGTAGGAATGAGTGACCATAACATGGTTGAATTTCAAATTCAGTTGGAGGGTGAGAAAGTTGGATCTCAAACCAGTGTCCTAAGCTTAAATAAAGGAGACTACAAAGGTATGAGGGCAGAGTTTGCTGAGGTGGACTGGGAAAATCGATTAAAGTATGGGACGGTTGATGAGCAGTGGCAGACATTTAAGGAGATATTTCATAACTCACAATAAAAATCTATCCCAATGAGAAGGAAAGACTGTAAGAGAAGGAATAACCATCCGTGGCTAACTAAGGAAATAAGGGATGGTATCAAATTGAAAACAAGGGCATACAATGTGGCCAAAACTAGTGGGAGGCCAGAGGATTGGGAAACTTTTAAAAGCCAACAAAGAATGACTAAAAAAATGATAAAGAGAGGGAAGATAGATTATGAAAGTAAACTGGCACAAAATATAAAAACAGTTAGTAAGAGTTTCTACAGGTATATAAAAAGGAAAAAAGTGGCTAAAGTCAATGTTGGTCCCTTAGAGGCTGAGATTGGGAGTTAATAATTGAGAACAGGGAAATGGCAGAGATGTTGAACAAATATTTTGTATCGGTCTTCACGATAGAAGACACTAAAAACATCTCAATAGTAGATAATCAAGAGGCTATGCAGAGGGAGGAACTTCATACAATCACTATCACTAATGCTGTGGTACTCAGTAAAATAATGGGACTAAAGGCAGACAAGTCCCCAGGACCTGATGGCTTACATCCTAGGGTCTTAAAAGAAGTGGCTGCAGAGATAGTGGATGCGTTGGTTGTAATCTACCAAAATTCCCTGGATTCTTGGGCGGTCCCAGAAGACAGGAAACCGCAACTGTAATGCCCCTATTTAAAAATGGAGGCAGACAAAAAGCAGGAAACTATAGACCAGTTAGCCTAAGATCTATCGTTGGGAAAATACTGGAGTCCATTATTAAGGAAACAGTAGCGGGACATTTGGAAAAGCATAATTCAATCAAGCAGAGTCAGCATGGTTTCATGGAAAGGAAATCATGTTTGACAAATTTGCTGGAGTTTTTTGAGGATGTAACAAGCAGGGTGGATAAGGGGAACCAGTGGATGTGGCGTATTTGGATTTCCAGAAGGCATTCGATAAGGAGCTATATAAAAGATTACTGCACAAGATAATAGTTCACGGAGTTGGGGATAATTAATAGCACGGATAGAGGATTGGCTAACTAACAGAAAACAGAGAGTTGGAATAAATGGGTTATTTTCCGGTTGGAAAACAGTGATTAGTGGGGTGCCACAGGGATCGGTGCTGGGACCTCAACTATTTACAATCTATAATAATGACTTGGATGAAGGGACTGAGTGTAATGTAGCCAAGTTTGCTGATGCAAAATAATTGTTTAAGGTCTCAGCCATTTCCACATTTCCCATTATTAAATCCCCCTTCTCATTTTCTAAGGGACCAACATTTACTTTAGTCACTCTTTTCCGTTTTATATATCGGTAAAAGCTTTTACTATCTGTTTTTATGTTTTGCGCAAGTTTACCTTCGTAATCTATCTTTCCTTTCTTTATTGCTTTCTTAGTCATTCTTTGCTGTCGTTTAAAATTTTCCCAATCTTCTAGTTTCCCACTAACCTTGGCCACCTTATACGCATTGGTCTTTAATTTGATACTCTCCTTTATTTCCTTGGTTATCCACGGCTGGTTATCCCTTCTGTTACCGCCCTTCTTTTTCACTGGAATATATTTCTGTTGAGCACTATGAAAGAGCTCCTTTAAAGTCCTCCACTGTTCCTCAATTGTGTCACTGTTTAGTCTGTGTTTCCAGTCTACTTTAGCCAACTCTGCCCTCATCCCACTGTAGTCCCCTTTGTTTAAGCTTAGTACACTCGTTTGAGACACTACTTCCTCACCCTCAATCTGTATTACAAATTCAACCATACTGTGATCACTCATTCCGAGAGGATCTTTTTCTAGGAGATCGTTTGTTTTTCCTGTCTCATTACACAGGACCAGATCTAAGATAGTTTGCTCCCTCTCGCCTCACCAACGAACTCCCGACGCCTCTCGCGGCCTTTTTAGAGGCCTCCGACCCCGCACTCTCGCCTCACCAATAATATTCCGACAGGATGCGATGTGAGAACCTAAACAGACATTGATAAGACCTTGTGAAAAGGCTCGAGGCAGACTCACGGGCATCAAGGATAATCAACAAATTCTGACCTAATGAACTCATTCTAGTCACGGCCTAAGGTGGTCACGAGGATCTTGGCCTGTCAATCCAAAGTAGCACTAATAAGGTAGTCCAATTAGAGAAGTAGCACTGATAAGGTAGTCCAATTAGAGATCTAGGGAGGTCTTACCAGCGACTGGAGGGGTTTTTGAAATGTATAAAAGTTGTATGATTGTGCTGTTCGGGGAGCATTTCCACTCACAGGCGGCTGTGATGAGAGGTGTTCCCGGACATTCGTAATAAAGATCGTTATACCTTGCCATTCGTCTCTGTCTGCTAACTCCGTGGGCTGTTACGCGGGTTGGGGCAAGCGTTGACCCCTTATATCAGAGGGTCCACTCGTGGGAGGAGAAGCCTTCCCATTTTCCCCTTACATTTGGCGCTGTGAGCAGGGTACGGACTTCCCGAACAGAACAATGACCCAGCTGTTGGGGTGAGTATGTTTTAATTTACCACCTTCAAGTTAGAGCTGTGGCATTGTAAACCGCAAGGGAAGGACATCTGTACAAAGAACCATTTGTAGCAGGTCCAGGGGGGATGGAGACGGAGGACAGGGACGATCTAGGGGTGAAAGGGCGTCAAAAGGTGCATCCTAAAACCCGCGCGTGGAGTTAGCAGTGCAGTGCAAGGGTACGACACAAGGGAAGATATCGAGGAAGGTCTATTGACCCGAAGCGATACGAGCGCACGGTGTAGGGACGAGACATATTGACCCAAAGCGTGGCAGTACGAGTGTACAGCGCCAAGGGAACACATATAGATATTGAGGACATGGAGACGACGTCCCTGCAGTGACGGAATATATTGACCCAAAGCGTGGCAGTATGAGTGTACAGCACCAAGGGAAGACATATAGATATAAATAATGGCCTGCATACCTAACATGAGTACCCAAGACCCTCATAGCCCCGAAGAAGATGGGTAACATTGCTATTAAAAAGGCGAATAAAACCAATCATTAATTATAACTTGCGTAACTACGTAATGCCATAAAAAAAGCTGATAGTGACTCTCTTAAGTGACATATGGATCCAAAAAAAAATAGAGCCGGCCAAACAATTAATAAGCTTTGTTAAATAAAAAGAGACTTTTGTGAATGTCTGTCATTGAGTGAGAATCCTTGTGTGATTTTTGGACTGCGGAATGAATTTTTTCTGTGTCTGAAAGTCTGGAAAAATAGGGGAGCTGTCTGTTTGTTTTAGCTCCACCCACTTTTTCAGACAGGGTGAAAGTTTTTTTTAACCTTTGTAGTGTTGTCCTGTATGTAGGAAGTTTTAAGTTAGAAACACAGGTGTGGATTTATTCGGATGATAAGTTATGGAGCTAGGAAATAAAAGATTGGCATTACAAATTTGAATTGGAATTTTGAGATATTAAGAGAAGGCACAGCAAAATACTGAGATAGATTCAAACTAAAAAAAATATTAAATTAAATCTGATCTCTTAAAAAAAAAGGAGGAAATAAAACTAAAAGGTTTGGAAACAATCTAGAAATACCTTCAGGGATCAGGTCAAACACCTGGGCGAGTAGCGAGCTATCTGCGAAGGTGTAAAAGGAACTTTTGAAAAAATGTTAAAATGGCAAGCTTTAGCAGTTTAGAAAAAGGGACATTGTAATGGCCTTGAAACTGGAACATTTGAGATAACGAAAAGCAGCTCTCAAAGCCTACGTGCTAGACTCCATTCTAGTTATGAAAAAAAAGATAAAGACGCAACCTTGAAAGAAAACAAATTGAACGAATTTGAAAGGAAAAGTGTCTTCGATTGTCTGATGATTTTAAATTGACAAATTTACAGAGACACGAGCCCTCTGTGTAAAATACAAAACCTAATTTGAAGAAAGGAGATCTGAAAAAAAAGGACGTAATGTACTAAATAGGTGCTAAAAAAAAAGGGATGTTTGCGATGGAAAAAGACATAACTTACTAAATACTAGTTGATATCAGCTGTGAAAAAGATATTGGTTTAATTGACAAAAAATAATTTGAAGAGGTAAAAGACACTCTCCATTGATAATGATTTTAAATTACGAGAACGTTTCACTGCAGTTTGAAAGATTTCCAAAATGGACATTGTTCATCAAGAAAAGTCCCGAACAGTCTAAACAAGCATAGAAACATAGAAACATAGAAAATAGGTGCAGGAGCAGGCCATTCAGCCCTTCTAGCCTGCACCGCCATTCAATGAGTTCATGGCTGAACATGAAACTTCAGTACCCCCTTCCTGCTTTCTCGCCATAACCCTTGATCCCCCGAGTAGTAAGGACTTCATCTAACTCCCTTTTGAATATATTTAGTGAATTGGCCTCAACTACTTTCTGTGGTAGAGAATTCCACAGGTTCACCACTCTCTGGGTGAAGAAGTTTCTCCTCATCTCGGTCCTAAATGGCTTACCCCTTATCCTCAGACTGTGACCCCTGGTTCTGGACTTCCCCAACATTGGGAACATTCTTTCTGCATCTAACCTGTCTAAACCCGTCAGAATTTTAAACGTTTCTATGAGGTCCCCTCTCATTCTTCTGAACTCCAGTGAATACAAGCCCAATTGATCCAATCTTTCTTGATAGGTCAGTCCCGCCATCCCGGGAATCAGTCTGGTGAACCTTCGCTGCACTCCCTCAATAGCAAGAATGTCCTTCCTCAAGTTAGGAGACCAAAACTGTACACAATACTCCAGGTGTGGCCTCACCAAGGCCCTGTACAACTGTAGCAACACCTCCCTGCCCCTGTATTCAAATCCCCTCGCTATGAAGGCCAACATGCCATTTGCTTTCTTAACCGCCTGCTGTACCTGCATGCCAACCTTCAATGACTGATGTACCATGACACCCAGGTCTCGTTGCACCTTCCCTTTTCCTAATCTGTCACCATTCAGATAATAGTCTGTCTCTCTGTTTTTACCACCAAAGTGGATAACCTCACATTTATCCACATTATACTTCATCTGCCATGCATTTGCCCACTCACCTAACCTATCCAAGTCACTCTGCAGCCTAATAGCATCCTCCTCGCAGCTCACACTGCCACCCAACTTAGTATCATCCGCAAATTTGGAGATACTGCATTTAATCCCCTCGTCTAAATCATTAATGTACAATGTAAACAGCTGGGGCCCCAGCACAGAACCTTGCGGCACTCCACTAGTCACTGCCTGCCATTCTGAAAAGTACCCGTTTACTCCTACTCTTTGCTTCCTGTCTGACAACCAGTTCTCAATCCACGTCAGCACACTACCCCCAATCCCATGTGCTTTAACTTTGCACATTAATCTCTTGTGTGGGACCTTGTCGAAAGCCTTCTGAAAGTCCAAATATACCACATCAACTGGTTCTCCTTTGTCCACTTTACTGGAAACATCCTCAAAAAATTCCAGAAGATTTGTCAAGCATGATTTCCCTTTCACAAATCCATGCTGACTTGGACCTATCATGTCACCATTTTCCAGATGCTCTGCTATGACATCCTTAATAATTGATTCCATCATTTTACCCACTACTGAGGTCAGGCTGACCGGTCTATAATTCCCTGTTTTCTCTCTCCCTCCTTTTTTAAAAAGTGGGGTTACATTGGCTACCCTCCACTCCATAGGAACTGATCCAGAGTCAATGGAATGTTGGAAAATGACTGTCAATGCATCCGCTATTTCCAAGGCCACCTCCTTAAGTACTCTAGGATGCAGGCCATCAGGCCCTGGGGATTTATCTGCCTTCAATCCCATCAATTTCCCCAACACAATTTCCCGACTAATAAAGATTTCCCTCAGTTCCTCTTCCTTACTAGACCCTCTGACCCCTTTTATATCCGGAAGGTTGTTTGTATCCTCCTTAGTGAATACCGAACCAAAGTACTTGTTCAATTGATCCGCCATTTCTTTGTTCCCCGTTATGACTTCCCCTGATTCTGACTGCAGGGGACCTACGTTTGTCTTCACCAACCTTTTTCTCTTTACATACCTATAGAAACTTTTGCAATCCGCCTTAATGTTCCCTGCAAGCTTCTTCTCGTACTCCATTTTCCCTGTCCTAATCAAACCCTTTGTCCTCCTCTGCTGAGTTCTAAATTTCTCCCAGTCCCCAGGTTCGCTGCTATTTCTGGCCAATTTGTATGCCACTTCCTTGGCTTTAATACTATCCCTGATTTCCCTAGATAGCCACGGTTGAGCCACCTTCCCCTTTTTATTTTTACGCCAGACAGGAATGTACAATTGTTGTACTTCATCCATGCGGTCTCTAAATGTCTGCCATTGCCCATCCACAGTCAACCCCCTAAGTATCATTCGCCAATCTATCCTAGCCAATTCTCGCCTCATACCTTCAAAGTTACCCTTCTTTAAGTTCTGGACCATGGTCTCTGAATTTACTGTTTCATTCTCCATCCTAATGCAGAATTCCACCATATTATGGTCACTCTTCCCCAAGGGGCCTCGCACAATGAGATTGCTAATTAATCCTCTCTCATTACACAACACCCAGTCCAAGATGGCCTCCCCCCTAGTTGGTTCCTCAACATATTGGTCTAGAAAACCATCCCTTATGCACTCCAGGAAATCCTCCTCCACCGTATTGCTTCCAGTTTGGCTAGCCCAATCTATGTGCATATTAAAGTCACCCATTATAACTGCTACACCTTTATTGCATGCACCCCTAATTTCCTGTTTGATGCCCTCCCCAACATCCCTATTACTGTTTGGAGGTCTGTACACAACTCCTACTAACGTTTTTTGCCCTTTGGTGTTCTGCAGCTCTACCCATATAGATTCCACATCATCCAAGCTAATGTCTTTCCTAACTATTGCATTAATCTCCTCTTTAACCAGCAATGCTACCCCACCTCCTTTTCCTTTTATTCTATCCTTCCTGAATGTTGAATACCCCTGAATGTTGAGTTCCCAGCCCTGATCATCCTGGAGCCACGTCTCCGTAATCCCAATCACATCATATTTGTTAACATCTATTTGCACAATTAATTCATCCACCTTATTGCGGATACTCCTTGCATTAAGACACAAAGCCTTCAGGCTTGTTTTATTAACACCCTTTGTCCTTTTAGAATTTTGCTGTACAGTGGCCCTTTTTGTTCTTTGCCTTGGGTTTCTCTGCCCTACACTTTTCCTCATCTCCTTTCTGTCTTTTGCTTTTGGCTCCTTTTTGTTTCCCTCTGTCTCCCTGCATTGGTTCCCATCCCCCTGCCATATTAGTTTAAATCCTCCCCAACAGCACTAGCAAACACTCCCCCGAGGACATTGGTTCCAGTCCTGCCCAGGTGCAGACCGTCCGGTTTGTACTGGTCCCACCTCCCCCAGAACCGGTCCCAATGCCCCAGGAATTTGAATCCCTCCCTGCTGCACCACTGCTCAAGCCACGTATTCATCTGCGCTATCCTGCGATTCCTACTCTGACTATCACGTGGCACTGGTAGCAATCCCGAGATTACTACTTTTGAGGTCCTACTTTTTAATTTAGCTCCTAGCTCCTTAAATTCGTTTCGTAGGACCTCATCCCTTTTTTTGCCTATGTCGTTGGTACCAATGTGCACCACGACAACTGGCTGTTCTCCCTCCCATTTCAGAATGTCCTGCACCCGCTCCGAGACATCCTTGACCCTTGCACCAGGGAGGCAACATACCATCCTGGAGTCTCGGTTGCGGCCGCAGAAACGCCTATCTATTCCCCTCACAATTGAATCCCCTATCACTATCGCTCTCCCACTCTTTTTCTTGCCCTCCTGTGCAGCAGAGCCAGCCACGGTGCCATGAACTTGGCTGCTGCTGCCCTCCCCTGATGAGTCATTCCCCTCAACAGTACCCAAAGCGGTGTATCTGTTTTGCAGGGGGATGACCGCAGGGGACCCCTGCACTACCTTCCTTGCTCTACTCTTCCTGCTGGTCTTCCATTCCCTATCTGGCTGTGGACCCTTTCCCTGCGGTAAGACCAACTCACTACACGTGATACTCACGTCATTCTCAGCATCGTGGATGCTCCAGAGTGAATCCACCTTCAGCTCCAATTCCGTAACGCGGACCGTCAGGAGCTGGAGGCGGATACACTTCCCGCACACATAGTCGTCAGGGACACCGGAAGCGTCCCTGAGTTCCCACATGGTACAGGAGGAGCATAACACCCGACCGAGCTCTCCTGCCATGTCTTAACCCTTAGATACACTTAAACTGGTAATAACAATGTTAAAAGTTACTGACTAATATAAGAAGAAAAAGAAAAACTACTCACCAATCACCAGCCAATCACTTACCCCCTAGGCTGTGACGTCACCTTTGTTTTTTTTGCCTTCTCCCTGTAGCTGCACCGGTACGCCTCTCGCCGACCCCGGACTCGCGCTGCTCCGAGCTCCCGCCTCCTCGACTGACTGCTCCGAGCTCCCGCTGGCCTTTATAGGCCTCTCGCCGACCCCGGACTCGCGCTGCTCCGAGCTCCCGCCTCCTCGAACTGCTCGACTCCCGCTGGCCTTTATAGGCCTCTCACCGACCCCGGACTCGCGCTGCTACGAGCTCCCGCCTCCTCGACTGACTGCTCCGAGCTCCCGCTGGCCTTTATAGGCCTCTCGCCGACCCCGGACTCGCGCTGCTCCGAGCTCCCGCCTCCTCGACTGACTGCTCCGAGCTCCCGCTGGCCTTTATAGGCCTCTCGCCGACCCCGGACTCGCGCTGCTCCGAGCTCCCGCCTCCTCGACTGACTGCTCCGAGCTCCCGCTGGCCTTTATAGGCCTCTCGCCGACCCCGGACTCGCGCTGCTCCGAGCTCCCGCCTCCTCGACTGACTGCTCCGAGCTCCCGCTGGCCTTTATAGGCCTCTCGCCGACCCCGGACTCGCGCTGCTCCGAGCTCCCGCCTCCTCGAGGGTTTTGAAAATAACGAGGAGAAAAGATCTAAGCTATGCGAACTCAGCACAGAAAGAAAAAAACTGGGAATTATAAAATCTTACTGAATTTTAAAATTGGATTTCAGTAAACAAAAAAGCTATTAAAAATGTGTGGTCTCGTTTTAAATCAATTAAAAAAAAAATCTTTGGCAAGTACTTGAATTAAAATTTAAGAAAAAATTGGAGTTTAATATAAAATGCTGTCTTTCCTGATGAGAAGACTTTTATTATGACGACTTTACTAATGATTTCTGCTGTTTTAACGGATTCCTAATTTCTAAGCAAGTTTTGAAGGCACAAAGACTTAAAAAAAAAATTTGGGATGATTACGCGAAGTCGCGTAATGCCATCAGGCCTTCTTACAAACCTGTAAAGGAGTTAACCCTTTCCATTGACAGCTGTTTTATACTGGACATTATTAATTTGGATTTCTTAATAGAATAAAAAAGACTCACCTGACAGAGAGAGGAAATGGTGGGATAGTCAAAATAAAAATAAAACAGAACTAGCCTATGTAATAATACTCGCTTGATACAAATAAAGGAAAGATACTCAAACAAAACAAATTCAAGAGTTAAATGCGAAGATAAATAAGCTGGAAGAGATTTTTTAAAAATGGGACCAGACGGATAGTGCAGTGCGCAGCCATAGCACCATCACCGATGGAAATAGAGCCAATGTACCCCACGGTGGGCAAGTGTAGTCCACAAACCCAACCTAACCCTTACCTCCGATTTCACAGAGTGACCTCGACATGCATGGATAAAAGATGAGTAGACCAGAACCTAACACCTGGTGACGACCAGGCTATCTGTTTAAAATTTGCAGATAAAACACTCACCGAGATGGGACCGCAGCGGCTACTTTGACTCTGGAGACTCAGGATACTGGGAACCTTAAGGCCCACGCAAGCACTGGATAATACAGATGGACTACGAGAGATATAGCACATACAGGAAAGACACAACTACATGAACTAGCTTTGTTTAATTTAACAGCCGAAATATGCATCTCAGCAGCCAAGGACTGGAGCAAGGACAGAATTTATTTTAACGCATGGCTATGTATAGTGTATTAAGTAAGGTTGTAATGCAGCAGGCTGCCGATCCAATGGGCGCCAGTAGGTTCTGAGGACAGGAGCAAGTTTATAGAAACAAAAGGGGAAGGGCGCAGAAATCCAACTGGATGGAATTTCAGTTCTAGAAGCTCATGCCTGGGCAGACAAAGCTGCAAAACAAGCAGCCAAATCCACCCCGCAAGAAACAGAAGGGTGGGAACAGAACGGAGCAAAAGAGGGGTGGGACCCCAGGATGTTTATGAAAACTGGCCAGTGGGACGATGAAGACCAAGGGAGGTCTCTGGAATATAAGACGTATGTCCCGAAGCGTGACACGGTAATAACACGGAAAAGCCAGTTCTGATCGTGCACAGCGCAAACAAGAAGGAATACAACCTAAAAAGGGGGGCGGATGGAGTGTGGAGGAAAGATGACAATAAAGGTCCGGCTGGGACACCAAGCAAAGGGACCCTGGGAAGCCCTACCACTGCCCCGACAACCACCCTGGGGACAACAACTCTTCCCAGCACAACCACGCAAGTCCCCCCATAAGCCCGTCCATAAAAGACTGGAGCCAAAGGGGGGCTAGTAATAAAAGAATCTAAAGAAAGGATAACATTTGGGGTGCGTCAGCGACTACTCATTCTTCCTAACTTCTGTGGGAATGAAACTATACCAGAGCCTGACACAACGGATCCTCGAAGGCCCGGAATCCACTACCCTGAAATTTAATGTCAGAAAGGGAACAGGACAAGGTCGAACAAAAAGGGGAATACTGGAAACACTAGGCACGGGTTATGCAGCAGGGGTTACGACGATGAATTCCATAGACCTGTATGCAATAGATAACCGGGTTAACAACTTCACGTAAATCTTAAGGAGTTCACTGGGGAGGGACATGGATAACCAAGCCCTACAGGCGCAATACCACAGTATGACGGAATAAAGGGATACTCCTTATACCAAACTGACAGTATCGTTGAAGAAACCGAACACAGTTACGTTACCATCACCCCTCCAGACAGGTGATTAAATTAGTATGAAAGGCATTGACATAACCAATTGCTATAAAAATAATCAAGTGATTTTATGTCGAGGTACGCCACGAATGACGAATGATGATTGCAGATTCCACCAAACAAACGGATGCATGCTGAGTATCACTCCTCTCGAACACGATTCCGAAACAATCGCTGCTCCACAGGGAATGGAGATTGGTGCGTGAGCACAGGAGTAGCCAACCCAACGATTACGACCAGGGAAGGAGTCACCCCCTGTGTCATCACCAACCCTAACTTCTGTTTCAGGCCTCTGGGAAAAATAGACATAAATGGATACCACATACATCCATGGAAATTATCCATGGAACGGTCACGGATACCTTCCGAGAAGGGTACAAGGAGGCGATATGGGAACTGCAAGAAAAACAGATACCCGAATTAAGTGAGGAACGATTGGTGCAATGAATCCAAAACCAAAGAAGACACTATATCCAGCTGATGGAAGAAATAGACAAACGTACAAAAAGACACTAACGTGATGCTGGCTGATCAGCCCTGGTACTCAAAGCTGTGGGACATTAATATTCAAATTCACCCATGGATAAGAATAATGTAATGTACTTGTAGTAATACAGGGCCTGGTTCTGATGGTCATGATGGGATTAACATGTGCACGAATTAAACAGGCCAAACGACACGGTAGAGCACGCTCTATGATTAAAGCCATAAGGTATGAAAATTTAAGCAGTCCTACAGGAAGGACTTACCTTATATAACTCTGCGGGAAAGGTCTCAGGAGATCCTGAAGCTTGGGAGATGGCCACCCAGGTGAACGGACCTATCTGGAACTTGCCTACAGGGAGATACCGTATATACTCGCGTATCATGCGACTTTTGAAGACCTAAATTGTAACCTAAATTTGGGGGGTCGCATGATACGCGAGATACAAAATTTGCGGGTGTGAAGTGCTGGCCAAGATTAGGATGTTAGGCTGTTAAGCAGACCGTATCCACGCTGAATCTCGGCAGGTATCTCCTGGGCTGGATTGCAGCCTCTATTGTCGCTTGTACTGTATCGGGGGGGATGAGAGAGAGTCGCGGAGGTCGGGGGGGGAGAGAGAGTCGCGGAGGTCGGGCGGGGGGGGGGAGGAAAGAGACCGGACCGGATCCGACCTGACCCCCGCTCTCCCTACCCCGGCGACCCGACCTCCGCTCCCCCAACTCCCCCCCCACCCGGCAACCCGACCTCCGCTTCCCCCCGGTGACCCAACCCGACCTCCTCTTCACCCCCCCCCCCACCCCCCCGGCGACCCGACCTCCGCCACCCACAACTCCCTCTGAAGTTTGCTGCATTATTAGAGGCTCCATCTATCTCAGCCCATGCTCCTTTTACTCGCAAACACAGTAGAGGCTGAACGCTAGTCAAGCCAGCTGGAACGATTGCTGTATCGGTGTTCGATTCGCGAACAGCTTTCACAGCAGAATCCACTCGATGTTTCATGTTAAGGTCTGTATTCGATCTCAAAAAAGTGACTCGCATGATACATGAGATATATGGTAAAATCATGTTTTGGGGACGAAAATTTAGGGGTCGCATGATACGCGAGGTCGCAGGATACGCGAGTATATACGGTAGTTATCGGGAAATATGGCCAGCTTGGCGTATAGCCAAGTGCCAAAAGGGGGGAATGTAAGAGAAAAATTTGGCATTAGGGGTACCAGCGGGACAAGTGTTAAAGTGCTGGTTCCTGCACTGACCCATAAGGAGGTAAAAGGCCTCTCTTTGGCCTTGTACATTCCAGTACCAAGGCTCTAGAAGTTATCAATTCAATAATATTCCGACAGGATATGATGTGAGAACCTAAACAGACATTGATAAGACCTTGTGAAGATGCTCGAGGCAGACTCACGGGCATCAAGGAGAATCAACAAATTCTGACCTAATGAAGTCATTCTAGTCATTCTGGCCTAAGGTGGTCACAAGGGTCTTGGCCTGTCAATGCAAAGTAGCACTAATAAGGTAGTCCAATTAGAGAAGTAGCACTGATAAGGTAGTCCAATTAGAGATCTAGGAGGTCTTACCTGGTAACGGAGGGGTTTTTGAAATGTATAAAAGTTGTATGATTGTGCTGTTCGGGGAGCATCTCCACTCACAGGCGGCTGTGATGAGAGGTGTTCCCGGACATTCGTAATAAAGATCGTTATACCTTGCCATTCGTCTCTGTCTGCTAACTCCGGGGGCTGTTACGTGGGTTGGGGCAAGCATCGCCCCTTTATATCAGAGGGTCCACTCGTGGGAGGAGAAGCCTTCCCATTTTCCCCTTATAGGGGATAGGGTATAAAAGCAGAGAAGTCCTGCTACAACTCTACAGGGTATTGGTAAGTTCACACCTCGAGTAGTTTTGCAGTTTTGGTCGCCGTATTTAAGGAAGGATATACTTGCATTGGTGGCTGTTCAGAAAAGGTTCACTAGGTTGATTCCGGAGATGAGGGGGTTGACTTATGAGGATCGGTTGAGTGGGTTGGGCCTATACACATTGGAGTTCAGAAGAATGAGAGGTGATCTTATCGAAACATATAAGATAATGAGGGCAGCCGACAAAGTGGATGCAGAGAGGATACTTTCACTCTTGGGGAAACTAAAACTAGGGGAAATAGTCTCAGAATAAGGGACTGCCCATTTAAAACTGAGATGAGGAGGAATTTCTTCTCTCAGAGGGTTGTTAATCTATGGAATTTGCTGCCCCAGAGAGCTGTGGAGACTGGGTCATTAAATATATTTAAGGCAGAGATAGACAGATTTTTGAGCGATAAGGGTTATGGGGAGTGGGCAGGGAAGTGAAGCTGATTCCATGATCAGATCAGCCACGATCTTATTGAATGGCGGAGCAGACTCAAGGGAGCAAATGTTCTACTTCTGCTCCTATTTCTTATGTTCTTATGTTGATTTCCCTTTGGTGTCATCCTCGGCTCAGTGGTAGTACTCCCATTTCTGAGTCATGAAGGTTGTGAGTTTAAGCCTTACTTGAGACTTGAGGATGTAATGTAGACTACACTTCAAAAGTACTTAATTGTCAGTAAAGCACTGGGATGTTCCGAAGTCGGGAAAGGTGTTATAGAAATGGAAATACGTTTGTTCTTTCATTGATTATGTTTTGCTTTTCAGTATTGTTTTGTAATACATATGACACTGGGAAAGTTGTGCCACAGGGAGTCATTGAGCCAGAGACCACGGCATCATTTAAGGGAAGATGAGCTAAATATTTGAAGCAGAGGAAGATGCAGGGCTATGGAAAGAGCACAGGGCAGTGGAGTTAATTTTGGATTGGAATGGCAAAGTGCAGACACCGACGCAACATGTTGAATGGCCTCTGTCTGTGCTGTCCATTTCTTTGATGCTACATTGTGATTAACAATTGAGTGTGTTTCGCTGATAAAGTGTCACTTCAATCGAGGTCAACTGTCTATAACATGATCCACTGCCATCGTTCTGTAGTCCCTTTTCATTAATTATCAGGTTCTGATTAAATGCCAGACAGTTTTATTACAAACCGGAACAACCAGGGATTTCTTTAAATTGCATTTAATTGGCCATTTTATTTCTTCTATGGTTTGATGGTAGGACCAAGAAGTGGCATTAGTGTGGTGGTAAGGTTGGGAAATCGTGCTGGCATCTTAAAGACATCACGCGACCGCAATTTGTTTACATTCATGAGGTTCCCACCTGGCTCAGATACGAGCACTGGCAGGAAAATAGGGCAAGATCTGGACAGGACCAAAACAGCTGTCATTTTCTGCCTGCTACTCCCTCAGTTGTATTAGAATTCCCCCAGAAGGTTCTTACTAAAAAAAGAGGTACTTCCTAGCATTTGTTTTTCACCAGTTCTACCCCCACGGCGAAGGCAGCTGGGCTCATTTGCAGTAGTGCCTGACAGATTTTCTTCCCCCATTATCCACTCTTGGATCTACATAAGAACATAAGAAATAGGAGCAGGAGTAAGTCTCAACAGCTCTCTGGGGTAGAGAATTCCAAAGATTCATGAGCCTGTGAGAGAAGAAATTCCTTCTCATCTCCATTATAAATGGGCGACCCCTTATTCTGAAACTATGCCCCCTAGTTCTAGATTCCCCCACGAGGGGAAACATTCACTCAGCATCTACCCTGTCAAGCCCCCTCAGAATCTTATTTTCAATAAGATTACCTCTCATTCTTCTAAACTCCAATGAATATAGGCCCAACCTGCTCAACCTTTCTTCATAAGACAACCCCTTCATCTCAGGAATCAACCGTGTGAACCTACTCTGAACTGCCTCCAATGCAAGTATATCCTTCCTTAAACAAGGAGGCCAAACTGTACGCAGTACTCCCAGTGTGGTATCCCCAACGCCCTGTACAGTTGTAGCAGGACTTCCTTACTTTTATACTCCATCCCCCATCTAAAGCTGTTCTCCTTTTGTCTTCTCATAGATTGATAGATGGGCAATCTGCAGCCATTTGGTAATCTCTTTTGGAAATGTTGAACACTCCGTAGCCTTAGCATTTTGAAACATTCCATTCCTTGTGATCTTAAAATCTACCTTTTTACTAAAGCCTTTTACGAAAATTCAAAAGAACTTCACTGGAACCCACTTAACACCAGAAAATACTTGAGGGACTGCAATTTACTTCAGGAATTAAACGCTAAAAAAAACTGCACTGTAATGCACAGACTTTGGAGTGCAGTTCAGAAAAGATTGCTGGCTACTTTGAAACCTTGCGTGCAATGCCAGATGCCAGCACAGAGTAGTTAGGAATCCATTAACACATGCTTGGCCGCTGTGAGGATGCATCACTCAATGGCAGTATTTACATGAATGCACTATGGTCAATTATCTTGTTGCCTAGACTGAATTCAATCAGTAAAATAAGTGAAATTGGTCACATAGCCAATTTACATTGAATTGATCTTTTTTTGTAATCTTGTTTTTATGTCGATACAAGATTTGTTAGCATTTAAAATAGACATAGACGCTAATGATTGTTTTTGGATTTATTTGACACCTGGCATGCTCATGGATCCTAGCAGTCTAATGACTAATGTCTGCCACAAATAAAGCAACATAAGGAACAGCTGCCTGTCATCTCAAGAGCAAGTCTCGGGTGGTTTTCCTGTAAACTCAAGTGTTGGATGTGAATTCAAACTAGGTTGGAAAGCAATCATCATCATAGTCAGTCCCTCGAGTCAAGGATGACTTGCTTCCACGTCAAACAGTTCACAGGTGTTTCAATGAAGGACCTAAAATTCCAGGTCCAAACTAAATCTTGAAGGGTGGAAGATGCCTGTGCGTAGATTTTTTTAACGTGTGGTGGCCGTTGCACACCAGCCACCACACAGGCTTGACAGAGCTAGGTCTTGGTCCAGTAGCAAGGATTAACCAGGACGACTGGAGACCAGCTCTGCTGACCTAGTGCGCACACATATCGCAGTGTGGGCTGGCCCATGCTGCCCCTGGGCCCTCGCCTCTTCTGGGCCCCAAACGCACGCCTTTCCTGGGCGCCGATCACAACCCTCTACAATCTCTCACCGCTCCTTCGCCCCGACCTTGCCGCTCCTTTGCCCCAACCTCACCGCTCCTGCAGTACTTGTCCACACTCCAATCACTGACCTGGACCTTGATGACGTCCCTTTTCGCTGCCGTTGCTCTCCTGCTCCAGCACGCGCTGCTCCCTGGAGTGGGACGCTGCCATGCTGCTCTTTCCGCTCCCTGGCCTGCTCCGATGGCGCTCGCAGGCCGGGGGCCACTCAGCCTGCTGGGCTAGATCACTATGCTGCTCCTTCTGCTCGCCGGCCTGCTCCAATGGTGCTCGCAGGCCGGGGGCCGCACAGACTACTGTACTGCAATAAGCAACTACTGTGCCGCAGGTTAGTTTGGAGTTAACCGTCATCATGGTAAGCAATTATTTACAGGGTCCTTGGCACTCTGCCATCCCACAGCTGTGGAATTCACTGCAGAATTTCTCCCCTGCTAGTTATTGATATGTCCTTACTATACAGTATAAATGCACATGAGGCCCATACTTGAGAGAAGGTCACTCTGTGACCAGTTACCTTTGTTACCAAGACCTCAAGTGATGAAGATGGGTGGAGCTTCCCCTTTTATACCTGAAAGTCCAGGTTAGGAGTGTCTCCCACAAGTTCACCCCCTTGTGGTCAATGTTCTCAAGGTGTACAACTTAGGTCAGCTTATACATGGGTTACAAAGATAGTTGAATACATGACAGTTATTTTTCTCTTTGCTTTCCTTCCCCATCAGTTTTTCCCCCATTGTAATTGTATTGGAACCAATGCCAGGCAACAGCAATTTTCTAATTTAATCCCCATGCATTTCACACATTACACAAAATTGCATAGAATGTACAGCCATTCGGCCTAACTGGTCCATGCCGGTGTTTATGCTCCTCCTACCTTGAACCCTGTCAGCATGTGCTTCCATTCCTTTCTCCCTCACGTGTTTATCTAATTTCCCCCTAAATGCATTGGACTTGCACAGTTCTTCTACATCTGCAGCATGAAATGCATGGAATACATTCAAGCCCACAATCAGTTCCCTGGTTAACTCATTTTTTAGAAACCCGAGTCCAGTTTAGTGTGAAAGAAAGACTTGCATTTATATAGTGCCTTTCACAACCACTGGAATATTTCAAAGCACTTTACAGCCAATGAAGTACTTTGTGATGTGTTGCCACTGTTGTAATGTGGGAAATGTGGCAACAATGCACAGCAAGCTCTCACAAACAGCAATGTGATAGTGGTCAGATAATCAGTTTTTTTATTATGTTGATTGAGGGATAAAAAATTTCCAGGGTACCAAGGATAACTCCTCTGCTCTGCTTCGAAATAGTGCCAAGGAACTTCTACGTCCACCTGAGAGAACAGACGGGGCCCTCAGTTTAAAGTCTCATCCGAAATATGGCACCTCCAACAGTGCAGCACTCTCTCAGCACTGCAGTGTCAGCCTAGATTTTCATGCTCCAGGGACCTGAACCCACAACCTTCTGACTTGAGAGCTGAGAGTGCTACCCACTGAGCCATGGCTGACAGCCCAGTGGGAAAGTGTGTAAGACGTGACATTTAAGGTGGTTGCTGAGCAGCAAAATTAATTGGGAACAGATGACTGGTGTCGGCTGAAATCATTCTAATTCAGAACAACAGTTATGGGTTTCGTACTATTATTTTTTTTCATTTCATACTTTGCGGTCTCATCTGGCAGGCTGAAATTCAGCAAGGCGTAGAGGAGCAGCTATTACTTGGCACTGAGAAGGTCACACTAAATTCAATGGAAACAAATGGGTGCACTCTGTTACAGGCATGTTTGTCCTCCCAACCTGATTTTCCTCCACACACTTTGCCCAGGCAATTGTTTATTGCCCAAGCAAAGAACAGGAGAATCAACCCCATAGCCTAAACACAATAAACTTAATTTATTGAGTTTAAAATGCACATTTGCTTTCTAAATTAAAACGGCTAGTTTAGCATTGTTTGAAACAATATTTAAAAATATTCATTGTATTGCGATGGAGTTATCCCCAAACGAGAGATAAACTTGCTGCAGAATCCACATTCTTGTGCCTCAGAATTTGATTGTAGTTGCTACAGAAATTGCCAGACAATTAATTGATTAATGGCATTATTTTAATGGACTTGTCCACTGACTGACATCCAATATGGCACATCAGCTGCCTACATATTGTGGAGGAGGTGTAAGGTGGATTATAGGGCAAAATGCTATTTAGAAAATAGGTGCAGGAGTAGACCATTCGGCCCTTCTAGCCTGCATCGTCATTCAATGAGTTCATGGCTGAACATGCAACTTCAGTACCCCATTCCTGCTTTCTCGCCATACCCCTTGATCCCCCTAGTAGTAAGGACTTCATCCAACTCCTTTTTGAATATATTTAGTGAATTGGCCTCAACAACTTTCTGTGGTAGAGAATTCCACAGGTTCACCACTCTCTGGGTGAAGAAGTTTCTCCTCATTTCGGTCCTAAATAGCTTACCCCTTATCCTTAGACTGTGACCCCTGGTTCTGGACTTCCTCAACATTGGGAACATTCTTCCTGCATCTAACCTATCTAAACCTGTCAGAATTTTAAACGTTTCTATAAGGTCCCCTCTCATTCTTCTGAACAAAGTGAATACAAGCCCAGTTGATCCAGTCTTTCTTGATAGGTCAGTCCCGCCATCCCGAGAATCAGTCTGGTGAACCTTCGCTACACTCCCTCAATAGCAACAATGTCCTTCCTCAGGTTAGGAGACCAAAACTGTACACAATACTCCAGGTGTGGCCTCACCAAGGCCCTGTACAACTGTAGCAACACCTCCCTGCCTCTGTACTCAAATCCCCTCGCTATGAAGGCCAACATGCCATTTGCTTTCTTAACCGCCTGCTGTACCTGCATGCCAACCTTCAATGACTGATGTACCATGACACCCAGGTCTCGTTGCACCTCCCCTTTTCCTAATCTGTCACCATTCAGATAATAGTCTGTCTCTCTGTTTTTACCACCAAAGTGGATAACCTCACATTTATCCACATTATACTTCATCTGCCATGCATTTGCCCACTCACCTAACCTATCCAAGTCGCTCTGCAGCCTCATAGCATTCTCCTCGCAGCTCACACTGCCACCCAACTTAGTGTCATCCGCAAATTTGGAGATACTACATTTAATCGCCTCGTCTAAATCATTAATGTACAGTGTAAACAGCTGGGGCCCCAGTACAGAACCTTGCGGTACCCCACTAGTCACTGCCTGCCATTCTGAAAAGTACCCATTTATTCCTACTCTTTGCTTCCTGTCTGACAACCAGTTCTCAATCCATGTCAGCACACTACCCCCAATCCGATGTGCTTTAACTTTGCACATTAATCTCTTGTGTGGGACCTTGTCGAAAGCCTTCTGAAAGTCCAAATATACCATATCAACTGGTTCTCCCTTGTCCACTCTACTGGAAACATCCTCAAAAAATTCCAGAAGATTTGTCAAGCATGATTTCCCTTTCACAAATCCATGCTGACTTGGACCTATTATGTCACCTCTTTCCAAATGTGCTGCTATGACATCCTTATTAATTGATTCCATCATTTTACCCACTACCGATGTCAGGCTGACTGGTCTATAATTCCCTGTTTTCTCTCTCCCTCCTTTTTTAAAAAGTGGGGTTACATTGGCTACCCTCCACTCGATAGGAACTGATCCAGAGTAAATGGAATGTTGGAAAATGACTGTCAATGCATCCGCTATTTCCAAGGACACCTCCTTAAGTATTCTGGGATGCAGTCCATCAGGCCCTGGGGCTTTATCGGCCTTCAATCCCATCAATTTCCCCAACACAATTTCCCGACTAATAAGGATTTCCCTCAGTTCCTCCTCCTTACTAGACCCTCTGACCCCTTTTATATCCGGTAGGTTGTTTGTGTCCTCCTTAGTGAATACCGAACCAAAGTACTTGTTCAATTGGTCCGCCATTTCTTTGTTCCCCGTTATGACTTCCCCTGATTCTGACTACAGGGGACCTACGTTTGTCTTTACTAACCTTTTTCTCTTTACATATCTATAGAAACTTTTGCAATCCGTCTTAATGTTCCCTGCAAGCTTCTTCTCGTACTCCATTTTCCCTGCCCTAATCAAACCCTTTGTCCTCCTCTGCTGAGTTCTAAATTTCTCCCAGTCCCTGGGTTCGCTGCTATTTCTGGCCAATTTGTATGCCACTTCCTTGGCTTTAATACTATCCCTGATTTCCCTCGATAGCCACGGTTGAGCCACCTTCCCTTTTTTATTTTTACGCCAGACAGGAATGTACAATTGTTGTATTTCATCCATGCGGTCTCTAAATGTCTGCCATTGCCCATCCACAGTCAACCCCTTAAGTATCATTCGCCAATCTATCCTAGCCAATTCACGCCTCATACCTTCAAAGTTACCCTTCTTTAAGTTCTGGTCCATGGTCTCTGAATTAACTGTTTCATTCTCCATCCTAATGCAGAATTCCACCATATTATGGTCACTCTTCTCCAAGGGGCCTCGCACAACGAGATTGCTAATTAATCCTCTCTCATTACACAACACCCAGTCTAAGATGGCCTCCCCCGTCGTTGGTTCCTCGACATATTGGTCTAGAAAACCATCCCTTATGCACTCCAGGAAATCCTCTTCCACCGTATTGCTTCCAGTTTGGTTAGCCCAATCTATGTGCATATTAAAGTCACCCATTATAACTGCAGCACCCTTATTGCATGCATCCCTAATTTCCTGTTTGATGCCCTCCCCAACATTACTACTACTGTTTGGAGGTCTGTACACAACTCCCACTAACGTTTTTTGCCCTTTGGTGTTCTGCAGCTCTACCCATATAGATTCCACATCATCCAAGCTAATGTCCTTCCTAACTATTGCATTAATCTCCTCCTTAGCCAGCAATGCTACCCCACCTCCTTTTCCTTTTATTCTATCCTTCCTGAATGTTGAATACCCCTGGATGTTGAGTTCCCAGCCCTGATCATCCTGGAGCCACGCCTCTGTAATCCCAATCACATCATATTTGTTAACATCTATTTGCACAGTTAATTCATCCACCTTATTACAGATACTCCTTGCATTAAGACACAAAGCCTTCAGGCTTGTTTTTTTAACACCCTTTGTCCTTTTAGAATTTTGCTGTACAGTGGCCCTTTTTGTTCTTTGCCTTGGGTTTCTCTGCCCTCCACTTTTCCTCTTCTCCTTTCTGTCTTTTGCTTTTGTCTCCTTTTTGTTTCCCTCTGTCTCCCTGCATTGGTTCCCATCCCCCTCCCATATTAGTCCAACTCCTCCCCAACAGCACTAGCAAACACTCCCCCCAGGACATTGGTTCCGGTCCTGCCCAGGTGCAGACCGTCCGGTTTGTACTGGTCCCACCTCCCCCAGAACCGGTTCGAATGCCCCAGGAATTTGAATCCCTCCCTGCTGCACCATTGCTCAAGCCAAGTATTCATCTGAGCTTTGACAATGATCTGGCAATAGTTTATTTCTCTTTTAGGATGCAGAATCATCCAGGTCTACACAGGATAGGTACTTGCACCAAATTGTTGTAACTATTAGACGGGCAGAATTTGGGCTGAATTTCCATTGTCATGGGAACAGAAGGGGAATATTTTTGTCTATAGTTTGCATGGTCCTTTCACTGTACGGTATTATGTAGTTGATAAACAGGTTATTTTAAGAAAGGTACCACCTTGACCACTATATGCTGGGCTATGTTCTTCTGGCCCTTCACACAAAGCATTGTGGATATTGGGAACTCTTGCCTTTCTTCCCCATCCGCCCCCCCCCCCCGCCCCCACTTCCAAAGGATGTGGATGCTGGGCCAATTGAAATTTTCAAGACTGATAGGGATAGATTTTTGTTAGATGAAGGTATCAAGGGATAGGGAGCAAAGGGAGATAAATGGAGTTGAGGTACAATGTATCCATGATCTGACTGAATGGCAGAACAGAGGGGCTGAAGTACTGTCCCTTTGTTCTTACATTCCTCTCCAATTGGTCCACTTTTTCCCGACTATTTAGGACCTCTTGCAAATCTTGGGCAAACTTGGAAAGCATTCTCACCATCCCTTCCTCCAGGTCATTCATCTACATCAAAACTCATGAAGGCCCCTGAACCAAACCCTGCTGCTAGTCACCTCTTTCCATGCAAATGGTACTGCCTTAAATAGAATGTGATCACCTGCTGATCGTGAGTCCAAAGCCAATTATTAACCAAGTTACAGGACTCACAACTTTCATAGATGTAAAGTTACTAGTATCTGCATTCTTAACCTTCCTGCCTTTATTAGCACACTCAGAAATTGCATGCAATTTTCAATATTTGACATTTTCAGAGTAAACTACACCATTTTCTTATTTTTATGTGTGGATTCTTTGAATAACAGTAAAAGTCTAACAAATGTACATCAACACATATGACATGCTGATAATTATATCTTTACTCGGCTTACAGAGTGAAGACTGCTGCAACCTTCAGAAGCAGTCAATATAATGTATAATTCTCTACCAAAATTGACAGAACAAGGCACCAGTTCTATCAACGCTTCCTTGCCCTGCAGAGGCAACATTCAGCAGTAATAATTGACTACGTACCATACTGAAAAATTGAGCACAGCAGATCAATGCAGGGTCTCAGCCTGGAGCGTGATCCTTTAATCAACCTTTGCAGCCTGCTAGCCATTAGTTCTTAAGTATGTCACTTCTTTCATGCTACTCTAATCTGTGTCTGGTCTATTTTATGCAAGTTGCTAACAGTACAAGGACATTGATTTTTTTTTTTACAATTCCCTGAGGAAACCAAGTGCACACATTCTGGGAACAAAAGAGGTCAACATTCGAAACTAAACCCTATGTACTTGGTACCAAGCTACATCCGTGTCCCCTTGTAACTCTTGGATTTAAAGAAAAATGCACTTTCACAACATAAAGGTACCCTGCCCCCCCCAAAAAACAAATTGCTTTCTAGATTTAAAAAATTTACAAAATTAAATGTACAAAATACAGAACCCACCTATCCACAAAATCTACGTTTTTAAAAGTGTGAGGTTATTGTGTTAAAACAAATGATAGATACGTTATTTTGAACTGTGGTGCTCCCCGCTGGAAGCACATCTCAGGATGAATGATGCCTTCCTTCAAGCGCTGCATCGCAGAATCACAGCGCCAGAGGCTGCTTCCTCCATTTTCTTTCCCCCTTTCTTCTGAAGACAGTAATTTATCTTGCCCGTGGGGTCAGACACTGACAGCCTCTGGCGCTTCATTCAAGCGGGCGTTTGTCATACACGAGTCGAAATGATGAATGGCAGCAGGCTATTTGGGTTAACCCAAACCTTAGAATGGTTCAACAACAGTGAAACAATTAGTGTTTTTAACATAGAAAAATATCGCAAGGTGTTTCGCAGAGACGTAATTGGACAAACATTGATGCCGAGCCAAAGAAGAAGATATTAGGAGGGTTCAAAGGGCTTTTAAGGAGGGTCTTAAAGGAGGAGAGCAGAGAGGCGGGAGAGTTTATGGAGGGAAATTCCAGAGCCTGAGGTCTCGGCAGCTAAAGTTGTGGTCACCGAGGTAGGGTGATGGCCCAGAGCTGGAGGAATGAAGAGTTTGGCAGGAGTGGGTTGTAGAGCTGGAGAAGATTACCGAGATAGTGCTTCAGGGAAGGGAACCTGCCACACCTATCCAGTTTGGCTACATGTGACTTTAATCCTAAACTACAAGGTGACTCAATGCTCTCTGAAGTGGCTGAGCAAGCTATTCAGTTGTCACGGCAACTAGGGTTGGGGGATAAATGTGGTCTTGTCAGTGTTACCCACATAATGACAACAAATAAAACAAGAAAGTGCAGAATAAAATTGGTCATGGTTCTCTCAATTCTCTACAAACTGGCATTTCTACTGGTTGTCACAAAGTGGCAACTCATGCTGGCTACCCAGGGAATGTGTCAGGCTCCAGGAACAGGAGGAAGACATCTGGTTTTCACCAATTGGTGACAGTTTGAATTTCTCACTATTATTTGGGGCAGATTTTCAGCTCCTCTCCGCTCCGTTTTTCGCCCCGGAGTGGCATCAATGGTGGCGGTGAGGTGTTCTGGCCGGGTAGTCAGCCTCCAGCGCCCCGCAACGTTCCTCGGGTCCGGTTTGGCGACGGCACGAAGCAGCACCGCCTGAAAGAGTTGCGCCGGTGTGCAAGGCCCCTGGTTGCGATACCGGTGCGAGTTTTGACTCTTGCCTGACCCGTACACCCCACAGCACACCCCGCAGTGACCGCCTGGGAAATCAGGCAGTGCAACGATATCAACACCGGAAAGGTAAGTAATGGACTCCTAAGGTAAGTGTGATTGTTTTTAGTCTTAATTTGTTTTTACAATTTGGGTTCTGGTGGCGTGGGCAATGTTTTGGGAATGTTTTTGTGGCTCTTTTTCTAGGTTCTCCCCTCCCTCCCCGGCCCCTCCCTTAGCGCTGCAATCCCTGATGCAGGGCCCAGCTGCCCAATGTTACTTACTGAGGTGCAAACTGTTCCCGGGCGCTAACTTTCCCACCCTTCCGCCATTACCGTCCTAAAAACATCAAAGCCGAAAATCTAGCCCAAATCAGCTTTAATATTTTTCACTTTACCTTGACTTATATGCAGATGATTTCAGCACTTCATAATCCTGGCAGCACCTCACCACCCTAACCTCACCCTAACCCTAATCCTAACCTTAAATACAGACAGATTGTATGTAAAACTTGCTTATAAATGATGGCAAATGACTGTATAACATAAAATGAACTTTAGATTTTGAGGGAATACATAGAACAAGCTTGTGTGATTAAAGGCTTTGTGTCTTAATGCAAGGAGTATCCGCAATAAGGTGGATGAATTAACTGTGCAAATAGATGTTAACAAATATGATGTGATTGGGATTACGGAGACATGGCTCCAGGATGAGCAGGGCTGGGAACTCAACATCCAGGGGTATTCAACATTCAGGAAGGATAGAATAAAAGGAAAAGGAGGTGGGGTAGCATTGCTGGTTAAGGAGGAGATTAAGGCAATAGTTAGGAAGGACATTAGCTTGGATGATGTGGAATCTATATGGGTAGAGCTGCAGAACACCAAAGGGCAAAAAACGTTAGTGGGAGTTGTGTACAGACCTCCAAACAGTAGTAGTGATGTTGGGGAGGGCATCAAACAGGAAATTAGGGGTGCGTGCAATAAAGGTGCAGCAGTTATAATGGGTGACTTTAATATGCACATAGATTGGGCTAACCAAACTGGAAGCAATACGGTGGAGGAGGATTTTCTGGAGTGCATAAGGGATGGTTTTTTAGACCAATATGTCGAGGAACCAACTAGGGGGGAGGCCATCTTAGACTGGGTGTTATGTAATGAGAAAGGATTAATTAGCAATCTCGTTGTGCGAGGCCCCTTGGGGAAGAGTGACCATAATATGGTGGAATTCTGCATTAGGATGGAGAATGAAACAGTTAATTCAGAGACCATGGTCCAGAACTTAAAGAAGGCTAACTTTGAAGGTATGAGGCGTGAATTGGCTGAGATGGATTGGCAAATGATACTTAAGGGGTTGACTGTGGATGGGCAATGGCAGACATTTAGAGACCGCATGGATGAACTACAACAATTGTACATTCCTGTCTGGCATAGAAATAAAAAAGGGAAGGTGGCTCAACCGTGGCTATCAAGGGAAATCAGGGATAGTATTAAAGCCAAGGAAGTGGCATACAAATTGGCCAGAAATAGCAGCGAACCTGGGGACTGGGAGAAATTTAGAACTCAGCAGAGGAGGACAAAGGGTTTGATTAGGGCAGGGAAAATGGAGTATGAGAAGAAGCTTGCAGGGAACATTAAGACGGATTGCAAAAGTTTCTATAGATATGTAAAGAGAAAAAGGTTAGTAAAGACAAACGTAGGTCCCCTGCAGTCAGAATCAGGGGAAGTCATAACGGGGAACAAAGAAATGGCGGACCAATTGAACAAGTACTTTGGTTCGGTATTCACGAAGGAGGACACGAACAACCTTCCGGTTATAAAAGGGGTCGGGGGGTCTAGTAAGGAGGAGGAACTGAGGGAAATCCTTATTAGCCGGGAAATTGTGTTGGGGAAATTGATGGGATTGAAGGCCGATAAATCCCCAGGGCCTGATGGACTGCATCCCAGAGTACTTAAGGAGGTGGCCTTGGAAATAGTGGATGCGTTGACAGTCATTTTCCAACATTCCATTGACTCTGGATCAGTTCCTATGGAGTGGAGGGTAGCCAATGTAACCCCACTTTTTAAAAAAGGAGGGAGAGAGAAAACAGGGAATTATAGACCGGTCAGCCTGACATCGGTAGTGGGTAAAATGATGGAATCAATTATTAAGGATGTCATAGCAGTGCATTTGGAAAGAGGTGACATGATAGGTCCAAGTCAGCATGGATTTGTGAAAGGGAAATCATGCTTGACAAATCTTCTGGAATTTTTTGAGGATGTTTCCAGTAGAGTGGACAAGGGAGAACCAGTTGATGTGGTATATTTGGACTTTCAGAAGGCGTTCGACAAGGTCCCACACAAGAGATTGATGTGCAAAGTTAGAGCACATGGGATTGGGGGTAGTGTACTGACATGGATTGAGAACTGGTTGTCAGACAGGAAGCAAAGAGTAGGAGTAAATGGGTACTTTTCAGAATGGCAGGCAGTGACTAGTGGGGTACCGCAGGGTTCTGTGCTGGGGCCCCAGCTGTTTACACTGTACATTAATGATTTAGATGAGGGAATTGAGTGTAGTATCTCCAAGTTTGCAGATGACACTAAGTTGGGTGGCAGTGTGAGCTGCGAGGAGGATGCTGTGAGGCTGCAGAGCGACTTGGATAGGTTAGGTGAGTGGGCAAATGCATGGCAGATGAAGTATAATGTGGATAAATGTGAGGTTATCCACTTTGGTGGTAAAAACAGAGAGACAGACTATTATCTGAATGGTGACAGATTAGGAAAAGGGGAGGTGCAAAGAGACCTGGGTGTCATGGTACATCAGTCATTGAAGGTTGGCATGCAGGTGCAGCAGGCGGTTAAGAAAGCAAATGGCATGTTGGCCTTCATAGCAAGGGGATTTGAGTACAGGGGCAGGGAGGTGTTGCTACAGTTGTACAGGGCATTGGTGAGGCCACACCTGGAGTATTGTGTACAGTTTTGGTCTCCTAACCTGAGGAAGGACATTCTTGCTATTGAGGGAGTGCAGCGAAGGTTCACCAGACTGATTCCCGGGATGGCGGGACTGACCTATCAAGAAAGACTGGATCAACTGGGCTTGTATTCACTGGAGTTCAGAAGAATGAGAGGGGACCTCATAGAAACATATAAAATTCTGACGGGGTTAGACAGGTTAGATGCAGGAAGAATGTTCCCAATGTTGGGGAAGTCCAGAACCAGGGGTCACAGTCTAAGGATAAGGGGTAAGCCATTTAGGACCGAGATGCGGAGGAACTTCTTCACCCAGAGAGTGGTGAACCTGTGGAATTCTCTACCACAGAAAGTTGTTGAGGCCAATTCACTAAATATATTCAAAAAGGAGTTAGATGAGGTCCTTACTGCTAGGGGGATCAAGGGGTATGGCGAGAAAGCAGGAATGGGGTACTGAAGTTGAATGTTCAGCCATGAACTCATTGAATGGCGGTGCAGGCTAGAAGGGCCGAATGGCCTACTCCTGCACCTATTTTCTATGTTTCTATGTTTCTATGTTTCTATGTAAGTCTGGAGAGGCCAGGGCAAGGTCAAACCTGTAGATACAAACACATTCCGTGAGTGCTCCTTTATGGTATGGAGGGCGAAGAGATCACAGGCCACTTAGCAGACAATCTGATAAGGGTTGAAAAATGCTTTGACTGAATCCCCTCTTTGTATCTATTCTCCCATTTGTGTTATCTTTTGCCACTGGCGGTGTTTTCTATCTGTCATTTCAAGGATTAGTTGGAGACCAGCCTACTTGAAATCTGTATAATAATGTGTGAATTCTTTGGGTTTTTGGAAGTTCCTGTCTCGGGCATTTGAGGCTGAGAGCTTCCCCGGCATATGTTGGAATAAAGACCGTTTCGAACCAATTTCTGGAGTCTGTCGTCAATCAGAACGTCGATTCTCTATTCCAGTGGGTCCGCTCGGGAGAGAGGGAGATTTCTCCACAGCAAAATAAAAATGGGGAGAGATGTAAAACGGGCTGCCGATTCGCTAGCCCTCAATTTACAGTGTAGCACAAAGCCAAAATGAACCCCACTGTATCGGCTGTATGTACAAAATGTTTAGGAAACATAGCGCACAAGAGGAGCCGCAAAGTTCAGGATTTTCTAATGATAATTATACATTGACTTTATTTACAAGTTCCTTACCAGCCAATATGTGACAGAATAAATAGTAAATCTGAGAATGTAGAATGAATTCTTTCACCATCACAGCATGTCGCACAGCTTTCAGCTGGAAATTAATTAGGATGGTTTCGATATAAAAGCAAGTACAGCTGAGCAACGCATCATTTAGGATTGGAGCTCCCTGTGGAATATGTTTTTAATGATACAGCTCGCCACCTGCTTTCCCCAATAAATATGCAGCCAAAATAAGGGAGATATAATAATAATAACTTTTATTTATATAGTACCTTTAACATAAGAACATAAGAACATAAGAATTAGGAAGAGGAGGAGGCCATCTAGCCCCTCGAGCCTGCTCCGCCATTCAATAAGATCATGGCTGATCTGGCCGTGGACTCATCTCCACTTACCCGCCCACTCCCCATAACCCTTAATTCTCTTATTGGTTAAAAATCTATCTATCTGTGACTTGAATACATTCAATGAGCTAGCCTCAACTGCTTCCTTGGGCAGAGAATTCCACAGATTCACAACCCTCTGGGAGTAGAAATTCCTTCTCAACTCGGTTTTAAATTGGCTCCCTCGTATTTTGAGACTGTGCCCCCTAGTTCTAGCCTCCCCTACCAGTGGAAACAACCTCTCTGCCTCTATCTTGTCTATCCCTTTCATGATTTTAAATGTTTCTATAAGATCACCCCTCATCCTTCTGAACTCCAACGAGTAAAGACCCAGGCTACTCAATCTATCATCATAAGGTAACCCCCTCCTCTCCGGAATCAGCCTAGTGAATCGTCTCTGTACCCCCTCCAAAGCCAGTATATCCTTCCTTAACTAAGGTGACCAAAACTGCACGCAGTACTCCAGGTGGGCCTTACCAATACCCTATATAGTTGCAGCAGGACCTCCCTGCTTTTGTACTCCATCCCTCTCGCAATGAAGGCCAACATTCCATTCGCCTTCCTGATTACCTGCTGCACTTGCAAACTAACTTTTTGGGATTCATGCACAAGGACCCCCAGGTCCCTCTGCATCTCAGCATGTTGTAATTTCTCCCCATTCAAATAATATTCCCTTTTACTGTCTTTTTTCCCAAGGTGGATAACCTCACACTTTCCGACATTGTATTCCATCTGCCAAACCTTCGCCCATTCGCTTAACCTATCCAAATTTCTTTGCAGCCTCTCTGTGTCCTCTACACAACCCGCTTTCCCACTAATCTTTGTGTCATCTGCAAATTTTGTTACACTACACTCTGTCCCCTCTTCCAGATCATCTATGTATATTGTAAACAGTTGTGGTCCCAGCACCGATCTCTGTGGCACACCACTAACCACCGATTTCCAACCCGAAAAGGACCCATTTATCCCAACTCTCTGTTTTCTGTTCGCCAGCCAATTCTCTATCCATGCTAATACATTTCCTCTGACTCCGCGTACCTCTATCTTCTGCAGTGACCTTTTGTGTGGCTCCTTATCGAATGCCTTTTGGAAATCTAAATACACCACATCCATCGGTACACCTCTATCCACCATGCTCATTATATCCTCAAAGAATTCTAGTAAATTAGTTAAACATGATTTCCCCTTCATGAATCCATGCTGCGTCTGCTTGATTGCACTATTCCTATCTAGATGTCCCGCTATTTCTTCCTTAATGATAGTTTCAAGCATTTTCCCCACTACAGATGTTAAACTAACCGGCCGATAGTTACCTGCCTTTTGTCTGCCCCCTTTTTTAAACAGAGGCATTACATTAGCTGCTTTCCAATCCGCTGGTACCTCCCCAGAGTCCAGAGAATTTTGGTAGATTATAACGAATGCATCTGCTATAACTTCTGCCATCTCTTTTAATACCCTGGGATGCATTTCATCAGGACCAGGGGACTTGTCTACCTTGAGTCCCATTAGCCTGTCCAGCACTTCCCCCATAGTGATAGTGATTGTCTCAAGGTCCTCCCTTCCCACATTCCCGTGACCAGCAATTTTTGGCATGGTTTTTGTGTCTTCCACTGTGAAGACCGAAGCAAAATAATTGTTTAAGGTCTCAGCCATTTCCACATTTCCCATTATTAAATCCCCCTTCTCATCTTCTAAGGGACCAACATTTACTTTAATCATTCTTTTCCGTTTTATATATCGGTAAAAGCTTTTACTATCTGTTTTTATGTTTTGCGCAAGTTTACCTTCGAAATCTATCTTTCCTTTCTTTATTGCATTTTTAATCATTTTTTGCTGTTATTTAAAATTTTCCCAATCCTCTAGTTTCCCACTAACCTTGGCCACCTTTTACGCATTGGTCTTTGATTTGATACTCTCCTTTATTTCCTTGGTTATCCACGGCTGGTTATCCCTTCTCTTACCGCCCTTCTTTTTCACTGGAATATATTATTGTTGCGCACTATGAAAAAGATGCTTAAAAGTCCTCCACTGTTCCTCAATTGTGCCACCGTTTAGTCTGTGTTTCCAGTCTACTTTAGCCAACTCTGCCCTCATCCCACTGTCGTCCCCTTTGTTTAAGCATAGTACGCTCGTTTCTGACACAACTTCCTCACCCTCAATCTGTATTACAAATTCAACCATACTGTGATCACTCATTCCGAGAGGATCTTTTACTAGGAGATCATTTATTTTTCCTGTCTCATGACACAGAACCAGATCTAAGATAGCTTGCCCCCTTGCAGGTTCTGTTACATACTGTTCTAAGAAACAATCCCGTATGCATTCTATGAATTCCTCCTCCAGGCTACCCCGTGCGATTTGAGTTGACCAATCGATATGTAGTAAAACATCCCAAGGTGCTTCACAACAGTGTTACAGACAAACAGATAAATTTGACACCGAGCCACAGAAGAAATTAAGGCAGATGATCAAAAGCTTGATAAAGAGGTTGGTTTTAATGAGTGTCTTAAGGGGGGAAAAGAGAAGTAGAGAGGCATAGAGGCTAAGGGCCCAGGCAGCTGAAGGCATGTCCACTATGGTTGAGCAATTATAATGAGGGATGTTCAAGAGGTCAGAATTTGAGGAGCGTAGACACCTTGTGGGATTGTGAGGCTGAAAAAGATTACAGAGATAGGGATATATCTCTATATATATATATCCTTTGAGTAAAGCAGCTTTCATTCTGAAGTGGTCCTGCCAAAGTTACTGGAACACATGGTCAGGATAAAATGCCTACTTTTGAAGAGCATTAATGTATAGAAATATTCTGTGCAGATACAATAATTTGTATTTATATAGCACCTTTGACATAGTAAAATGTCCCAAGGCGCTTCACAAGAGTGTTACCACATAAGTAGATATTAGGACAGGTGACCAAAAGCTTGTTTTTATTTATTTATTTATTCATGGGATGTGGATGTCGCTAGCAAAGCCAGCATTTGTTGCCCATCCCTAATTGCCCTCGAGAAGGTGGAGGTGAGCCGCCTTCTTGACAATTGAGTGGCTTGCCAGGCCATTTCAGAGGGCAGTTAAGAGTCAACCACATTGCTGTGGGTCTGGAGTCATGTATGGGCCAGACCGGGTAAGGACAGCAAATTTCCTTCCCTAAAGGACATTAGTGAACCAGTTGGGTTTTTACAACACTCCAGTAGTGTTGAGTCACCATTACTGATACTAGCTTTTTAAAAAAAAATCCAGATTTATTTAATTAACTGCATTTAAATTCCCCAGCTGCCATGGTGGGATTTGAACTCATGTGTCCAGATTACTCAAGGCCTTTTGATTATTAGTCCAGTAGCATAACTACTATGCTACCATTCCCATCAAAGAGGTAAAAGAGGTACGTTTTAAAGGGTGTCTCAAAGGAGGAGAGAGAGGTAGAGAGGCAAAGAGGTTTAAAACATGAATTACAGAGCTTATTTCTATACATAGGGTATATAATTGTAAGTAAGGAAGCAATGAGTCATTAAGCAATCATGGTGAGCTCCTGTTAGAATCTATACCAGCAAGTAGGTATAAAATCTGAGGGGGTTCTGTAGCAAGATTGTGGCTAAAGCACCAAAAACGGCAGGCGATGGATAAAAGGGACAAAAGAGCCGTTGCCAGGGTGAAGGACATTTCCTCTGGGCTGGAGAGGAACTTGGTGTGGGAGGGGGAAGATCCAGTTGTCGTGGTCCACGTGGGTACCAACGACATAGGTAGGACAAAGAAAGAGGTTCTGCTGAGGGATTATAAGCAGCTAGGGGCCAAATTAAAAAGCAGAACCACAAAAGTAATAATCTCTGGATTACTACCTGAGCCACAAGCAGATTTGATTAGGATAAATAAGATCAGAGCGTTAAACACTTGGCTCATAGACTGGTGTGGGAGAAATGGGTTTTGGTTTGTGGGACACTGGCACCAGTACTGGGGTAAGTGGGAGCTGTTCCGATCGGATGGGCTCCACTTAGACCTTGCTGGGACTAGGGTCCTGGTGAATCAAAATAACTAGGGATATAGAGAGAGCTTTAAACTAATTAGTGGGGGGGAGGATTCAGTTGAGCGAAAATTTTAAAAGTCAAAGAATAAGGAGAAGGCAATAGAGCAGGGTAGCACTGAGGGAAATGAAAACCAGAGCATGTCAGGAAGGGGCAGAATGTACAAGCATAACAGTGAATCAGAAAGTGGCGTCAAAGCAGAAAAAAATGGTAAAACAACTGTTATGTATTTAACCCCTTGTAACCTGCATCACACCTGACCACCAGAGGGCCTACCTGTTGGAGTCCCAAGGGATCCCAGCATCCCTTGGGAGCACAGTATATAAGCAGGCCACCCACGAGATACCTGCAGTCTGGAACCTGAATAAAGGAGCTAAGATCACACTTGCTCATTACACACAGTACTCAGTCTGACCATTTATTATGAGTGTAACAACAACAAATTTAAAAACTCATTATCTGAATGCACGAACAGCATTCGTAACAAATTAGCTGAGTTGACGTCACAAATAGATACAAATGGGTATGATCTGATAGCCATTACAGAGACGTGGTTGCAAGGTGACCAAGACTGGGAACTAAATATTCAGGGGTATTTGACAATTTGGAAGGACAGACAGAGTGGAAAAGGAGGTGGGGTAGCACTGTTAATAAAGGATGAGATCAGTGCGTTAGTGAGAAATGATATTGGCTCAGATGATCAAGATGTTGAATCAGCTGGAGAAGAGGAATAATAAGGGGAAAAAGTCGCTGCTGGGCATAGTCTATAAGCCCCTTAACAGTAGCTACACTGTTGGATGGCATATAAACATAGAAATAATGGAGGCTTGTAAAAAAGGAACGGCAATAATCATGGGCGATTTTAACCTTCATATTGATTGGACAAAGCAAATTGGCCAGGATAGCCTTGAGGAAGAGTTCATAGAGTGTATCCGAGATAGTTTCCTTGAACACTAAATTGCGGAACCAACCAGGAAGCAGGCTATCTTAGATCTGGTACTATGTAATGAAGTCTTCCTCGATTCTGAGGGACTGCCTATGATGACTGTGTAATGAGACAGGATTAATAAATGATCTCCAAGTAAAGGATACTCTAGGAATGAGTGACCATAACATGGTTGAATTTCAAATTCAGTTGGAGGGTGAGAAAGTTGGATTTCAAACCAGTGTCCTAAGCTTAAATAAAGGAGACTACAAAGGTATGAAGGCAGAATTGGCTAAAGTGGACAGTGAAAATAGATTCATGTATGGGACAGTTGATGAGCAGTGGCAGATATTTAAGGAGATATTTCATAACTCGCAACAAAAATATATTCCAATGAGAAGGAAAGACTGTAAGAGAAAGGCTAACCATCCGTGGCTAATTAAGGAAATAAGGGCTGGTATCAAATTGAAAACAAGGGCATACAATGTGGCCAAGATGAGTGCGAGACCAGAGGATTGGGAAACTTTTAAAAGCCAGCAAAGAACGACTAAAAAAATAATAAAGAGAGGGAAGATAGATTCTGAAAGTAAACTAGCACAAAATATAAAAACAGATAGTAAGAGTTTCTACAGGTAAATAAAAAGGAAAAGAGTGGCTAAAGTAAATGTTGGTCTCCTAGAGGATGAGACTGGGGAATTAATAATGGGGAACAGGGAAATGGCAGAGACATTGAATAAATATTTTGTATTGGTCTTCATGGTCGAAGAAACTAAAAACATCCCAATCGTGGATAATCAAGGGGCTAAAGGGAGGGAGGAACTTAATACAATTACTACCACTAAAGAAGTAGTACTCGGTAAAATAAAGTAACTAAAGGCGGACAAGTCCCCTGGACCTGATGACTTATATCTGAGGGTGTTAAAAGAAATGGTTGCGGAGATAGTGTATGCATTGGTTGTAATCTACCAAAATTCCTTGGATTCTGGAGAGGTCCCAGCAGATTGCAAAACCCCAAATGTAACGCCCCTATTTAAAAAAGGAGGCAAACAAAAAGCAGGAAATAATAGACCAGTTAGCCTAATATCTGTCATTCGAAAAATGCCGGAGTCCATTATTGAGGAAACAGTAGCGGGACATTTGCAAAAGTATAATTCAATCAAGCAGAGTCAGCATGGTTTTATGAAAGGGAAATCATGTTTGCCAAATTTGCTGGAGTTCTTTGAGGATGTAATGAGCAGGGTGGATAAGGGGGAACCAGTGGATGCGGTGTATTTGGATTTCCAGAAGGCATTTGATAAGGTGTTACATAAAAAGGTACTGCAGAAGATAAGAGCTCACAGGGTTGGGGGTCATATATTAGCATGGATAGACGATTAGCTAACTAACAGAAAACAGAGAGTCGGGATTAATGGGTTATTTTCCGGTTGGCAAACAGTAATTAGTAGGGTACCGCAGGGGTTGGTGCTGGGGCCTCAACTATTTACAATCTATATTAATGACTTGGATGAAGGGACCAAGTGTAATGTAGCCAAGTTTGCTGATGATACAAAGATGGGTAGGAAAGAAAATTGTGAGGAGGACACAAAGGGCCCAATTTTCCACATGATTTGCGCCTGATTTTTAGGAGCAACTGGTGGAGAACGGACTATCTTCGAAATCGCAATTCTCCACATTTTTTTTTCTGCAGTTCTGGTCAGGTAGAACAGTTCTACTTTGGAACAGAATTTTTTCTTCAAAAGGGGGCGTGTCCGGCCACTGACGCCTGATTTCAAAGTTTCCACAGTGAAAACGTACTCCAAACTAAGTTAGAATGGAGCAAGTGAAGATTTTTGTAGAACTGAAAAAACCTGTTCTACACATTAAAAAATCAGGTGCAGGTTACAAATTAGGCGTCCAGAACGAGGTGGGGGAGGAGGCGGGGGGAAGGGAAGTCATTAAATTCTACAATAAATCCTTATTTATACTTCTACAAATATTATACAAATAAACCCAACCTGAATAAACATTTATAAGCAAAGAAAAGATTAAATAAACCATCTTCCTACCTGTGTGAAAGTGCTTCAGGCACGGAGAATGCTGCAGTCAGCCTGAGGCGCCCGTTCTTCCCGCGGTGGGAGGGGAGAGGAGGCGGCCGTTCTTTCACGCGGGGGGGGGGAGGAGGCGCCCATTCTTCCCGCGGGAGGGGGAGGAGGCGCCCGTTCTTCTCGCGGGGGGGGTAGGAGGCGCCCGTTCTTTCCCGCGGGGGGGAGGAGCCCGTTCTTCCCGCGGGGGGTGGGGGAGAGGAGGCGCCCGTTCTTTCCCGCGGGGGGGGGGGGGATGAGGCGCCTGTTCTTCCCACGGGGGGGGAGGAGGCGCCCGTTCTTCCCGCGGGGGGGGGGGTGAAAGGAGACAGAGAAGGGTAGCCTCAGTGCTGATGGCAATGTGCTTTTATTTAAAAAAATTAAAAAAATGAAACAGCTACAAAGAATGACAAAAATGGCCTAGTGCCAATGTTTCCTTCACACTGCGCGTGCGCGAACGCTCCAACGTGCACGTGCAGCGTTGCCGGCAGGAAAAAAACTAATTTAAATAGTACCTGCCCCCTCCCACTTACAAAATCGGTGCGAGTGTAGGCTCCGCCCCCCTGAGCGCCGCGCCAGGCAGACAAGGAGCTGCAGAACGCTCCAGAATCGGGAGGTTTTTTTATGGCGCCGTTTTAGGCGCGAAAAACGGGTGCCCAGCTCGGAGGGGCGCCTGTTTTTTATCGTGTGGAAACTTGGGCCCAAAATATCTGCAAAGGGATAGAGGACAGGCTAAGTGAGTGGGCAAAAATTTGGCAGATGGAGTTTAATGTGGGAAAATGTGAGGTTATCCACTTTGGCAGAAAAAATTGAAAGGCAAATTATAATTTAAAGAGAGCAAAATTGCAAAGTGCTGCAGTACAGAGTGACATGGGCGTCCTTGCGCAATGAAACTCTTTTTGGAGTTCACCTGCAAAAACATAAAACATTAAACCGTGCCACCCGACCTGGGTGACACACCAGACATTTACAAGGCCCTTTTTTCCTTTTTTTTTGTGTTTTCCATTTTTTGGGGGGTTTTTTTTTTGGGCGCTAAAATCAAATTTTTCCAGTGCCCCCTATAAAAGGGAAGGGGACACTAAAAGCACCGGCAATTAAAACAAATTAAACTTTAAAACGTAAAATCAAATTAAAATTTGGTTGCCGGGCGTGATGATGCACTCCAGTCCCTCCGGTGCCCACCTCTCGCGGAAGGCCGCGAGCGTACCGGTGGACACCGCGTGCTCCATCTCCAAGGACACCCTGGACCGGATGTAAGAGCGGAAGAGAGGCAGGCAGTCAGGTTGAACGACCCCCTCGACCGCCCGCTGCCTGGACCGGCTGATGGCACCCTTGGCCGTGCCCAGGAGCAGTCCTACGAGGAGGCCTTCGGACCTACCCGCTCCCCTCCGCACAGGGTGCCCAAAGATCAGGAGAGTGGGACTGAAGTGCAGCCAGAATTTCAGGAGCAGCCCCTTCAAATAATAAAACAGGGGCTGCAACCTTGTGCATTCCATAAAAACATGGAACACGGACTCTTCCAGACCGCAGAAATTGCAGGCGGCCTGGGAGTCCGTGAACCGGCTTAAAAATTTGTTGCACGGCACTGCTCCGTGCACCACCCTCCAGGCCAAGTCCCCGATGAATAGTGGGAGGACCCCTGCGTAGAGTGCCCTCCATCGGGGACCCCCACCTCCTCCGGACGGCAAGATGGTACGCCATGGCGTGTCCGGACGGCCGGCGAGGATGGCAAAGTTGAGGGTGTGCAGGAGCAGCCCGTACAGGAAACCCCTCCGCGCGGAACTGAAAGGCACGGAGGGGATTTCCCCGAGGCGGCTCAAGTTGTGAGGCGCCGTTCCCCGAGGGAGGTTCCGGGGTTTGGCGCCGATGAGGAATTCCGTCCGGACGGGGGTCAGTTCGGATGGGATCTCCCCACGTGCTTGAGCCTCCTCGATGCACCTAACGGAGTCAGGGCCCAGAGCTGTTTTTAGCGACTCGATGGCATCGGCCGCGTGGCAGACGTTGGCAGAATTTAGGCGCCGCGCCAGCGTGTCTGGCGCCATCCAGCCCGCTCCTCCGCCATTGAGCAGGTCCCTGACCCTGGTCACCTCACCAGCCACAGCCCTCTCTTCCGACCGCCACATAAAACCTCGGTCGTGGAGGTACGGATTCCCGAGCAGCGGCTCCTGCAGGACGGCCGCCACTCCAGCCGGTGGAGAGCTGTGCCTGGTGGAGACTTTGTTCCAGACCCTGATGAGTTCCCTGTAAAAGACAGGCAGCTCCCGGAGGGCGGTCCTGGCACCCCCCAAGTTCACAAACAGGAGCTGCGTGTCATAATTGAGGTCGCGCTGCTGGCGGAAGAAATACCTCGCCAGAGCGCACCACCTAGGAGGGGGCTCGACGTAAAGATATCTCTGCAGGGTCTGAAGACGGAAAGTCGCGAGCTGGGTGCTGACGCACACCAACGACTGACCGCCCTCCTCAAGCGGGAGACTCAAGACCGCAGCAGAGACCCAGTGCTTCCTGTTGTTCCAGAAGAAGTCCACCAGCTTCTTCTGTATCTTGGCGACAAACGCAGGGGGAGGGGTCAAAGTGACCAGCCGGTACCACAGCATTGCGGCCACCAGCTGGTTTATGACTAGCGCTCGACCCCTGTAGGACAGCACTCGGAGCAGTCCTGTCCAGCGCCCTAGGCGAGCGGCGACCTTGGCCTCCAGCTCCTGCCAGTTCGCCGGCCAGGCTCCCTCGTCGGGGCTAAGGTAGACTCCCAGATAGAGGAGATGGGTCGTGCTCCAGGCAAAAGGCCTGAGCTCCTCCGGCAGGGAGTCCACCCGCCACTGACCCACCAGGAGTCCGGAACATTTCTCCCAGTTGATCCTGGCGGAGGACGCGGCCGAGTAAATCTCCTGGCACTCACGCATCCTCCGCAGGTCAGCGGGATCCTCTACCGCGAGGAGCACGTCATCGGCGTAAGCCGAGAGGATGACCTCCACGCCCGGCCCTTGCAGAGCCAGTCCCGTCAACCTCGTCCGCAAGAGGCGCAGGAAAGGCTCCACGCAAACGGCGTATAACTGGCCGGACATGGGGCATCCCTGGCGCACCCCTCTCCTAAAGCGAAGGGGCGCCGTCAAGGACCCGTTAACCTTAATCAGACACTCCGCGGCGGCGTACAAAAGTCGGATCCGAACCCGAAAGCGCGCAGAGTTCCGAGCAGATAGTCGTGATCCACCCTGTCGAACGCCTTCTCTTGGTCGAGGGATAGGAAGGCGACCGACAGACCAGCCTCCTGGGAACAATGGATGAGGTCCCGGACCAGATGGATGTTATCGTGGATTGTCCGGCCCGGGACCGTGTAGGACTGGTCGGGGTGGATCATGTGGTCCAGCACGGCACCAAGGCGAGCAGACATCGCCCTGGCGAAGATTTTGTAGTCCGTGCTGAGGAGGGAGACCGGGCGCCAGTTCTTAAGGAGGCGGAGATCGCCCTTCTTAGGCAGCAGGACGATGACTGCCCTGCGCCAAGAGAGGGGCATCTCCCCGGTCGCCAGACTTTCCCCCAGGACCCGCGCGTAGTCGCCCCCCAGGACGTCCCAGAACGCCCTGTGGAACTCCACGGTCAGCCCGTCCAGCCCCGGGAATTTTCCCCTCGAGAGCCGGTCGAGGGCACCGGTCAGCTCCGCCAGGCTTAGCGGAGCTTCCAGATTTTCGGCGCCCTCCGGGCTGACCTTTGGCAGGTCCTCCCACAAAACTCTACGCGCTTCCTCGCTGGACGGATCCGGAGAGAACAGAGCCCCGTAATATTCACGGGCCCTGTTGTTGACGCCCTCCGGATCCGAGACGAGAGAGCCGTCGTCGGCCAGCAGCGTCAAGAGCTGCTTACGGACACTCTGCCTTTTTTCCAGCGAGTAGAAGAAGGGGGAGCCGCGGTCCAGATCCCGCAGGAACCGGATCCGCGACCTCACGAACGCGCCTCGGGACCCGACGAGCTGCAGGTCCTTCAGCGCGGCCTTCTTCGCTTCGTACACCGTCCGCAGGGCCGGGTCCTGGACGACTTGACCGAGACGGGCTTCCAGGTCGAGCACCTCTTTTTCTAGGCGCCCGACTCTGGCCGCCCGCCTCTTGGTCGACCCCCTCGCGTACTCTTGACAGAAGACGCGGATGTGAGCCTTGCCCACATCCCACCATAGCCTCAAGGAGGGGAAGCCCCCCTGCTTCCTTCTCCAGTCGGACCAGAATCGACGGAACGAGTCCTGGAACCGCACGTCCTCCAGCAGCCGGTTGTTAAAGTGCCAGTACGCGGACCCCGTCCTCGCGCGGAGCGAAGCGAGCTCCGCCCACACCAGGTGGTGGTCCGAACACGGCACCGGCCGCATGGAGGCCGCCGGGACGCAGGAAACATACGCCCGAGACACGTAAAGGCGGTCGACTCTAGACCATCCAACTCCAGGCCTCACCCAAGTAAAGGCGCTGGAGTCGGGGTGGAGATTTCGCCAGACGTCCACCAAGTCGAAGGACCCGACCAGGTCCCTCAACTTCTCCATCGCCGTCATGCACTGCGGGGCACCGGAGCGGTCCCTCGCCTCGAGGGTGCAGTTAAAATCCCCCCTGAGGACAATGCAGTCGCCGACGTCGACGGAGCCAAGAAGAGCGGACACCTCTTCAAAGAAGCGCGTTTGCTGCGGGCCGGGCTGAGGGGCGTACACGTTCACGAGATGGAGCGGCACATCCCCCAGGCGAACCGTTACGTGCAGCAAGCGGCCTGGCACGGGCTCCTCGACCCCCAAGATCTCCGGCTGAAAATGCGGGCCCAGCAAGATGGCCACACCACTAGAAATGGCGGTGAGGTGGCTCATGCGGACCTCTCCTTGCCATTCCAGGAGCCACGTGGCTTCGTCTCCCAGAACGGTGTGGGTTTCTTGCAGGAAGCACACCGCATATTTCCCCTCCTGCAGGAGCGAAAAAATTGTCAAATCTACGGCGTGCCCCTCTGCCGCCGTTGATGTTGAGGCTGGCTATGGTTATCTTCATGGCAAAAGCATAGTGCAACCTCTACCTTAACCTATTGTGGGGGAGGGAGCGGAGTCTTTTGTTGAACTCCGCTCCCTCCGCAACCCAGCGAGGAGTCCCTCGAGCTCGCGCAGCTCAAGGTGTTGCGCCTTTGTCAAGGGCCCGCCCGCGGCCAAGGTTTTAACGGCGGCGCGGACGGACCCCTTGATCAGCTCTGGCTCGGACCATTTTTCCAGGGCCAGTCGGGCTTGGTTGCAGTGACCCCGGCTCTGGGCCAAAAAGTCCCGGAGTTCCTTTGCAGGAATGAGGATGGTCTCGGCGGCGGCCGCGAGCAGATCCACCGCCTCGCTGGCGGTGGTCTCTAGGTTTTCACCCGCGTCCCCCACCGAGTCCCCGTCCTCCTCCCGGAGGTGGCCGCCAGCAGCCGGCCCATCGACCGCACAAGGTACGGCAAATGAACCGGCCGCTCCAACCGGCCCTGGCTCTGCCCCGATCCCACCCCCAGGATCGTCGGCAGAGGAGTCCCCATTGGGCTCTTTTAAAAATGGTGCTGGGTCGGGAAATGACAGCGGAAGGGGTTCCCCCTCCGCCCCAGGAACCGGGGAACAAGGAGAGACCCGGCCATAGGAAATCCCCAGGCTCCCCAAGTGCTCCAGCTCCAAAGCAAGGGGCGAGGGTGGGTGTTCCTCCCCCTCTCCGCTGCCACCCCCCGGCCCAGCATCTACGGTGTCATAAAAAACATTTGTTTCGGTTTCTGCCGGGTCGAGCGACTCCCGGGGGAAGTTGGGTATTGGCTGGGCGGGCTCAGGTTCGGCCTTTTCGGCCCCGCCCGCCTCAGTCCCCGGGACGCCCGGCCCGGCGGCAATGCATTCCTCCGCGGTCCCCACGCCCCCCACGACAGGCAGATCTTCCACGCCATCCCCGGGAGGCAGAGGCTGGGCAGCCTCGACTGTCTCACCCTCCCCGGGGACAGACTCCTCCCGCCTACGGCGCTGCTTGGGGGCGCTGGTGGGGGACGCGGGACACGCGGCGGGCACCGACTCCTCCGCGGAGGGATGTTGTTCCCCCTCCGCCTCAACGGAGCGGCGCCTCCTTTTGTTGCTGGAGGTGCGCTGAGGCAGGGAGACCTCCATGTCTGCCGAGGCCTCCCGCTCCGCCCCCCCCTTTTTCTTTTCTTGCCCGCGCCCGGGCCCCTCTGCGGTGTTGTTCAAGGGCTCGGGCACGGGCTCAGGGCACCCCGCGCTCGCCGGTGGCTGGGTTGGGCCGAGCGCGGTGGTCAATCTTTCTGGCGCACTGAGGGGACCCGCCTCTAGATGTTTCTCCTTGTTCCGCGCCTTCTTTCCGTTCGGACGCTCTCCCTCCCCCCCGCCGGAGGCCCCGAAAACAAAGGCCCCCGACGATGCCCGCGCACCTACGGCTCCCGGCACGCGGACGCAACTAGGGGGAGGGGTGGCAGCGGCGCCAGCCTTGGCCGCCTTCGGTGGTTTGGCGGCCTTGGAGGCGGGGCAGTTCTTGCGAACGTGCCCCACCTCCCTGCAGGCATGGCACCGCACGCCGTCCGACGTCCAGAAGACGCGGTAGGCAGTCCCCTCGTGCACCACATTAAAGTTCCCCTCCGTCGTCTCCTCCCGCGCCAGCCGGACAAAGAGCTGGCGGCGGAAGGAGAACACGTGGCGTAGGCTGTTCTCCCTGAGGCCGAGCGGTATGGGGTTGATCCCCGACCTTACCTCCCCCAGTTGGTGTAGGTGAGGGAGGAGGAGCTCAGCGGGAACAAAGGGCAGGACGTTTGAAACGATGACCCTCTGCGCGGTGGCCTCGAGAGGGTCCACCGGCAGGAACGTCCCGCCCACCGTGAGCCCCTTTTCGAGGGCCAGGGACACCGCCCGCTCCGACCCCAGGAAGAAAACAGCCTTCCCAGACATCTTGGAGGCCGCGACAATGGCCGAGGGGCCGACTACCCCAGCCATCGCCTGCACGCACTCCTCAATGCTCATTGTGGGGTGAGTGTAGCTCTTGACCCCGTGTTTTCTGGTAATTAATCTGAAAGGTGGCAGGGCAGCGGGTGGCGCAGGAGGTGCCGTGGAAGCGGTTGCCACCTGCGCATACGTCTTCGCTGGCCCTGCCACCGGCGTGGATGGGGTCGCCATCACGGGGTCCCTTTAAGGGCTACACCCACCCCAAAGTCACAGGCCTTAATGGTCTTGATTGGCCTCGTTTGATTTGACTGAGCAGAGGAGCCCTTAACGAGGCACCTCTCCCCTAGTTGGCAATTGGGGAGGGGCCTTGCTCCCTCTGCTCAGTTGTCTCAATTGTGTTTTTAAAAAAAAAATAATTAGGAGAAAGGGGCCTCAGAGAGAGAGGGGAGAAACAGAGTAACAGAGAAAGAGAGAGGGGGGTGGGAAGGGGGGGGGAACTGCGAGGGCAGGTCTCCCCTCGCAGCTGTGGGTGGGTGCAATCCCCAGATGGCAAAAACACAAACACAGTCTTTGGGATGGTCTTCAGGTGAGGGGAGAAGATGTCTTCACCTGGGGCAGCTAGAGCCAACCAGGCACACACTCCCAACGATGTTTAATTAGGTGATGAAATTCTTGAGCCTGGTAGCTCCAGCTATCCCAGGCTAGGCAATTGGGGGGGGTGGTTCAATCGTGTGTGGGGCCTAGTTGTAAGCAAGGCCCCCACACACACTTCCACACACACACACCCCCCGCGATGTTCCGGCCCTCAGTGGTCTTCTTTCCTCCCCCCACCGATATAACAAAGTCTATTTGGGGACTGCACCAATACACCCACCTGTAGAATGGTAGAGTCTCCCTCCTTCCCCACTGGATGTTGTTGTTGTTGGTCCTTTCCCCCTCTCTCCAACTCTTTGCAGAAGTGGTAAAAGTGAGTAAAAGTTTTCTGCTTCCTCCTCTCCCTCTGCGTGAAAGTTGGTGGTGAAGCCCCTTCCTTCCTTCTCTTCCTGGGCTGGTCTCAGGGCTCTCCAGGCAGGAGCACAGGTTGATAGCTGCTCCTCTCACTGCTCACAGCTCCAACTGAGCAGGACACGCCTCCACTGCTCCACAATTGGTCCTTGCGCAATGAAACTCTTTTTGGAGTTTACCTGCAAAACATAAACATTAAAACCATGCCACCCGCCTGGGTGACACAGCAGACATTTTCAAGGCCCCTTTTTTTTTTCTTTTTTTTTGGGGTTTTTTTTTGGGGCGCTAAAATCAAATTTTTCCAGTGGCCCCTATAAAAGGGGAGGGGGACCTTGCGCAATGAAACACAAAAAGTGAGTATGCAGGTGCAACACGTAATCGGGAAGGCAAATGGAATGTTGGCCTTTATCACAAGGGGGATAGAGTATAAAAGCAGAGAAATCCTGCTACAACTATACAGGATATTGGTGTGGCCACACCTAGACTATTGCGTACAGTTTTGGTCTCCATCTTTAGGGAAGGATATACTTGCATTGGAGTCTGTTCAGAGACGGTTCACTAGGTTGATTCCGGAGATGAGGGGGTTGACTTATGAAGATAGGTTGAGTAGGTTGGGCTTAAACTCATTGGACTTCAGAAGAATGAGAGGTGATCTTATCGAAACATATAACATAATGAGGGGGCTCGACAAGGTGGATGCAGAGAGCTTATTTCCACTCATAGGGGAAACTAAAACTAGGGGACATAGTCTCAGAATAAGGGGCTGTCCATTTAAAACTGAGATGAGGAGGAATTTCTTCTCTCAGAGGGTTGTGGGTCTGTGGAATTCTCTGCCCCAGAGAGCTGTGGAGGCTGGGTCATTGAATATATTTAAGGCGGAGATGGACAGATTTTTGAGCGATAAGGGAATAAAGGGTTATGGTGAGCAGCAGAGACGTGGGGCTGAGTCCATGACCAGATCAGCCATGATCTTACTGAATGGCGGTGGAGGCTCGAGGGGCCAAATGGCCTACTCCTTTTCCTATTTCTTATGTTATGTTAAGAGCCCTGAATGCAGCTAATCTCATACTAAAAGGCCATGATTGAGACGAAGGCCTGCAATGGGTAAGTACAAGGGGTAAGAAGGAGCTATAAGGACCCCTCCCTCTCTCAAAGGTCATTACACCATGCACTACCACCAGGCTGCAGATGGTAGTCCCGGGGTAAACTGGAACAGAATGGGCGGGCGGGAGGAAAATGGGCCAGGAACCAGAACCCATCCCTCCCGTCGGAATGTGCATGTGCCGGGCAGAGAAGGATTGGCCAGCGGTAGTCCCAGCAGAGGGTGAGGGAACTTCAGATCGAGGTGGTTATGTAGTCATAAGAACATAAGAACATAAGAAATAGGAGCAGAAGTAAGCCCTCGAGCCTGCTCCGCTATTCAATAAGATCATGGCTGATCTGATCATGGACTCAGCTCCACTTCCCCGCCTACTCCCCATAACCCCTTATCCCCTTATCATTTAAGAAACTGTCTATTTCTGTCTTAAATTTATTCAATGACCCAGCTTCCACAGCTCTCTGAGGAAGCGAATTACACAGATTAACAACCCTCTGAGAGAAGAAATTTCTCCTCATCTCTGTTTTAAATGGGCGGCCCCTTATTTTAGGATCTTGCCCTCTAGTTCGAGTCTCCCCCATCAATGGAAACATCTTCTCGATGCATCCACCCTGTCAAGCTCCCTCATAATCTTATACATTTTGATAAGATCACCTCTCATTCTTCTGAATTCCAATGAGTAGAGGCCCAACCCACTCAACCTTTCCTCATAAGTCAACCCAGTCATCCCCGCGATCAACCTAGTGAACCTTCTCTGAACTGCCTCCACAGCAAGTATATCCTTTCGTAAATATGGAAACCAAAACTGCACGCAGTATTCCAGGTGCACCAATATTCTGTATAGCTGTAAGAAGACTTCCCTGCTTTTATACTCCATCCCCTTTGCAATAAAAGCCAAGGTTCCATTGGCCTTCCTGATCACTTGCTGTATCTGCATACTATTCTTTTGTGTTTCATGCACAAGTACCCCCAGGTCCCACTGTACTGCAGCACTTTGCAATCTTTCTCCATTTAAATAATAACTTGTTCTTTGAATTTTTCTGCCAAAGTGCATGACGTCACATTTTCCAACATTATATTCCATCTGCCAAATTCTTGCCCACTCACTTAGCCTGTATGTCCTCCTGCAGTCTCTTTATGTCCTCCACATTACCCTTCCTCCCATCTTTGTATCATCAGCAAATTTGGCTATGTTACACTCAGTCCCTTCTTCCAAGTCGTTCAGATAGATGGTAAATAGTTGGGGTCCCAGCACTGATCCCTGCAGCACCCTACTCATTACTGATGGCCAACCAGAGAATGAACCATTTATCCCGACTTTCTGTTTTCTGTTTGTCAGCCAATCTACTATCCATGCTAATATATTATCCCCAACCCCATGAACTTTTATCTTGTGCAGTAACCTTTTGTATGGCACCTTGGATTTCCAGAAGGCATTCGATAAGGTAAAGGGTACACAGCCACATAGGGAATGGGTGACCAACAGGAAGAGCAGTGGTAGGAAGGTAGTGTAGGGGTCCCCTGCAAAACAGATACACAGCTTTGGGTACTGTTGAGGGGGATGACTTATCAGGGGAGGGCAGTAGGCACCATGGGTGGCTCTGCTGCACAGGAGGTCAGGAAAAAGAGTGGGAGAGCTACAGTGATAGAGGCTTCTATTGTAAGGGGAATAGATAGGCGTTTCTGCGGCCGCAACCGAGACTCCAGGATGGTATGTTGCCTCATTGGTGCAAGTATCAAGGATATCTTGGAGCGGGTGCAGGACATTCTGAAAAGGGAGGGTGAACAGCCAGTTGTCGTGGTGCACATAGGTACCAACGATATAGGTAAAAAATGGGATGAGGTCCTACGAGACGAAATTAGGGAGCTAGGAGCTAAATTAAAAAGTAGGAGCTCAAAAGTAGTAATCTCAGGATTGCTACCAGTGCCACGTGCTAGTCAGAGTAGGAATCGCAGGATAGCTCAGATCAATACATGGCTTGAGGAGTGGTGCAGAAGGGAGGGATTCAAATTCCTGGGACATTGGAATCGGTTCTGGGGGAGGTGGGACCAATACAAACCGGACAGTCTGCATCTGACAGGACCGGAACTAATGTCCTAGGAGGAGTGTTTGCTCGTGCTGTTGGGGGGATTTAAACTAATATGGCAGAGGGATGGGAATCTATGCAGGGAGACAGAGGGAAATAAAATGGAGGCGGAAGCAAAAGATAGAAAGGAGAATAGTAAAAGTGGAGGTCAGAGAAACCCAAGGCAAAAAGCAAAAAGGGCCACATTACAGCAAAATTCTAGAGGGGCAAAGTGTGTTAAAAAGACAAGCCTGAAGGCTCTGTGCCTCAATGCGAGGAGTATTCGGAATAAGGTGGACAAATTAACTGCGCAGATAGCAGTTAACGGATATGATGTAATTGGCATCACGGAGACATGGCTCCAGGGTGACCAAGGCTGGGAACTCAACATCCAGGGGCATTGAACATTTAGGAAGGATAGACAGAAAGGAAAAAGAGCCAGGGTGGCGTGCTGGTTAAAGAGGAAATTAATGCAATAGTAAGAGGGACATTAGCTTGGATGAAATGGAATTGGTATGGGTGGAGCTGCGGAATTCCAAAGGGCAGAAAACACTAATGGGAGTTGTGTACAGACCACCAAACAGTAGTAGTGAGGTTGGGGACAGCATCAAACAAGAAATAAGGGACATGTGGAATAAAGGTACAGCAGTTATCACGGGCGATTTTAATCTACATATTGACTGGATAACCAAACTGGTAGCAATGTGGTGGAGGAGGATTTCCTGGAGTGTATTAGGGATGGCTTTCTAGACCAATATGTCGAGGAACCAACTAGAGAGCTGGCCCTCCTAGACTGGGTGATGTGTAATGAGAAGGGACTAATTAGCAATCTTGTTGTGCGAGGCCCCTTGGGGAAGAGTGACCATAATATGGTAGAATTCTTTATTAAGATGGAGAGTGACACAGTTAATTCAGAAACTAGGGTCCTGAACTTAAGGAAAGGTAACTTCGACGGTATGAGGTGTGAATTGGCTAGAATAGACTGGCAAATGATGCTTAAAGTGTTGATGGTGGATAGGCAATGGCAAACATTTAAGGATCACATGGATGAACTTCAACAATTGTACATCCTTGTCTGGAGTAAAAATAAAACGGGGAAGGTGGCTCAACCGTGGCGAACAAGGGAAATTAAGGATAGTGTTAAATCCAAGGAAGAGGCATATAATTTGACCAGAAAAAGCAGCAAACCTGAGGACTGGGATAAATTTAGAATTCAGCAGAGGAGGACTAAGGCTTTACTTAAGAGGGGGAAAATAGAGTACGAACGGAAGCTTGCCGAGAACATAAAAACTGACTGCAAAAGCTTCTATAGATATGTGAAGAGAAAAAGATTAGCAAGGACAAATGTAGGCCCCTTGCAGCCGGACTCAGGTGAATTTATAATGGGGAACAAAGAAATGGCAGACCAATTGAACAAATACTTTGGTCTGTCTTCACGAAGGAAGATACAAATAACCTTCCGGATGTACCAGGGGACAGAGGGTCTAGTGAGAAAGAGGAACTGAAGTATATTCTTATTGGGTGGGAAATTGTGTTAGGGAAATTCATGGGATTGAAGGCCGATAAATCCCCGGGGCCTGATAGTCTGCAGCTCAGAGTACTTAAGGAAGTGGCCCTAGAAATAGTGGATGCATTGGTGATCGTTTTCCAACAGTCTATCGACTCTGGATCAGTTCCTATGGACTGGAGGGTAGCTAATGTAACACCACTTTTTCAAAAAGGAGGGAGAGAGAAAATGGGCAATTATAGACCGGTTAGCCTGACATCAGTAGTGGGGAAAATGTTGGAATCAATCATTAAGGATGAAATAGCAGCGCATTTGGAAAGCAGTGACAGGATTGGTCCAAGTCAGCATGGATTTATGAAAGGGAAATCATGCTTGATGAATCTTCTGGAAATTTTTGAGGATGTAGCTATCAGACTGGACAAGGGAGAACCAGTGGATGTGGTGTATTTGAACTTTCAAAAGGCTTTTGACAAGGTCCCACACAAGAGATTAGTGTGCAAAATCAAAGCACATGGTATTGGGGGTAACGTATTGACGTGGATAGAGAACTGGTTGGCATACATGAAACAGAGAGTCGGGATAAACAGTTCCTTTTCAGAATGGCAGGCAGTGACTAGTGGAGTGCCGCAGGGCTCAGTGCTGGGACCCCAGCTCTTTACAATATACATTAATGATTTAGATGAAGGAATTGAGTGTAATATCTCCAAGTTTTCAGATGACACTAAAATGGGTGGCAGTGTGAGCTGTGAGGAGGACATTAAGAGGCTGCAGGGTGACTTGGACAGGTTAAGTGAGTGGGTAAATGCATGGCAGATGCAGTATAATGTGGATAAATGTGAGGTTATCCACTTTGGGGGCAAAAACACGAAGGCAGAATATTATCTGAATGGCAGCAGATTAGGAAAAGAGGAGGTGCAATGAGACCTGGGTGTCATGGTTCATCAGTCATTGAAAGTTGGCATGCAGGTACAGCAGGCGGTGAAGAAGGCAAATGGTATATTGGCCTTCATAGCTAGAGGATTTGAGTATAGGAGCAGGGAGGTCTTACTGCGGCTGTACAGGGCCTTGGTGAGACCTCACCTGGAATATTGTGTTCAGTTTTGGTCTCCTAATCTGAGGAAGGACGTACTTGCTATTTAGGGAGTGCAGCGAAGGTTCACCAGACTGATTTCAGGGATGGCTGGACTGACATATGAGGAGAGATTGGATCAACTGGGCTTTTATACAGTGGAGTTTAGAAGGATGAAAGGGGATCTCATAGAAACTTATAAGATTCTGACGGGACAGGACAGGTTAGATGCGGGAAGAATGTTCCCGATGTTGGGGAAGTCCAGAACCAGGGGACACAGTCTGAGGATAGGGGGTAGGCCATTTAGGACTGAGATGAGGAGAAACTTCTTCACTCAGAGAGTTGTTAACCTGTGAAATTCCCTGCCGCAGAGAGTTGTTGATGCCAGTTCATTGGATATATTCAAAAGAGAGTTAGATATGGCCCTTACGGCTAAAGGGATCAAGGGGTATGGAGAGAAAGCAGGAAAGGGGTACCGAGGGAATGATCTTATTGAATGGTGGTGCAGCTCGAAGGGCCAAATGGCCTACTCTTGCACCTATTTTCCATGTTTCTATATTTGTCAAATGCCTACTGGAAGTCCAAATACACCACATCCACTGGTTCTCCTATATCCATCCTGTTTGTTACATCCTCAAAGAATTCCAGCAAATTTGTCAAACATGACTTCCCCTTCATAAATCCATGCTGAATTTGCCTGACCAAATTTTGCTTTTCCACTGCCCAAATGTGCCTCCTTTTCCGCTGCTATCCCATTTAATCTCAAACGGGACAGCAGAAGAACATCGAACTCGTAGAGTTATTCATTTATGGAATAGAACCTTCCCTAATGCAGCAAATACTAACCCAGCATAACTATATTCCAAAATAAAGGATGCTGAGAAACCAAAAGAAAGATTTGGATTTACATAGCGCCTTTCATGTTTACTGGACGGAAGTACGTTTGGAGTGTAGTCACTGTTGTAATGTCGGAAATGCAGCAGCCAATTTGCGCACAACAAACTCCCACAAACAGCAAGGTGATAATGACCACGTAATCTGTTTTTGTTATGTTGATTGAGGGATAAATATTGTCCAGGACACAAGGGATAACTCCCCTGCTCTGCCTCAAAATAGTGCCATGTGACCTTTCACATCTACTGGAGCAAGCAGACAGGACCTCAGTTTAACATCTCATGCAACAGACAACACAGCACTCCCTCAACACTGCACTGGAGTGTCAGCCTAAACTTTTGTACTCAACTTCCTGGAGTAGGACTTGAACCCACAACCTTCATGACTCAAAGCCAGGAGTGCTACCCACTGAGCCACTGACTAACTCATTGAAGAAGAAAGGAAATCAAAACTCCCTGTGGGAATCGCAAAAGCGAACCCAAGTGAAAGTGTGAAGGCAATTCGGCTGAAAGGCCTTTCTTGTTTCAACCTCATTAAATTGCAATATTATTGCAAACCATATTTTACAAACTTATATTGAAGTTCCACTAAACTGAAGTGTGCACTGATTGCTTTACTTTGAAACCTATTAGTAAATGTAAATGATGAGATAATTTCTTATTTTTAACTGCACAATGGAATAGATTTTTATCTTTGCTGTCTGGATTTTAAGTATCGTTTGTGTGGAGTCCAAAGACGAAATTCGGATGGTGAAGATCGTACAACCCAATTTTCCTTTCACTTTTCCTGCCTGATATTCAGGACATACCTTCTCTCCAGCACGGTAACATTCTGCTTAACTAATACTGTCATACCTTTACAGAAGAACATAGAAACATAGAAACATAGAAAATAGGTGCAGGAGTAGGCCATTCGGCCCTTCTAGCCTGCACCGCCATTCAATGAGTTCATGGCTGAACATGCAACTTCAGTACCCCATTCCTGCTTTCTCGCCATACCCCTTGATCCCCCTAGTAGTAAGGACTTCATCCAACTCCTTTTTGAATATATTTAGTGAATTGGCCTCAACAACTTTCTGTGGTAGAGAATTCCACAGGTTCACCACTCTCTGGGTGAAGAAGTTTCTCCTCATCTCGGTCCTAAATAGCTTACCCCTTATCCTTAGACTGTGACCCCTGGTTCTGGACTTCCCCAACATTGGGAACATTCTTCCTGCATCTAACCTGTCTAAACCCGTCAGAATTTTAAACTTTTCTATGAGGTCCCCTCTCATTCTTCTGAACTCCAGTGAATACAAGCCCAGTTGATCCAGTCTTTCTTGATAGGTCAGTCCCGCCATCCCGGGAATCAGTCTGGTGAACCTTCGCTGCACTCCCTCAATAGCAAGAATGTCCTTCCTCAGGTTAGGAGACCAAAACTGTACACAATACTCCAGGTGTGGCCTCACCAAGGCCCTGTACAACTGTAGCAACACCTCCCTGCCTCTGTACTCAAATCCCCTCACTATGAAGGCCAACATGCCATTTGCTTTCTTAACCGCCTGCTGTACCTGCATGCCAACCTTCAATGACTGATGTACCATGACACCCAGGTCTTGTTGCACCTCCCCTTTTCCTAATCTGTCACCATTCAGATAATAGTCTGTCTCTCTGTTTTTACCACCAAAGTGGATAACCTCACATTTATCCACATTATACTTCATCTGCCATGCATTTGCCCACCCACTTAACCTATCCAAGTCGCTCTGCAGCCTCATAGCATTCTCCTCGCAGCTCACACTGCCACCCAACTTAGTGTCATCCGCAAATTTGAAGATACTACATTTAATCGCCTCGTCTAAATCATTAATGTACAGTGTAAACAGCTGGGGCACCAGTACAGAACCTTGCGGTACCCCACTAGTCACTGCCTGCCATTCTGAAAAGTACCCATTTACTCCTACTCTTTGCTTCCTGTCTGACAACCAGTTCTCAATCCATGTCAGCACATTACCCCCAATCCCATGTGCTTTAACTTTGCACATTAATCTCTTGTGTGGGACCTTGTCGAAAGCCTTCTGAAAGTCCAAATATACCACATCAACTGGTTCTCCCTTGTCCACTCTACTGGAAACATCCTCAAAAAATTCCAGAAGATTTGTCAAGCATGCTTTCCCTTTCACAAATCCATGCTGACTTGGACCTATCATGTCACCTCTTTCCAAATGCGCTGCTATGACATCCTTAATAATTGATTCCATCATTTTACCCACTACCGATGTCAGGCTTATCGGTCTATAATTCCCTGTTTTCTCTCTCCCTCCTTTTTTAAAAAGTGGGGTTACATTGGCTACCCTCCACTCGATAGGAACTGATCCAGAGTCAATGGAATGTTGGAAAATGACTGTAAATGCATCTGCTATTTCCAAGGACACCTCCTTAAGTACTCTGGGATGCAGTCCATCAGGCCCTGGGGATTTATCGACCTTCAATCCCATTAATTTCCCCAACACAATTTCCCGACTAATAAGGATTTCCCTCAGTTCCTCCTCCTTAAGAGACGCTCTGACCCCTCTTATATCTGGAAGGTTGTTAGTGTCCTCCTTAGTGAATACCGAACCAAAGTACTTGTTCAATTGGTCCACAATTTATTTGTTCCCCGTTATGACTTCCCCTGATTCTGACTGCAGGGGACCTACGTTTGTCTTTACTAACCTTTTTCTCTTTACATATCTATAGAAACTTTTGCAATCCGTCTTAATGTTCCCTGCAAGCTTCTTCTCGTACTCCATTTTCCCTGCCCTAATCAAACCCTTTGTCCTCCTCTGCTGAGTTCTAAATTTCTCCCAGTCCCTGGGTTCGCTGCTATTTCTGGCCAATTTGTATGCCACTTCCTTGGCTTTAATACTATCCCTGATTTCCCTTGATAGCCACGGTTGAGCCACCTTCCCTTTTTTAGTTTTACGCCAGACAGGAATGTACAATTGTTGTATTTCATCCATGCGGTCTCTAAGTGTCTGCCATTGCCCATCCACAGTCAACCCCTTAAGTATCATTCGCCAATCTATCCTAGCCAATTCACGCCTCATACCTTCAAAGTTACCCTTCTTTAAGTTCTGGTCCATGGTCTCTGAATTAACTGTTTCATTCTCCATCCTAATGCAAAATTCCACCATATTATGGTCACTCTTCCCCAAGGGGCCTCACACAATGGTATTGCTAATTAATCCTCTCTCATTACACAACACCCAGTCTAAGATGGCCATCCCCCTAGTTGGTTCCTCGACATATTGGTCCACCGTATTGCTTCCAGTTTTGTTAGCCCAATCTATGTGCATATTAAAGTCACCCATTATAACTGCTGCACCCTTATTGCATGCATCCCTAATTTCCTGTTTGATGCCCTCCCCAACATTACTACTACTGTTTGGAGGTCTGTACACAACTCCCACTAACGTTTTTTGCCCTTTGGTGTTCTGCAGTTCTACCCATATAGATTCCACATCATCCAAGCTCATGTCCATTCTAACTATTACATTAATCTCTTCTTTAACCAGCAATGCTACCCCACCTCCTTTTCCTTTTATTCTATCCTTCCTGAATGTTGAATACCCCTGGATGTTGAGTTCCCAACCCTGATCATCCTGGAGCCACGTCTCCGTAATCCCAATCACATCATATTTGTTAACATCTATTTGCACAGTTAATTCATCCACCTTATTACGGATACTCCTTGCATTAAGACACAAAGCCTTCAGGCTTGTTTTTTTAACATCCTTTTTCTTTTTAGAATTTTGCTGTACAGTGGCCCTTTTTGTTTTTTGTCTTGGGTTTCTCTGCCCTCCACTTTTCCTCATCTCCTTTCTGTCTTTTGCTTTTGTCTCCTTTTTGTTTCCCTCTGTCTCCCTGCATTGATTCCCATCCCCCTGCCATATTAGTTTAACTCCTCCCCAACAGCACTAGCAAACACTCCCCCTCGGACATTGGTTCCGGTCCTGCCCAGGTGCAGACTGTCCGGTTTGTACTGGTCCCACCTCCCCCAGAACCGGTTCCAATGCCCCAGGAATTTGAATCTCTCCCTGCTGCACCACTGCTCAAGCCATGTATTCATCTGCGCTATCCTGCGATTCCTACTCTGACTAGCACGTGGCACTGGTAGCAATCCCGAGATTACTACTTTTGAGGTCCTACTTTTTAATTTAGCTCCTAGCTCCCTAAATTCGTTTCCTAGGACCTCATCCCTTTTTTTGCCTATGTCGTTGGTACCAATGTGCACTACGACAACTGGCTGTTCTCCCTCCTTTTTTAGAACATAAGAAATAGGAACAGGAGTAGGCCATACAGCCCCTCGAGCCTGCTCCGCCATTCAATAAGATCATGGCTGATCTGATCATGGACTCAGCTGCACTTCCCCGCCCGCTCCCCTAACCCCTTATCCCCTTATCGATTAAGAAACCGTCTATTTCTGTCTTAAATTTGTTCAATGTCCCAGCTTCCACAGCTCTCTGAGGCAGCGAATTCCACAGATTCACAACCCTCTGAGAGAAGACATTTCTTCTCATCTCTCTTTTAAATGGACGGCTCCTTATTCTAAGATCGTGCCCTCTAATTCGAGTCTCCCCCATCAGTGGAAACATCCTCTCTGCATTCACCCTGTCAAGCCCCCTCATAATCTTATACGTCTCAATAAGATCACCTCTCATCCTTCTGAATTCCAATGAGTAGAGGCCCAATCTACTCAACCTTTCCTCATAAGTCAACCCCCTCATCTCCAGAATCAACCTAGTGAACCTTCTCTGAACTGCCGCCAAAGCAAGTATATACTTTCGTAAATATGAAAACGAAAACTGCACGCAGTATTCCAGGCGTGGCCTCACCAATACCTTATATAGCTGTAGTAAGACTTCCCTGCTTTTATACTCCATCCCCTTTGCAATAAAGGCCAAAATACCATTGGCCTTCCTGATCACTTGCTGTTCCTTCCCTATCTTTCCTGAACACCCTATATCCAGGAATATTTAATAATCAATCCTGTCCTTTTTTGAGCCAGGTCTCCATTATTGCCATGATAACCATATTCCCATGTGGCTATTTGTGCCTGCAGCTCACCAACCTTGTCCACAATGCTTTGTCCATTCACATACATAAACTGTAAACCTATCGTGGACATCCTGTGTTCTCTCCCCACCTAATACCTTACTATTTCTTGCTTTAATGCTATCCGTCTCTCTTAATCCTTTGTGCCCTTTGTTTCATCTTTCTAATGCTACATCCTGATGCCCATCCCCCTGCCAACTTAGTTTAATCCCTCTCCAACAGCACTAGCAAATCTCCTTGTGAGGATATTGGTACCAGCCTGTGCAAGTCCCACCTCCACCAGAACCAACCCCAATGCCCCAGGAATTTGAAGCCCTCCCTCCTGCATCATCTCTCCAGCCGCATATTCATCTGCACTATCCTCCTATTTCTATACTCACTTGCGCGTGGCACTGGGAGTAATCCAGCGGTTACTACATTTGAGGTTCGGTTTTTTAAATCTCTTTCCTAGCTCCCTAAAATCTGCCTGCAGGACCTCATCCCTCTTTCTGCCTATGTCGTTGGTACCAATATGGATCACTTCCTCTGGCTGCTCACCCGCTCCCCTCAGGCGGTTCTGCAGCTACTCAGTGACATCCTTAACCCTGGCACCAGGGAGGCAACATAACGTGCAAATGCCTGTCTGCTCCCCAACTATTGAATCCCCTACCACTATAAATGTGAGGTTATCCACTTTGGTGGTAAAAACAGAGAGACAGACTATTATCTGAATGGTGACAGATTAGGAAAAGGGGAGATGCAACGAGACCTGGGTGTCATGGTACATCAGTCATTGAAGGTTGGCATGCAGGTACAGCAGGCGGTTAAGAAAGCAAATGGCATGTTGGCCTTCATAGCAAGGGGATTTGAGTACAGGGGCAGGGAGGTGTTGCTACAGTTGTACAGAGCCTTGGTGAGGCCACACCTGGAGTATTGTGTACAGTTTTGGTCTCCTAACTTGAGGAAGGACATTCTTGCTATTGAGGGAGTGCAGCGAAGATTCACCAGACTGATTCCCGGGATGGTGGGACTGACCTATCAAGAAAGACTGGATCAACTGGGCTTGTATTCACTGGAGTTCAGAAGAATGAGAGGGGACCTCATAGAAACGTTTAAAATTCTGACGGGTTTAGACAGGTTAGATGCAGAAAGAATGTTCCCAATGTTGGGGAAGTCCAGAACCAGGGGTCACAGTCTAAGGATAAGGGGTAAGCCATTTAGGACCGAGATGAGGAGAAACTTCTTCACCCAGAGAGTGGTAAACCTGTGGAATTCTCTACCACAGAAAGTAGTTGAGGCCAATTCACTAAATATATTCAAAAGGGAGTTAGATGAAGTCCTTACTACTAGGGGGATCAAGGGGTATGGCGAGAAAGCAGGAAGGGGGTACTGAAGTTGCATGTTCAGCCATGAACTCATTGAATGGCGGTGCAGGCTAGAAGGGCTGAATGGCCTACTCCTGCACCTATTTTCTATGTTTCTATGTTTCTCTGTCTTCTCCCCACCCACATCCCCCACCGTACAGCTGAGACACCCATGGTGCCATGGACTTGGCTCTGGCTGTCCTCCCCAGAGGAATGATCGCCCTTACCAGTACTCAGAGCAGAATGCTGGTTGCAGAGCGAAATGCACTACCTGCCCGGTCCTACTCTTCTGTCTGGCAGTCACCCATTCATTCTCTGCCTGCGCACTCCTTAGCTGTGTGGTGACTACCTCATGAAATATGCTATCCACGAAGCTCTCAGCCTTGTGGATGCACCGCAGTTACGCCAGCAGCTCCAAAACCCGGAGCTCGAGCTCCTCCAGCTGACGACACCTCCTGCGGGAAGCGTCCTGGTGTTCCCACATGGCTCAGGATGTGCATTCCGCTGGACCGAGCTGCCCTGCACAAAGTAGGAAATGCGACAGCCAATTGCACACAGCAAGCTCCCACAAACAGCAATGTGAAAATAACAGGACCCAGATTTGCTGTCGCCCATTTTTCGCCCGATGATAAAAGTTAAAATGAGCCCCATTGAGCCTGAATAACATGCAGCAAAGGTGCAGAATAGAGTTCAAAAGAAGTCTCTCCTTTTATTTAACCTTGTTGACTGTAAAAGGCACTAATATACAATCAGATAACTTCCCTTGACAGCAAGAGTCGAAGCTGAATTGCTGAAAGCAATATAACTAGGTGCTCATTTGTAACGCAAGAGTTATTTATGCAGTTCCAGTGACATTTATGATAGGTCTAATTGCCTCATGTTGTATTATTAATGTTGATAAACTAAAGGAAGCTTTGGTTTTAAGCAGTTTTAGTTTAGAAGTGAAGAGATTGACATGGAGACATAACTCAGTTCTCCAAAGGATCTAACAATGATTTTGATAACTAAAAGTATAATTATAAATTAGTGCAAGGGGTTCAGTGCACGACAAACAGAAGCCAAAATCTAAGATAATAAATATAAGGCTGTCACTATTAAACACAGAGAGCTAACATGCAGGTACAGCAAGCAATTAGGGAGACAAATGGCAAGTTGGCCTTTATTGCAAGGGGTTTGGAGTACAAGAGTAAGGAAGTCTTACTGCAATTGTACAGGGCTTTGGTGAGATCACACCTGGAGTACTGGGTACAATTTTGGTCTCCTTATCTAAGGAAGGATATACTTGCCTTAGAGGCAGTGCAACAAATGTTCACTAGATGGATTTCTGGGATGAGAGAGTTGTCCTATGCACATAAGAACATAAGAAATAGGAGCAAGTGTAGGCCATTTGGCCCCTTGAGCCTGCTCCGCCATCCAATAAGATCATGGCCTCAACTCCACTTCTCTGCACGCTCCCTATAACCCTTGACTCCCTTGTCATTCAAAAATCTGTCGATCTCCACCTTAAATATATTCAAAGACCCAGCCTCCACAGCTCTCTGGAGAAGAGACTTCTCAAGATTCACGACACTCTGAAATTCCTCCTAATTTCCGTTTTAAATGGGCAACCCTTATTCTGAAATTATGACCCTAGTTCTAGATTCCCGCACGAGGGGAAACATCCTCTCTGCATCTACTCTGTCAAGCCCCTTCAGAATCTTATATGTTTCAATAAGATCCCATCTCATTCTTCCAAACTCCAATGAGTAAAGGCCCAATTTGCTCAACCTTTCTTCATAAGAAAAGCCCTTCTTCTCAGGACTCAACCTTGTGAACCTTCTCTGAACTGCCTCCAATGCAAGTATATCCCTCCTTAAATAAGGAGACCAAAACTGCACCAAGTACTCCAGGTGTGGCCTCACCAACGCCCTGTACAGTTGTAGCAGGACTTCTCTACTTTTACATTCTATCCTCCTTGCAATAAAGGCCAACATTCCATTTGCCTTCCTTATTACTTGCTGTACCTGCATGCTAACTTTTTGTGTTTCATGTACAAGGATCCCCAGATCCCTCTGTACCATTGCATTTTGTAATCTCTTCCCATTTAAATAATAATTTACGTTTTTATTTTTCCTAACAAAGCGGATAACCTCACATTTTCCCACATTATGCTCCATCTGCCAGATTTTTACCCACTCATTTAGCCTATCTATATCCCTTCGCGGATTCTTTGCATCATTCTCACAACTTGCTTTCCCACCTATCTTTGCATCATCAGCAAATTTGGCTACATTACACTCGATCCCTTCATCCAAGTCATTAATATAGATTGTAAATCGTTCAGGCCCCAGCACTGATCCCTTTGGCACCCCACTAGTTACAGTTTGCCAACCTGAAAATTACCCATTTATCCCGACTCTCTGCTTTCTGTTTGTTAGCCAATCCTCTATCCATGCTAATATGTTACCCCCAACCCCGTGAGCTCTTATCTTGTGCAGTAATTTATGTGGCACCTTATCGAATGCCTTCTGGAAATCCAAATACACGACATTTACTGGTTCCCCTTTATCTACCCTGATCGTTATATCCTCAAAGAATTCCAGCAAATTTGTCAAACATGATTCCCCTTTCATAAAACCATGCTGGCTCTGCTTGACTGTGTTTTGATTTTCTAAATGTCTTGCTACCACTTCCTTAATAATGGACGCCAGCATTTTTCCAATAACAGATGTTAGGTTACCTGCTTTCTGTCTGCCTCCTTTCTTAAATAGGGATGTTATATTTGCGGTTTTTCAGTCCGCTGGGACCTCTCCAGAAGACAACCAATGCATCCACTATCTCTGCAGCCACTTCTTTTAAGACCCTGGGATGCGGGATAAAAGCTGAGAGGTTGCTTCCCCTCAGAGTGAGGGGATATAATCTCAGGATAAATGGTTGGCCATTTAAGACTGAGGTGAGGAGGAATTTCTTTAATCAGACGGTTGTGAATCTTTGGAATTCACTGCCCCAAAGGACTATGGATGCTCCATAGGCTGAGATAGATAGATTTTTGGACTCTAGGGGAATCAAGGGATATGGGGATAGGGCAAAAAAGTGGAGTTGGAGGTCGAAGATCAGCCATGATCTTATTGAATGGCGGCGCAGTCTCGAGGGGCCGCATGGCCTACTCCTGCTTTTATTTTTTATGTTCTTATATTCTTATTAAATCCAATAGGGAATTCAGGAGAGGCTTCTGTATCCAGAGAGTGGTTAGATTGTGGAACCCACTACCACAAGGAATAGTAGAGGCGACTCACATAGATGTATTTCAGGGGAAGCTAAATAAACACACGAGAGAGAAAGGAACAGAAGGAATTGCTGATAAGGTTAGATGAAGAAGGGTGGGAGGAGGCTCGGATGGAGCATAAGCACTATAATGGGCCAATTGGGCTGAATGGCCTGTTTCTGTGCTTTACATTCGATGTACTGCGATGTTAAACAATAGTGAATTACTGAGAAAGATGGAGCTGTTATCAAGTTAAAGGGTTAGATTTTCTACTTTTTTTGTATGCTTAATGTCCATTTTGCCGCTGAAATTATGTATAACGCCAAGATATCGCCCATTTAACCACAAATTGGAAACTGACAGGCATTTTTCGGACACTTATCGCCGTGCAGTACTTTTCCCATGTGTGTAACGCCGGGAAAAAATAATACCGCCCGCCCACCTTTTTTGGGCGGAATCATCAGAATGGGCGAAATCAACGGCCATAATACCGCCCAGCGTTAATTTATGCACGGAATTAACGCTGAGATTCAATAATACCGACCGCCCACTTTTTTTTTTGTCGTAAAGAGCACATTTGCCGAAACTAATGCCCAGGAGATCGCCCAGCGTCACTTTCACCACCTCGCACACATATCGCCCACAATATCGCGAGCCCAAAAAAACGCCCGGAAAAAGTGGAACTAACCGGAACTAATCACAGCGTAATGGATGCCATGTTCTACATCATATGTTGCATCATTTAAACGGCTGCTCTGCTTCAACCTCGGGAAAGTTTGGATGTACTCTGGAGGTCCTTGGAGGTGATGTGAACATCTGTACAAACATCTTTATCAAACTGTAAATGATTGGAATTTAATAGGTGTCTTCGTCAGGACATTCATTCTTTGTGACCAATTAGTGGAAAAGAGAGAGCTATTACAATGGGGCCTGTCCTTTCTCACTCTCTCTTGATGACCAATTACATGCTGCAGACTCGAGATGGCCGAAGGTACGCTCCATAGCATTATGTGCTCAATGTAAGACGTGACAGACTGATGAGGAGGACCAGACATTACACCCCCCGCAAGTACAGGGAGAAGCAGTCTTACCTCAACTTGCCCGACACCACCTGCCTTCGGAGACTGCACTTCCACAAAAAGGTTATCACTGAGGTATGCCAGCTCATAAGGCCAGATCTGCAGCCAGCTAGCACCATCAGTATTGCACTGTCCGCCGAGGTCAAAGTCACCGCGGCACTGTCGTTCTATGCCTCGGGTTCTTTTCAGGCCACAGCTGGAGACATTTGCGGACTTTCTCAGCATGCCACACATCGCTGCATTAGACAGATCACTGAAGCCCTGTACACACGCAGGAGGGACTTGATCAGCTTCCCAATGACCAAGGAGGCACAGGCTGAGGGGGCTTTAGGATTCTCCCAAACTGCTAACTTCCCCAAGGTGCAGGGAGCAATAGACTGTACGCACATTGCAATGTGAGCATCTTTCCAGGATGCAGAGGTTTTCAGGAACCACAAGGGATTCCACTCCCTGAATGTGCAACTTGTGGTCAACCACTAGCAAATTATTATGGCAGTGAATGCTCAATTTCTGAGCAGTATCCATGATGCTCACATCCTGCATGAGAGCACTGTATTTGATTTGTTTAATAATCAGCCACAAGGTCAATGCTGGATGCTTGGTGACAAAGGATATGGCCTTGCCATCTGGCTGATGACCCCCCTGTGTGACACCCACACCGAGGTCGAGAGGTGGTACAACGAGAGCCACAGATCGTGGAGAAAACCATTGGAGTGCTGAAGCAGCACGTTAGATGCCTGGACGAGGCGAGCTCCAATACCAGCCTGATCAGGTAGCTCAATTTGTGGTGGTGTGCTCCATGCTGCACAACTTGGCTATGAGGAGGGGACAAGAATTGCCTGAAGAATCTGACAGTCCACCTCACCAGAGAGAGGAAGAGGAGGACGAGGTGGATGCTGACATTGGCCCAGACAATCAGACTGATGCTGAAGCCATGCCCCCCCGCCCCGCCACCCAGTAGACCACATGAAAGGGCCCGTGGTGGCATGATAGCTGCAAGACTCTTACGTCAGGAGCTCATCAATGAGTGTTTTGCCTGAAAGACGTTGGTGGTATTTACAAAGCTGCTGGGTGTGCAGATCATACATCAATGGTGGGCATCACCTTGGTGACAGTTAAAGTTTAAGTTGATTGAAGTTAAGTGTCATTATACCCTTTAATGTTAAGGAATCACCAGCGTGTAATGGTGCAGCTATCTGAGCCAATGCACAACAAGGTCTTGTTAAATAAAAAAACATTTCAACCGAACATTTGTCTGAAATCATAAGTATTTCTGTAAAAATCACCCCTTCCCCCCCACCTCCCGTCCCCCGGCTTCTCCTCCCAGCCTCCACCCCTTCCCATCCTGACTCCAAGCCGCTTGACCGAGGAGCTCCTCAGGTGATGCTTCATTGGTGGGGGGGGGAGGGCGGCGGGTGGTGGAGAGGGCATGATGACGGCCGAACCGCTGTTTGGTTGATACGGGAGAGGACTGTCCCAAGGTGGGAACGTGCTCCGAGCCAGAAGCAAGATGTTGCTCCTGGCTCTCATGTGTGGTTGGCAACGGGGGTGCAGCACCTTGGGGTGCAGTGCCGCGCTCCGGGACCACTGGGAGCCTTCTGCCACCAGTGTTCCTGGCTACCAGCTCCAGGGCCTCCTCCATCTCTTCCATGTTATATATTATTTATTGGACAATAACTCGATGCCAACTATGTTCTTGGAGCTTAGTAAGCTTTTTGCTGCTCGTGAATCCCCTTTGTGCCTCCCACAATAGCCAAACAAGCAAACACCACAGCCACACATGCTTTCAGTCCTTTTCAGCTCCCTCTCTCTCTGTCTCCTCTTCTGCATATGTCATGATGACCCTTGGCCTCCTGAATCACGGGAATCCTTGCCATGCCGTTGCTAAGGACGGCAATACTTTACGGCAGAAGGTCAGAGAGATTTAATGCTACCGCCCATTTCGTATCGCTCCCGGTAACACCCAATTTCAAAAATGGAGACTAGGGGCTTTGAGAATGGGCGAGAAGCCGGCGATCTGAAAACCCATTTTAACCGCCCATGCTGGAAATACGCCCATTTTTGGGCGATCTGCACAAAAGTGTAAAATCTAGCCCAAAATAGGTTACATCTTCTGTTCCGCATGAGCTGCAACTGGGAATATAAGAACGCCACTCACCCAAGTATTGCAGGCTAAGCTGGATGGTATCATCAGCACTTTGATTACTGCTGTTGATATTGCAATTAAAATAAATACATTACGGCCAGCAAAACTCCTTCTGCCTCAAAAGACCATTCACAGAACAAAGCAAGTAAACAAGGCTGTACTTAGTACATTGATATGTGAAACATTCTGATTCATCACAGCAATACTGAAATTTCCTAGCGTGTACTGGTAGTAGTTGTATAGATCTATATTGAAAATATGTCGACTAAGATGTAGTGAAGCTCCCTATTTGGTACACATCCATCATAGCTATTACTTTGACTTTGACTTACCAACCACCATAGGAGCTATAGCTCATACTTCAATGGCTTGTGGTTCCTTCAGCTCCTATGAAAGTTGCTGTTGAAATAATTCCTTTATCATGTGCTCTCTTTCATTATTTAATCCCTGCATTGCTGGAAGCTTGTAAATACTTCACTTAACTTTCTGGTGATTTAGTAGACAAAAATCGACTATTTTTGGGAGGATGGTTTTAAATTGGACTTACTGTTATGCGTACGTAACGATTATCGCAGGGAAAAATAGCACAAAAAAAACTTTTTTAAAATCAAAGAATAGCGCAAAGAACATTGTTACAAAAACTCAGCATTAGAAAGGTGCTTTAAAATTGGGTGGGTGGCCAGAAGTTTGAGTCCATACGAATTCTGTATCTATTATGTGCTCTGTCACACAGAAAATCTCATCAGGAATTTTTGACCATTTTTTCACAGAAAATATTTAGGTACGAAAGTTACTTGAGTTTTTAAATACACAGTGCTCAGATTTTGCTGTCAAATTAATGGTGAAACTAATGCCGTTTACCGTTCTTAAAAGTAAATGGTACAGCAACTGCTGGCGAGGAGCAGTTGCTCTGTTATATGTTAATATCCAAAAGTTGCAGTCTGATTTATGCCGTTTCGCCATTAGCTGAGCAAAAAATTGCATCTCGTCGTCTGTATTTGGGCAATAGGTGTGAACTAAGCTCGTCACAGAAAGGTAAGTCTTGTCATTACAAGCACAAGCAACCTTGTGGAGGTGGGGTAGCATTGCTGGTTAAAGAGGAGATTAATGCAATACTTAGGAAGGACATTAGCTTGGATGATGTGGAATCTATGTGGGTAGAGCTGCAGAACACCAAAGGGCAAAAAACGTTAGTGGGGGGAGTTGTGTACAGACCTCCAAACAGTAGCAGTGATGTTGGGGAGGGCATCAAGAAAATAAAGGAAAGTATCAAATCAAAGACCAATGCGTATAAGGTGGCCAAGATTAGTGGGAAACTAGAGGATTGGGAAAATTTTAAGCAACAGCAAAGAATGACTAAAAAAGCAAAAAAGAAAGGGAAGATAGATTACGAAGGTAAACTTGCGCAAAACATAAAAACAGATAGTAAAAGCTTTTACAGATATATAAAACGGAAAAGAGTGACTAAAGTAAATGTTGGTCCCTTAGAAGATGAAAAGGGGGATTTAATAATGGGAAATGTGGAAATGGCTGAGAGCTTAAACAATTATTTTGCTTCCGTCTTCACAGTGGAAGACACAAAAACCATGCCAAAAATTGCTGGTCATAGGAATGTGGGAAGGGAGGACCTTGAGATGATCACTATCACTAGGGAGGTAGTTCTGGACAGACTAATGAGACTGAAGGTAGACAAGTCCCCTGGTCCTGATGAAATGCATCCCAGGGTATTAAAAGAGATGGCGGAAGTTATAGCAGATGCATTTGTTACAATCTACCAAAATTCTCTGGACTCTGGGGAGGTACCAGCGGATTGGAGAGCAGCTAATGTAACGCCTCTGTTTAAAAAAGGGGGCAGGCAAAAGGCAGGTAACTATAGGCCGGTTAGTTTAACATTTGTAGTGGGGAAAATGCTTGAAACTATCATTAAGGAAGAAATAGCGGGACATCTGGATAGGAATAGTGCAATCAAGCAGACGCAGCATGCATTCATGAAAGGGAAATCATGTTTAACTAACTTACTGGAATTCTTTGAGGATATAACGAGCATGGTGGATCGAGGTGTACCGATGGATGTGGTGTATTTAGATTTCCAAAAGGCATTCGATAAGGTGCCACACAAAAGGTTACTGCAGAAGATAAAGGTACGCGGAGTCAGAGGAAATGTATTAGCATGGATAGAGAATTGGCTGGCGAACAGAAAGCAGAGAGTCGGGATAAATGGGTCCTTTTCCGGTTGGAAATCAGTGGTTAGTGGTGTGCCACAGGGATCAGTACTGGGACCACAACTGTTTACAATATACATAGATGACCTAGAAGAGGGGACAGAGTGTAGTGCAACAAAATTTGCAGATGACACTAAGATTAGTGGGAAAGCGGGTTGGTGTAGAGGACTCAGAGAGGCTGCAAGGAGATTTGGATAGGTTAAGTGAATGGGCTAAGGTTTGGCAGATGGAATACAATGTCGGAAAGTGTGAGGTCATCCACCTTGGGAAAAAAAACAGTAAAAGGGAATATTATTTGAATGGGGAGAAATTACAACATGCTGTGGTGCAGAGGGACCTGGGGGTCCTTGTGCAATAAACTCTTTTGAATCCCAAAAGGTTAGTTTGCAGGTGCAGCAGGTAATCAGGAAGGCAAATGGAATGTTGGCCTTCATTGCGAAAGGGATTGGGTACAAAAGCAGGGAGGTGTTGCTGCAACTGTATAAGGTATTGGTAAGGCCGCACCTGGAGTACTGCGTGCAGTTTTGGTCACCTTACTTAAGGAAGGATATACTAGCTTTGGAAGGGGTACAGAGACGATTCACTAGGCTGATTCGAGAAATGAGGGGGTTACCTTATGATGATAGATTGAGTAGACTGGGTCTTTACTCCTTGGAGTTCAGAAGGATGAGGGGTGATCTTCTAGAAACATTTAAAATCATGAAAGGGATAGACAAGATAGAGGCAGAGAGGTTGTTTCCTCTGGTAAGGGAGACTAGAACTAGGGGGCACAGCCTCAAAATACGGAGGAGCCAATTTAAAACCGAGTTGAGAAAGAATTTCTGCTCCCAGAGGGTTGTGAATCTGTGGAATTCTCTGCCCAAGGAAGCAGTTGAGGCTGGCTCATTGAATGTTTTCAAGTCAAAGATAGATAGATTTTTAAGCAATAAGGGAATTAAGGGTTATGGGGAGAGGGCGGGTAAGTGGAGCTGAGTCCACGACCAGATCATCCATGATCTTATTGAATGGCGGAGCAGGCTCGAGGGGCTAGATGGCCTACTCCTGTTCCTAATTCTTATGTTCTTATCAAACAGGAAATTAGGGATGCATGCAATAAAGATGCAGCAGTTATAATGGGTGACTTTAATATGCACATAGATTGGGCTAGCCAAACTGGAAGCAATACGGTGGAGGAGGATTTCCTGGAGTGCATAAGGGATGGTTTTCTAGACCAATATGTCGAGGAACCAATGACGGGGGAGGCCATCTTAGACTGGGTGTTGTGTAATGAGAGAGGATTAATTAGCAATCTCATTGTGCGAGGCCCCTTGGGGAAGAGTGATCATAATATGGTGGAATTCTGCATTAGGATGGAGAATGAAACAGTTAATTCAGAGACCATGGTCCAGAACTTAAAGAAGGGAAACTTTGAAGGTATGAGGCGTGAATTGGCTAGGATAGATTGGCGAATGATACTTAAGGGGTTGACTGTGAATGGGCAATGGCAGACATTTAGAGACCGCATGGATGAACTACAACAATTGTACATTCCTGTCTGGCGTAAAAATAAAAAAGGGAAGGTGGCTCAACCGTGGCTATCAAGGGAAATCAGGGATAGTATTAAAGCCAAGGAAGTGGCATACAAATTGGCCAGAAATAGCAGCTAACCCAGGGACTGGGAGAAATTTAGAACTCAGCAGAGGAGGACAAAGGGTTTGATTAGGGCAGGGAAAATGGAGAACGAGAAGAAGCTTGCAGGGAACATTAAGACGGATTGCAAAAGTTTCTATAGATATGTAAAGAGAAAATAGTTAGTAAATACAAACGTAGGTCCCCTGCAGTCAGAATCAGGGGCAGTCATAACAGGGAACAAAGAAATGGCAGACCAATTGAACAAGTACTTTGGTTCGGTATTTACTAAGGTGGACACAAACAACCTTCCGGATATAAAAGGGGTCAGAGGGTCTAGTAAGGAGGAGGAACTGAGGGAAATCCTTATTAGTCGGGAAATTGTGTTGGGGAAATTGATGGGATTGAAGGCCGATAAATCCCCAGGGCCTGATTGACTGCATCCCAGAGTACTTAAGGAGGTGGCCTTGGAAATAGCGGATGCACTGACAGTCATTTTCCAACATTCCATTGACTCTGGATCAGTTCCTATAGAGTGGAGGGTAGCCAATGTAACTCCACTTTTTAAAAAAGGAGGGAGAGAGAAAACAGGGAATTATAGACCGGTCAGCCTGACCTCAGTAGTGGGTAAAATGATGGAATCAATTATTATGGATGTCATAGCAGCGCATTTGGAAAGAGGTGACATGATAGGTCCAAGTCAGCATGGATTTGTGAAAGGGAAATCATGCTTGACAAATCTTCTGGAATTTTTTGAGGATGTTTCCAGTAGAGTGGACAAGGAAGAAGCAATTTATGTGGTATATTTTGAGTTTCAGAAGGCTTTCGACAAGGTCCCACACAAGAGATTAATGTGCAAAGTTAAAGCACATGGGATTGGGGGTAGTGTGTTGACATGGATTGAGAACTGGTTGTCAGACAGGAAGCAAAGAGTAGGAGTAAATGGGTACTTTTCAGAATGGCAGGCAGTGACTAGTGGGGTACCGCAAGGTTCTGTGCTGGGGCCTCAGCTGTTTACACTGTACATTAATGATTTAGACAAGGGGATTAAATGTAGTATCTACAGATTTGCGGATGATACTAAGTTGGGTGGCAGTGTGAGCTGCGAGGGGGATGCTATGAGGCTGCAGAGTGACTTGGATAGGTTAGGTGAGTGGGCAAATGCATGGCAGATGAAGTATAATGTGAATAAATGTGAGGTTATCCACTTTGGTGGTAAAAACAGAGAGACAGACTATTGTCTGAATGGTGACAGATTAGGAAAAGGAAAGGTGCAACGAGACCTGGGTGTCATGGTACATCAGTCATTGAAGGTTGGCATGCAGGTACAGCAGGCGGTTAAGAAAGCAAATGGCATGTTGGCCTTCATAGCGAGGGGATTTAAGTACAGGGGCAGATAAGTGTTGCTGCAGTTGTATAGGGCTTTGGTGGGGCCACACCTGAAGTATTGTGTACAGTTTTGGTCTCCTAACTTGTGGAAGGACATTCTTGCTATTGAGGGAGTGCAGCGAAGATTCACCAGACTGATTCCCAGGATGGTGGGACTGACCTATCAAGAAAGACTGGATCAACTGGGCTTGTATTCACTGGAGTTCAGAAGAATGAGAGGGGACCTCATAGAAACGTTTAAAATTCTGACGGGTTTAGACAGGTTAGATGCAGGAAGAATGTTCCCAATGTTGGGGAAGTCCAGAACCAGGGGTCACAGTCTAAGGATAAGGGGTAAGCCATTTAGGAACGAGATGAGGAGAAACTTCTTCACCCAGAGAGTGGTGAACCTGTGGAATTCTCTACCACAGAAAGTTGTTGAGGCCAATTCATTAAATATATTCAAAAGGGAGTTAGATGAAGTTCTTACTACTAGGGGGATCAAGGGGTATGGCATGAAAGCAGGAAGGGAGTACTGAAGTTACATGTTCAGCCATGAACTCATTGAATTGCGGTGCAGGCCAGAAGGGCCGAATGGCCTACTCCTGCACCTATATTTCTATGTTTCTATGTTTCTAACCTTTTAATAATGTAATAACTGTTAATTACAGCCAATCAACCTCTCTAGCACTGAAATGAATTAAAAGCATAGAATTTCATTCCTTCAGCTGTTAATTGTTGTTGGAGATTTTAAAATGTCATACTTAAAATTTCAAACTTTTATTTTAAACTTTTCCTTTCTGTTTCTTTTTTCTCTCTCTCAATCCTCTTTCTTTGCCTGATTTGCCATTGAATTTACTCACTCTGATTTACACATCCATCTTCTTTCTGACACTGTTTATTTCACAATCGGTCAATCTTATTGGTTAAGGAGAGACACAGTCGCTTGGTCTGTTCACCCAGGTCCCTGATGTTTGGTTTCCCTTGCTGCGCTGTTATCAGCTCACAGTTTCACTGACTTGCCACTCAAAAATTAAAAAAACTTAAATGTACAAAAAGGCAAGTCTAACTAACGGTAGACACCATTCGTTGCCCTGCTACAGCAAATTATAACCCCTTATGTTAGTAAAACCAAAACTGAAACAATAGGAAGTTAAGAGGCGAATACAAAAGCAAAATACCGTGGATGTTGGAAATCTAAAATAAAAACAGAAATTGCTGGAAATATTCAGCTGGTCAGGCAGCATCTGCGGAGAGAGAAACAGAGTTCATGTTTCTGATCGATGATCCTTCATCAGAACTGGAAAAAGTTAGAGATGTAACAGGTTTTAAGCAAGTGTTGGGGCAGGGAAAGGAGGGATGAAGGAAAGAACAAAAGGGAAGATCTGTGATAAGGTGGGAGGCAGGAGAGATTAAGAGACAAAAGGGATGATAGTGCAAGGCAAAAGGAGATGGTAATGGGACAAGTAAAGAAACAAAAAAAGAGTCTAGATAGGGTGTAAATGGGAATGGCAGAATCATCAACAGCTGCCATGTGAGAGAAATAAAATAGGGTCAGAGGTTATGGTCTGAAATTGTTGAACTCGATGTTGAGTCCAGAAGGCTGTAAATTGCCTAATCGAAAGATGAGGTGCTATTCCTTGAGTTGAGCTTTGTTGGAACAGTATATGAGGTCGAGGCCAGAGAGATCAGAGTGGGAGTGGAATGGAGAATTAAAGTGACAGGCGACCGGAAGTTCAGGGTCACGCTTACGGACTGAACGGAGGTGTTCCACAAAGCGGTCAACCAATCTGCATTTGGTCTCCCCAATGTAGAGGAGACCACATCGTGAGCAGTGAATACAGTATAGTAAATTGCAAGGTACAAGTAAATTACTGTTTCACCTGGAGGCGAATGAGCCAGCATTGATGTTGGTTTCCCAGAGACCTCACACCCATTGTTTTAGAAAGGCTTTGCTCCCACTGGCTATGAACACAGAGCAGGAAGAAACAGAGAAACAAAGAAACATGGTAACATAGAAAATAGGTGCAGAAGTAGGCCATTCGGCCCTTCGAGCCTGTACCACCATTCAATATGATCGTGGCTGATCATGCACTTCAGTACCCCATTCCTGCTTTCTCTCCATATCCCTTGATCCCTGTAGCCGTAAGGGCCACATCTAACTCCCTTTTGAATATATCTAATGAACTGGCCTCAACAACTTTCTGTGGTAGAGTATTCCACATTCTCACAACTCTCTGAGTGAAGAAGTTTCTCCTCATCTCGGTCCTAAATGGCTTACTCCTTATCCTTAGACTGTGACCCCTGGTTCTAGACTTCCCCAACATCGGGAACATTCTTTCTGCGTCTAACCTGTTCAATCCCGTCAGAATTTTATCCATTTCTATGAGATCCCCTCTCATTCTTCTAAATTCCAGCGTATATAAGCCTAGTCAATCCAGTCTTTCTTCATATGTCAGTCTGTCATCCCGGGAATCAGCCTGGTGAACCTTCGCTACACTCCCTCAATAGCAAGAATGTCCTTCCTCAGATTAGGAGACCAAAACTGCACACAATACTCAAGGTGTGGCCTCACCAAGACCCTGTACAACTGTAGTAAGACCTCCCTGCTCCTATACTCAAATTCTCTCGCTATGAAGGCCAACATGCCATTTGCCTTCTTCACTGCCTGCTGTACCTGTATGCCAACTTTCAATGACTGATGTACCATGACACCCAGGTCTCGTTCCACCTCCCCTTTTACTAATCTGTCACCATTCAGATAATAATCTGCCTTCCTGTTTTTACCACCAAAGTGGATAACCTCACATTTTTCTACATTATATCACATCTGCCATGTATTTTCCCATTCACCTAACCTGTCCAAGTCAATCTGCAGCCTCTTAGCATCTTCATCACATCTCACACTGCCACCCAGCTTAGTGTCATCTGCAAACTTGGAGATATTACATTCAATTCCTTCATCTAAATCATTAATGTATATTGTAAATAGCTGGGGTCCCAGCACTGAACCTTGTGGTACCCCACTAGTCACTACCTGCCATTCTGAAAAGGATCCCTTTATTCCTACTCTTTGCTTCCTGTCTACCAACCAGTTCTCTATCCACGTCAGTACATTGCCCCCAATACCATGTGCTTTAATTTTACACACTAATCTCTTGTGTGAGACCTTGTCAAAAGCCTTTTGAAAGTCTAAATACACCACATCCGCTGCGCTCCCCCGCCTCCCCCCTTGTCCACTCTACTAGTTACATCCTCAAAATATTCTAGAAGATTTGTCAAGCATGATTTCCTTTTCATAAATCCATGCTGTCTTGGACCGATCCTGTCACTGCTTTCCAAACGCGCTGCTATTACATCTTTAATAATTGATTCCAACATTTTGCCCACCGCCGATGTCAGGCTGACCGATCACAGAAGGACACATGCAGTTGTTTTTTTGACAGCAGAAAATTGCAAAGCAGAGAAGTCCAGAAAATAATTTGTTTAATCAAACAAGACAACCCACTGAAGTGGGAAAGTGAAGCATGTTCTTTTGTCTTATGATGTGAGGACAAATTGTACCAATTGAACTAAATGAAACTGATCATAGCTGTATGGTCACTCACTATGGATTGGACAGGTTAGGTGAGTGGGCAAATGCATGGCAGATGTAATATAATATAGATAAATGTGAGGTTGTCCACTTTGGTGGCAAAAACAGGAAGGCAGAATATTATCTGAATGGTGACAGATTAGGAAAAGGGGTGGTGCAACGAGTCTGGGTGTCATGGTACATCAGTCATTGAAAGTTGGCATGCAGGTACAGCAGGCGGTGAAGAAGGCAAATGGCATGTTGGACTTCATAGCGAGAGGATTTGAGTATAGGAGCAGGGAGGTCTTACTGCCGTTGTACAAGTCCTTTGTGAGGCCACACCTTGAATATTGTGTACAGTTTTGGTCTCTTAATCTGAGGAAGGACATTCTTGCTATTGGGGGAATGCAGCGAAGGTTCACCAGACTGATTCCTGGGATGGCAGGACTGACATATGAAGAAAGACTGGATCGACTAGGCTTATATTCACTGGAATTTAGAAGAATGAGAGGGGATCTCATAGAAACATATAAACTTCTGATGGGATTGGACAGGTTAGATGTAGGAAGAATGTTTCCGATGTTGGGGAAGTCCAGAACCAGGGGTCACAGTCTAAGGATAAGAGGTAAGCTATTTAGGACCGAGATGAGGAGAAACTTCTTCACTCAGAGAATTGTGAACCTGTGAAATTTCGTACCACAGAAAGTCGTTGAGACCAGTTCGTTAGATATATTCAAGAGGGAGCTAGATGTGGCCCTTACAGCTAAAGGGATCAAGGGGTATGGAGAGAAAGCAGGAGTGGGGTACTGAAGTTGCATGATCAGCCATGATCACATTGAATAGTGGTGCAGGCTCGAAGAGCCGAATGGCCTGCTCCTGCATCTATTTTCTATGTTTCTATGAAATAAAGTAGCTTAATGATTTGTAGCAAACCTTGACTCACCAAGTGGTTGCTTGTTCTACCGTCGGAGAGATTAAAGAAGCTCATATGCAAAAGGCATGAATATTCAATCCAGATCACAAGCGGATGCTATTGTTATGTCCCCCGTGTTACACTGTTGTACAAGTACATACAAGTTAAAAGTTAGATACAAAGGTGTAGAAATTTCCCCCAGCCTGAAACAGGGCACACGCATCGCGTTTCAATGGTTTTTACCGCAATTGTGGTTGACGTCGCCTCTTGAGCGAAATTCCGCTCTTTGTTTATTTTTATTCGGATCTGTAAGTCATTATGAATGGTGGCAGTGACAACACAAGAGGGGTGGAAATTGGTAGGTGTGCGGAGTGACCGCCACGATGGTAGTGGGTAAAATGATGGAATCAATTATTAAGGATGTCATAGCAGTGCATTTGGAAAACGGTGACATGATAGGTCCAAGTCAGCATGGATTTGTGAAAGGGAAATCATGCTTGGCAAATCTTCTGGAATTTTTTGAGGATGTTTCCAGTAGAGTGGACAAGAGAGAACCAGTTGATGTGGTGTATTTGGACTTTCAGAAGGCTTTCGACAAGATCCCACACAAGAGATCAATGTGCAAAGTTAAAGCACATGGGATTTGGGGATAGTGTGCTGACGTAGATTGAGAACTGGTTGGCAGACTGGAAGCAAAGAGTAGGAGTAAATGGGTACTTTTCAGAATGGCAGGCAGTGACTAGTGGGGTACTGCAAGGTTCTGTGCTGGGGCCCCAGCTGTTTACATTGTACATTAATGATTTAAACGAGGGGATTAAATGTAGTATCTCCAAATTTGCGGATGACACTAAGTTGGGTGGCAGTGTGAGCTGCGAGCAGAATGCTATGAGACTGCAGAGTGACTTGGATAGGTTCGGTGAGTGGGCAAAGGCATGGCAGATGAAGTATAATGTGGATAAATGTGAGGTTATCCACTTTGGTGGTAAAAACAGAGAAACAGACTATTATCTGAATGGTGACAGATTAGGAAAACGAGAGGTGCAATGAGACCTGGGTGTCATGGTACATCAGTCATTGAAGGTTGGCATGCAGGTACAGCAGGCGGTTAAGAAAGCAAATGGCATGTTGGCCTTCATAGCGAAGGGATTTGAGTACAGGGGCAGGGAGGTGTTACTACAGTTGTACAGGGCCTTGGTGAGGCCACATCTGGAGTATTGTGTACAGTTTTGGTCTCCTAACTTGAGGAAGGTCATTCTTGCTATTGAGGGAGTGCAGCGAAGGTTCACCAGACTGATTCCCGGGATGGCGGGACTGACATATCAAGAAAGACTGGATCAACTGAGCTTGTATTCACTGGAGTTCAGAAGAATAAGAGGGGATCTCATAGAAACGTTTAAAATTCTGACGGGTTTAGACAGGTTAGATGCAGGAAGAATGTTCTCAATGTTGGGGAAGCATAGAATAAGGGTCACAGTCGAAGGATAAGGGGTAAGCCATTTAGGACCGAGATGAGGAGAAACTTCTTCCAGTGGGGTGAACCTGTGGAATTCTCTACCACAGAAAGTTGTTGAGGCCAATTCACTAAATATATTCAAAAAGAAGTTAGATGTAGTCCTTACTACTAGGGGGATCAAGGGGTATGGCGAGAAAGCAGGAATGGGATACTGAAGTTGCATGTTCAGCCATGAACTCATTGAATGGAGGTGCAGGCTCGAAGGGCCGAATGGCCTACTCCTGCAGCTATTTTCTATGTTTCTATTTTTTCTATGGTGTCATCATGGTACTGCGTCACCATGGCTCTCTCCTTCACTTAAAAGGGAAGAGCTGTGATTTAAAAATTTCAGCCCACTGGGCCACCAGGGAGGGTTTTGGCCAGGCCAGAGGCCTAGCGCCCAAGAGGGGGTGTCAGGCTGCCTGTTGATGGCCCGGCTGAACACAGGGGTATACCTGGCAGTCGGCCGACAAAAAAAAACATGGGGCGGGAGCGGCAGTGCACCCTCCCCTTTAAGGGAAGCCGCAGAAGGCCACAGCCTCATTGGACCACCGGGAAAAAGCAGGTTTTGTCAGCGCCGGGCGGGGCGAAGATTTTCAGAGGTGAATATCACCATCGGGGGTGTAGATCGGCGGCGGTGTGCACGGTGATGATGCACTTAAGACGGACCTGCAGCAGCAGAATGGTGGGGTGGGATCGGGAAAACGCGGAAGGCCAATTGGGCTCGCAGCGGCCATTCCACGAAAAGACGGTGGCCATTCCACTCCGCAGCATGGCCGCTGATTTGCGGTGGTAACAGGCCTTAAGGAGAGGGGCAATTTCGGGCCTACAAGCATTTACAGGACTGACTTATGCCACTAAATCTGAGAAGGTATGTAAGGCAGGTCTAAATTTCTAATATCTCCCTTGATCCTCAATTAAAGTCACCTTTCAAGACAAGCAGCATAATCCTGGAGAAAATGCCATTAAATGACATTAGCACCTAATTTATATACTCTAAAGCTGAATCTACTGTGAAATGCATGAGAGCTTAGCATGCTAATTTGTCTAATCACCTGTCCCCAGTTTGCCTGACCCTGACAATGCTACTGGTGAAGCAGATTAGAAAATCTATATGCTTTTATGTCAGCTTTCTACAAGAAAGACTAAAGCAGCAAAGGTTTGATTGCTATATAAAGTGAAAGTGGCTAAGTTTGCTAAGTGCATACCTTGATTTTCAAAATGAACATTGTTGGAATGTTATATTATGTTGAACCCAGATAAGATTGTGATACTATGGGTGAAACTTAACTCCAAAAAACTGGTGGGTTGGGCTTGGGTCAGAGGTTAAAATTCAAAAAATCTGAACCAGGAACCTAACCCGCCCACTTATGGTTTTAACGGAGGCGGAACAAGAGGCAGGTGACCAATCCTCTCGCAGGAGGTGGATTGGTTGTTTAAATATTTTAATGAGGCTGCGTGCCTTCATTTTAACAGTGATTCTATTTTTAACTCATGTCGGCCAAGTTTCCCAGGCATCAGGAAACCCGGCAGCTGAAAGGAGACAAGGAGGGCCGAATCCATGAGGCAAGTGCCTTTACTGCACTGCTTGTGAACCAGGAGGTGCATGAGTGTTTCCTCCAGACCCAACAAGATACCCAGTAAAGGCCCCGCCATTATCTGTCAGTTCTCCCCCTCACCATCGGACTCTCCCCACCCCCACCCCCATGCCTCCCGCGAACGACATCGGACAGCCCGCTGACCACCATCGGATACCTCAACCACCACCAGACCCCAACTGACCATCGGATGCTCCCACCCGCTCTTGGACTACCTCTGCGATTAGAACCCTCACCCCCGTGATCTGGCCCCCCACAATCTCTCCCATACCCCACTAGACGTACCTGCTCTCAGACCAGCTCAGCTGCGGCCTTGTGCTGCAGGAGTTCCCACTCGACCAGCCTCCAGCCGGTCAATCAGGCTGGCTATGGGTGGGAAATCTTCAGAAAATAAATGTATAGATGTGGAAGTTCGGTAAACCTCTGCTTCTGAATTTCCCAACCTCAAAACAATCCCCACCTCCACTCCCTCCCCGCCTCCTAGCTAAAACCCTGGCCCATAATTCTGAATTGAGTAATGCTATGTTAAATTGAAAACAATTGATTTGTATTATTCTGAAATAAAGAAAGAAGGAATTTGCATTTATATTGCACCTTTAATTGTCTCAGGATATGCCAAAGTGCTTCAGCCAATGAAGTACTTTTTCAAATGTAATCAATTCGTCAAATATATTCTCACACTGGGCGATCAAATGGGTCACAAAGTAGATTCCTGAAGGCAGTAAGAATACTTGCATTGCAGACTCGGCTGTCATTTACTGCATGTGATCTGTAATCTAGACTTTTTCTACTTCGATGCAATAACTGTGATTTTCTCCTTTTCACTTGGTTATCGTCTTACTTTTGTTTACACATCAGGGGCTGGGTTTTTGGTTGGAGGCTTCTTAGGGCACTAATAGCGACGGGTCGGTAAATTTTGCACTGGACAATGATTCGGTTTGTGTGCCCTGAGGGTGGAGTGGAGCACTAAGGGGGGCGTTCCACACCTCTCTGAGGGCGCTATGCTGCATGAGTAACTGGAAATCCGTTGCTCAAGAACCAGTTTCAGAGCGCCCGAAGAGAGGCCTCCCCGCAAAAAAAAAATTGTGACAAAAAACATTACCGATAAAGTGCCCCCCCGCCCCCGAATAAAGGTGAATCGTAAAAAAAAAACCCAAAGAAATGTCAATTTCACTTACCTTTTTCAATCATTCCTTCCCTTAGCGCCCCGAGACAGCTCGCACCGCCAGCTTTCCCGGGCCGTGTCACTCGGGGGCGCTGCGGGTGCTGCTCCAAGCAAATATCGTATCGATGTCGAAACCGGGGTCGTTGCACACCGACACCACGCTCCCAGGCGGTAATGCTCAGCGCCACCGCAAAACCGCCACCAAATTTCTCGGTAGGGCGCTGGAAGCTGGCTACCCGGGCGCAAAGCATTTTGCGACACATTACCGCCCATCTGGGGCATTAACAGTGGTGCAATCGAAATGAATATACAGCCCCAAATGTTTTTGCTGTAGGTTTTTACCATAAATCTCCATCAGTAAAAAAACATTCTTCAAGATAGATATGGTTCCTTACTTTCTCAATATATACTGTTAAATTAAAATTTGTGACACAATAAATATCCACTACCTTCTTATAAATTTTCCGGAGACAATTCTTTCTCTCCCCCGTCCCCCCGCCCCACACTCCCCCCCTCCCCATGATCAGTATGATGCGTCTTTCCAGGCCTCTGACCAGCTAGGACTTCATGTGCGTCCTCTGGCCACATGTTACAACCTGGCCAACTGATTTATCACATTTGAAGGCCTTATCTAAAGTAAGTGACAATAAGGAAGCAGGAACGTGCTGTCAGGTCACCCTCAGCTGCCAAGCTTTGGGACTGGTCCCATCCAGAGCCTGCTTTTTGAGAACTGTGAATCCATGGAGTCATTTAAGAGTGTGAAACTCATCTTATGGGGTATGATGGCTACTGTGGAGGAATACCTAGCCATATCTCCACTGTGGTGTTTGAGCATTTCACAGAACTGCAGTCTACCCTGGACCACATGGCACCTGCAGGGCCATCTACAGCAGAGTCTCCTAATAAAAACATAAGAAATAGGAGCAGAAGTAGGCCATACGCTCCCTCGAGCCTTCTCCACCATTCACTAAGATCATGGTTGAACTGATCTTGGCCTCAACTCCACTTTCCTGCCTGTTCCCCATAACCCTTGATTCCCCTAAGTCTCCTTAAATAGAGATGCTAAGCACAGCCATTTATCCTCTTTGGAATTTGTTCAAAGTTCTTGGGCTGCAATGTCAATGAGTCATCCCTGTCTGGATTCACCGTGCTGAAGAATTGACTGGACAGGACCTTTTTATACTCATTCATGACATGTTAAAGCATGGCTCCAGGGGTGCAAAATCTATCCTTCGATTTTCAAATGTCACACACAAGCTGGCAGAAGATATATAAAGGTTACAAATTGCAAATTACAACAAATAGCTTGCAATTAACAGCACTGCTCAGGAAATCCATTATTGAAAATTCTAATTGTAGCATTAACTTCATGCTACCTGTGTAGGTACGGCAAAAATAAATACAAACATGATCTGCTTTGCGAATTTCCACTTTGTGTTAGCTGGGCTAAGTGTTAGTCTACTATTAATACAAGTTTAATCTCCCTTATCCGGAACCCTTGGGACCTGGCCTGTTCTGGATAAGGGATTTTTCTGGGTGAGGGGTGGTCACGTTAAATTGGATGGTACAGGTACTGAGCAAGGGGATTTCAGGGCTGGCTGGCTTGGGGCTGGGAGTGCGGCAGAGAGATCATTGGGGGGAGGGGGCGGTGGATTGCTGGGTCAAGCCAGCGATTGCGGGAGTCAGCAGCGAGCAAGGACTTCAATTTATTCATGTCGGATTTCTGCGCATGCGCCACTCGGTGGCTGGGACTGGTTCTGGACGAGGGGTGGTTCCAGATAAGGGAGTTCTGGATAAGGGTGGTTCAACCTGTATGTTGAAATGCTCCACTTACAACAAGCCATTGCGTGGAATGGCCTAGTATTCAGATATTCATAGAATCTGATAATATTTCGGTGATTCATGAAAGGCATTTTTGTTCCACAGTCCGCAGAAGATAAATGGGCATTGAGTAATGCTGGATAACTCTCACTACCAACAGCTTTTAATGAATATATAGCAGAAACTGATTCATCTGAACTTTATTATTTTATTCATCTTAAGTATCGCAGGTACAAACGTCCTCTTGCAGTACAGGCACTGATTATCTGTCAAGGATTATAATATAATCAACTGAACTGGTTTGGAATTCAAAACTTCAAGTTTATGCTCTGCTTCTCTAAAGTATCTGTCTTTTACTGAAATATCTTGGCCTCATTTTTTGCCTTCTTTGGAACCTTCTGTACAATGGTCAGTAATCAGTCCATGTACTATTTCATATTTCAGTTTTGATAAACATTGGACTACATTTGATATAAATGCCAATCATTAGCATTAGCCCAAATCTTCTGAGTAAAAATAGCACTTGAATTTATATAGTGCTTTTCACGACCTCAGAACATTCCAAATCACTTCACAGTCAATGAATTACTTCTGAAGTCTACTCTCTGTTGTGTTGTCGGTAAGCACAACGGCCACTTTGCTCACAGCAAGATCCCATAAAGAACAATGACATGAAAGACCAGCTAATCTGTTTTTGGTGGTGTTGGTTGTGGGATGAACATTGACCAGGAGAATTCCCTCCTCTTTGGGAAAAATGCTATGGAATCATTTACATCCAGAAATCGTTTCCTCTGGAGGGGGTGGGGCGGAGGAGGGGGTTGGGGGGGGGGAATGGGGGTAACCTTAAAATTTGAGTTTGGCCATTCAGTGGTGATATCACAAAGTACTTCTCCACACAGAGGATCCTGGAAATCTGAAACTCTCTCTCCCACAAAGCTGTAGAGGCTCAGTCAATTGAAAATTTCAAGACTGAGATAGGTAGATTTTTGTTAGGTTAGTGTATTAAGGCTTTTAAAAAATTCATTTACAGGATGTGGGTATTGCTGGCAAGGCCTGCATTTAATGCCCATCCCTAATTGCCCTTGAGTGACTTGCTAGGCCATTTCAGAGGGCAGTTAAGAGTCAACCACATTGCTGTGGGCTTGGAGTCACATATAGGCCAGAACATTTCCTTTCCTAAAGGACATTAGTGAACCAGATGGGTTTTTATGACAATCTGGTAATTTCATGGTTACCATTACTAACACTAGCTTTTTATTCCAGATTTATTTAACTGAATTTAAATTCCCCAGCTGCCATGGTAGGATTTGAAACATGTCTCCAAATTATTAGTCCACTATGCTGCCATTCCCAATTAAGGGATATGGAACCAAGGCAGGTAAATGGAGTTAAGATATCGATTAGAGATAATCTAAGTGTAAGGTGGAACAGATCAAGGGGTTGTGCGGCCCACTCCTGTTCCTATATCCACTTGAAGAAGTGGACAGGATCTCATTTTAAAATCGCACCCAAAAGATAGCACCCAAAAGACAACACAGCATTCCCTCAGTATTGCACTGAAATATCAGCAGAGATTCTGCGCTCAAATTCTGAAGTGGGCTGGAAGTCAAAATCTTCTGAGCCAAGCTGACAGTATTTGACACACTGACAACACTGCCTATGATTTTGTGATATATGCTGGAGATGGGTGAGATCGCTCACCACTGGCAGGTACTTTGAAAATGTACCCATTCGACTGACTCATCTTCAACAGCCACTTTTGGCAAAGATTCTACTATGAATGTATTATATGAAAATATCATCTAACATTCTCTTTAATGCTTCTGGCATTTATCCTGAGTCCCTTTGTTCCCAATTCACTGAGAAGGGGGAAGATTCTATTACGACCTTTCTATTAACCAATCAAATACTTCCCATGTTCCTTTAGCTTCCAGCTTACTCAGGTGACACGCCAATAATATACTAAATTATCACCAAGCACAAAGTAACAAGTCCTAACTCTAAGAAAGGGTCACACTTCTCAGAAATCTTCCACATCAGTGGCCAGGATAGATGGTCATGATCCTTCTAAGAACCCTAAGTCCTATCTAGTTTATTATATTACAGTCTCCCCCAATTATAACGAGCTCAAGTAAAATATCTCAGAGCATGAAGTTTTATGACCATAGTGATTACCTGTTATCTCCCTATCTCTTAGCGTTATTTTATGCTGCTAACAATATAGCTCCATGCTCAGAAATTATTTCCATACTTTTATACGTTACCACTTACTGAAATAAAGAGGCTACCCCTCCACTTCACATATTGTATGAGGTTGGGATGACCTCATCCAAGAGCCCTGACTTAAGTTCAGCAGCAAAGTTAAAAACACATGGGATTGGTGGTAGTGTGCTGACGTGATTTGAAACTGGTTGTCAGACAGGAAGCAAAGAGTAGGAGTAAATGGATACTTTTCAGAATGGCAGGCAGTGACTAGTGGGGTATCGCAAGGTTCTGTGCTGGGGCCCCAGCTGTTTACATTGTACATTAATGATTTAGACGAGGGGATTAAATGTAGTATCTCCAAATTTGTGGCTGACACTAAGTTGGGTGGCAGTGTGAGCTGCGAGGAGGATGCTATGAGGCTGCAGAGTGACTTGGATAGGTTAGGTGAGTGGGCAAATGCATGGCAGATGATGTATAATGTGGATAAATGTGAGGTTATCCACTTTGGTGGTAAAAACAGAGAAACAGACTATTATCTGAATGGTGACAGATTAGGAAAAGGGGAGGTGCAACGAGACCTGGGTGTCATGGTACATCAGTCATTGAAGGTTGGCATGCAGGTACAGCAGGCGGTTAAGAAAACAAATGGCATGTTGGCCTTCATAGTGAGGGAATTTGAGTACAGGGGCAGGGAAGTGTTACTACAGTTGTACAGGGCCTTGGTGAGGCCACACCTGGAGTATTGTGTACAGTTTTGGTCTCCTAACTTGGGAAGGACATTCTTGCTATTTGGGGAGTGCAGCGAAGGTTCACCAGACTGATTCCCAGGATGGCGGGACTGACATATCAAGAAAGACTGGATCAACTGGGCTTGTATTCACTGGAGTTCAGAAGAATGAGAGGGGATCTCATAGAAACGTTTAAAATTCTGACGGGTTTAGACAGGTTAGATGCAGGAAGAATGTTCCCAATGTTGGGGAAGTCCAGAACCAGGGGTCACAGTCTAAGGATAAGGGGTAAGCCATTTAGGACCAAGATGAGGAGAAACTTCTTCACCCAGAGAGTGGTGTACCTGTGGAATTCTCTATCACAGAAAGTTGTTAAGGCCAATTCACTAAATATACTCAAAAAGGAGTTAGATGTAGTCCTTACTACTAGGGGGAATCAAGGGTTATGGCGAGAAAGCAGGAATGAGGTACTGAAGTTGCATGTTCAGCCATGAACTCATTGAATGGCGGTGCAGGCTCGAAGGGCCGAATGGCCTACTCCTGCACCTATTTTCTATGTTTCTATGTTTCTTCAGTTGTCAGCCATGGCTCAGTGAGTAGCACACTTGTCTCTGAGTCAGAAGATTGTGGGTTCAAATCCCACTCCAGGGTAATTGAGCACATAAGCCTTGGCTGACACTCTAGTGCACTACTGAGGGAGTGTTAGAGGTGCTGTCTTTTGGATGAGACGTTAAACTGAGGCCCCGCCTGCCCTCTCAGATGGATGTAAAAGATCCCATGGCACTATTTCATAGAAGAGCAGGGGAGATATCCCCAGTGTCCGGGCCAATATTTATTCCTCAATCAACATAACAAAAACAGTTTATCTGATCATTATCACATTGCTGTTTGTGGAAGCTTGCTGTGCGCAAATTGACTGCTGCGTTTCCCACATTACAACAGTGACTAGAATCCAAAAGTACTTCATTGGCTGTAAAGCACTTTGAGATGGCCTGTGGTCATGAAAGGTGCTATATAAATGTAAGCCTTTCTTTTTTTAGATGCCTATTGCTTGTACTAGTCTAATTCTAATTCTGTCAGCATTACAAGACAAGATAGAAATTCTCTCGTTCTCAGCCCAAAATTCAGTTTCCCTGGAAGGCTTTTCATGCCTCTTGCGCTCAAAGCAGAGATGGCAGTGTTTCAGAAGGCTCCTGCCTACTAATGACCCAATGATAAACAAAGAAAATAAAGAATCCCAAAAAAGGGGAATGGTTCCTCATGTGCTACAGGCAGTGGCCCCTTTACAAACAACTTTGTCAATTAAAGCGACTCCAAGTGAATCTGACTCATATCCTGGAGACAAATCTCTGCAGAAGAACGAAAAAAATAACTTGTTTGGTAATAAGCTGGAGAAATTTCCCAACAAGGAAAGCATCACACAGCTAAAACTCTCAACAAGCAAATCACACGTCCCAGGATTTCAAAGGGATTCAACGTTCCAGGAACATTGTACATTCTTGGGTTTGTTGGATTGATGAGCTTTCCCATCAAAAGCATCTTTTGGTTTTCCGAGAACGAGCAATCCATAGACATATAAATATTCTTCAAATGATGGTGCATCCTGTTAATATCTCTGTAGCGCTAAAAAACTGAAAATATCAACTAAATGCATGAACCTGCTTTCAAATATATTGATCTGAAACGATCATTTTTAATGCACTCTTTTTCAAGTACCTGAGGGGCTAGAAATTTGGTTTTCAGCTATCGCTATCAGACCCGATAGTCAGACCTTAATTTGTGCAGCGGTAAAAATCGGCGTTGCATGAGGATTCGTGGCCCAAACCGTGAATTTTGGCAACTTTAGTCCAAGGCTGATACCGCTGCGAGTGAGGCCTTGGGAGGGGGAAAAAAAACACCCAAAAAAAGCTTGGAAAAAAAATTTCACAAAACATTTACAAGACACTTATCTGTCGAATCGCTGAAAAAGAATGAAAAAATAAAAACTTTAACTTACCTTTTTCGCAGGTCTTCATACTTACCGCTTGTCGGGTCTCTTATATTCTTAGCCGTTGACGAGACTCGAGTCCGGTGATAGTATTCAGGCAAACTTTATTGGCTCAGTTACATTCAGTTACATCTTGCAGTTACTAAGAATAAAGCGCACTCTACCACGTGTTACAGCTTCAGTTATAGTCGTGAACGTGGAGTTTTCCCATTCCCGGATTGACCCCCCTGCTGTTACTGGGGTCAGTTTGTCAACTCTGGACTGGCCGCTGGTTATGACCCAGCTGCCCATTGCAGATAGCAGTCGCCTTGGTCATGATGTGATTACCACATCATGCCCCTTCCTCCTACTGTTCACTGTTTCGCAGCATGTTTCTGTTAGCTGGTCGGAACAGCGCTTAACCCTGTGACTGTGCTTTGGCCCCAACCACGCTGCAACCTTTTCCATTGTTAGTGAGCACGTACACAGCACACAGCTACTCTATCATTATAAATTAATCAGGTCCCAGTTAATCAAGTCCCACAATAGTTAATCAGGTCCCACAATGATTAATCAGGTCCCACACTGCTGCTGGCAGGGCTGCAGGTTTTTCCCTGTCGGTATTCTGAGTGCAGAATACAGGTGCCCAAATATATGGACGAAAACGCTATTTCGACTGTTGCACGGCGGTGCTCCTCTCCCAGAAGTACGCAGAAAGCGTCGTCGCACAAAGGTCATTGAATTTCCCGCCGACTGGGTTTTCGCCAAAAAGGGTGAAATAGCACCAAAAACCCAGTCACAAAATCGCTGAATTTCTGAAGTGTAAATTGATTTATATCTGTTAAAGAAAAAAATTAACAATACAATTTGGATGTGAGACAAAACAATCATGCATCATTCTTCATTATTCCTCTCCCTTATGTTTCTTCACTACCTTGTTAGTGCTATATAAATCTCTCAATGTATTTTCAATGGTACCTGGATTAAACACAGAGCCAGCATGGTTCCTTGGAGCCTGAGGTTTCTGAAGATTGGGCTATGCATATGTTTCCCTTTTTTGGGGGCAAAAATGGCAGATTTGTTGTATAATACAACGTTGTTTTTTCATGACACATTTCAGTGATACCTTGATACCTTACATAGAATTACATAGATGTGCAGCACAGAAACTGGCCAGTGTTTATGCTTCACATCAACATATCCTTCAATTCTTGCAGAGAGCCGGCACGGGTTCGACTGGCTAAATGGCTTACTTCTGTGCTGTAAACTTTCTATGATTCTATATTACTAATCTATATCCTTTCTTGCGTATCTAGTATCCCCTTAAATACATCTATGCTGTTTGTCTCAATCATTCCCTGTGGTAGCAAGTTCCACATTCTCACCACTCTCTGGGTAAAGAAGTTTCTTTTGAATTCCCTATTTGATTTCTTAGACATAACAGATCTGCTGGCACTATTTGAAAAAGAGCAAGGAGGATTCTCCCCCGTGACTATATTATATTGATGGCCTGTAGCTTTACTCTTTCTCCCTTCTTTTTCCATTGTACTGTACAATGGTGGTGTATTTATATAGAACTTATATAGGGCCCAAAATTCATCGACATACCGCCCACTACTGCCCGCGTACCGCCCGCTTACAGCCCAAAAATGCGATTTTGGTGAAAAAACACCTACATATCGGCGACATACCACTCGGCGGAATATTCACCATTGACATACCGCTGAGCGGTATGCACACCGTCTGTTGTGCAGGACCACCCGCATACCACCCAAAAAGTCCGATTTTCATGGCATATCGCCGACATACCACCGGAGCTGCATACCTTCCTGGAAAAGGTTGTTTTATGCGATGTTATGTGGGCGGGAATGGGTGGAGTGCTTGGAGCCGCCATTTTGGAAATCGGGAACTGTCAGCTAAAGCAGCATCTCAGTATCTCTGAGGTGAACAGTGACTTTACAGTGCAATTGGTACTGAGTAAGTTATTCAGATAGAAGGCATTTTAGTTATTTTTTTTTAGTGAAAAATATTCTGGAGATTTAAAAAGAATGGGATCTGTACTAGCTCAGCCTGTATTGCTGACAACCTATCTAATGGAGGAACCAGATGTGAGAAGGTTTATAAATTAATGCTTTGCTTGAATGTGGAGAGCTGCTTTTTGGGACCCTGATGACTGTTACCCCAAAAGTTTGATATTGTACAAGAGTGCTTAAATTCAATTCAAATGTTTATGTAAAAATGTCAAAAATATACAATTTTAAAATTTTGTAAAACTTATAACTAAAACAACTTTAACAACTTTAATAACAACTTTAACAAAACTTTAACAACTTTAATAAACTTTTACAAATCAAACTTCAATTATTCAATGAACAAGTACAACAAAAGACCCTCCACTGTCCTCGACCACGACCTTGACTGTGTGTTACACCACCCGTGGGACTTTTCCTTCATTTCTTACTCCTGCCCTTCCCTTTCCCACTGTCCCTGAGCCCGGACCTCCCTGTGGTGGTACCAAGCCGTGTGCAGAAGTGCACCCCGAGTGCTGCTGCTGTCGTTGGGGGTCAGACATTGCAGGCACAATGAATGGGGCCTCAAGAGAAGCTCGTGATCCGGAAGGCATGGCTTCGGGGCTGGAAGATGTTGGCAGCTCCCCATCCTCAGGTGCTGACGACCTGACTACTATGGCATGGGGGGGATTCCACGCCATGTCTCGATCCCGTCAATCGGCGCACAGATTCGACGGAGTCGGCAGTTCGCTCCATTGTGGTGATCATGTGCGACATATCCTCCGACTGACCCTCTGATAGAACCGTGATGTATGCGGCTTTGTAGCCATGGCCTTGACTAGCTCACGACCAATGTCGACGCTGGCTTGTGACAGACGCACCATGTCCTGGTGTACGCCTATCAGTCGTGCAGCAACTGACCTTTTCTGCACCAAACTCCGTTGATGCGGCAAAGGCGCTGCAGCACTGGGGGTGCGTTGCTGCACACCACTTGGTCCCACAGATTCAGAGGAGCCATGGGGGAATACCCTGAATATAGGCTCGGTGGTGGAGGATGTTCCAGCTGTCCCACATGGAACAGGTGTATCCTCCTCTGCCTCCACCTCCACCTCCACCTCCACTGGCTCCAGGATCAGAGGCTCTTCCTCTTTGTCTTCGTCTTCGTCATCTCTGCCAGTGGTGAAATCGGGAGAGGGCTGGGCGACGCCAGAGGTGGAGGCAGTGGGTCTGTTGTGTGGTCTCTCTGTGGAGGTGTGGTCTGAATTGTCCAAGTCTGGAAGTAAAAAAACAACATTTAAAAATACTTGGCACCAGCGGAGGGGTCAGGGTTACATGAGTACATCGTACAGTAACTTATCGCAGTCTTACTTAAATAGCCACCACTGCTGCAGTACTGCATTACATATCGCAGGCAGACAATACATATATGCATTGCTTTACATGCCCCCAACATTGCAGTGCATCACATGAGGCCAACATTACAGTGCAAAAAAAGTACATTACATAACATGAGGCCAATGTTACAATTACATTACATGACATGACGGGACCGCAACACAGACCGGGGATTGTATTCAACTTACCATCCTCTGTGAGTGGGTCAGCTCCAATGCCGGTGATGGCAAGGTTGCTATCCCTGACCAAAGACAGGGCACAGATCTCGATTTCTGTCAATGGCTCTTGGGTTGCGGGTCCTCTGCCCGCTACGCCACTGATCGGCTGCTATTGCAGATGTCTTCTTCTGCAGAAAGTAAAGCAAATGAAAGTAAAAATCTTCAATCCATTTAACATCGCAGACACACAGGGGAGCAAAAAGGGTGGGGGGGGGGGGAAATCGTGCATGTGCAGTGCAGTCCATTAAAGCGAAAGTCGATCTGGATCGACTACTAAGTTACGTACCACCTGCTGCGGACCACTGGCATACCGCCAACATAACACCGAAAAAAAATTGACAAATTTTGTCCTCTTCGTTCTCGGCGGTATGCCGTCGGTTTGAAATGATGCACCACCAGCACATCACCAAGAAATTTTTAAAATTTTTTTAAATGTATTTATTTATTTTTTTTTATATCCAATTTCGTTCCAGATCAACTCTAACGCCAAAGATCACTTTGCGCCAATGTGTTTGATCTTAGGCTTAAAGGCCGAGAGGCGAAGTTGCACCGTTCCTGGAAATATTGCAATACCAGGTCGGTGCATGGAGTGGACGGGGCATGCCCCTGATCCAGCTCCCTGTCCAAAAATCAATTCAATATCATATCCCCATAGGGGATATTAAACTGATAAGAACAGATACTACACTTGATCTTAGCCAAAAGGCACATCACCAAGAATTTTTTTTTTTTTTTTTTGAAATTCGTAGCCAATCGTTCCAATTCTTTGTCAAATCACAAACGCCAGAGGTCACCTTGCACACATCAAGGATCACTCTGCGCCAATGCTCTTAGCCAAAAGGCCTAGAGCCACTGCACCGTTCCTGGAAGTACTGCAATACCAGGTTCGTGCCATGGAGGTGGATGGGTCAGGTCCCCTACACACCTCCGTGGAGGTGGATGGGTCAAGCCACCCCACATCACCAAGAAATGGGCAGAGCCCATGCATTGACCAATTTCGGGCCTATAGAATTTTATAGAAAGTGTCAGTGGCTCAGTGGGTAGCACACTCACCTCTGAGTCAGAAGGGTGTGGGTTAAAGTCCCACTCCAGAGACTTAAGCATATAAACCTAGGCTGATACTCCAGTGTAGTGCTGAGGGAGTGCTGCACTATCAGAGGTGCCATCTTTCAGATGAGACGTTAAACCGAGGCCCCTTATGCTCTCTCAGGTCAACGTAAAAGATCCCATGGCACTATTTTGAAGAAGAGCAGGGGAGTTATCTCCGGTGCCCTGGCCAATATTTTTCCCTCAATCAACGTAACAAAAACAGATTATCTGGTCATAATCACATTGCTGTTTGTGGCAGCTTGCTGTGCGCAAATTGGCTACCACATTCCCCATATTACAACAGTGACTACACTAGTACTTCATTGGCTGTAAAGCGCTTTGAGACATCCGGTGCTTGTGAAAGGCGCTGTATAAATGTAAGTCTATCTTTCTATTTCTATTCCCACTTCCTTTCGTATGCTCACATGAATTGATGCAACACTTTTTCTTTGTTCTAAACTAAGTACTTTCACAGAGGGCTTGACTATCCCAATGATCTCCTGGCTGGCCTCCCACATTCTACACTACTTAAACTTGAGGTCATCTAAAACTCGGCTGCCCGTGTCCTAACTTGCACCAAGTCCCCCATCACCCATCATCGCCTATGCTCACTGATCTACATTGACTCTCAGTTAAGCATCGCCTCGATTTTAACATTCTCATCCTTGTTTTCAAATCCCACCATGACCTCGCCCCTCCCTAACTCTCCAATCTCCTCCAACCCCACAACCACCGCCCCCCCTTGATTTATCTGCACTGCTCAAATTCTGGCCTCTTGAGCATCCCTGATTTTATTCGCTCAACCATTGGTGGGTGTGCTTCCAGCTGCCAAGGCCCTAAGCTCTGGAATTCCCTTCCTAAACCTCTCTGCCTCGCTACCTCTCTTTCCTCCTTTAAGATGCTCCTAAAGCCTAACCTCTTTGACCAAGCTTTTGGTCATCTGCCCTAATATCTCCTTGTTGTGGCTCAGTGTCAAATTTTGTTTGATAACGCTCCTGTGAAATGCCATGGGACGTTTTACTACGTTAAAGGCGCTATATAAATACAAGTTGTTGTTGTTGTCTACTGTAATAGCACAATAGCTAAGTGGGAGCTCTTTTTCTTGATGAAAAGCAATAGACACGCATCAGCAATTTCACTTGCATTCTTAATGCTTCTGTGAGAATGATATGATAAATCTTTGTGTAGTGCATATATCACCATTAATAAGTTTGTAGTTTTATTAAAAAAAAACTTCTGAGACCTGCACCATTGAATAAAGGAAATACCTCAGCTATAGAAACAAAACTAAGCCTTCTCCTGACTAGTTTTGGATATGAACAATAAAATTGCCCATTAAAATGGATTGCCTAAGCGACTTTTAATGAACATAATGAATCAGTGTTGTCAACTTGTTCCAGTTCTTTCTTGAAATAAATTAATTGATATGTGTTACTATAAATAAGACAGTTAATCTTCTGATTGATGGCAGCTCCAATATTTCATAATCTGTGTTCGTGGTGCTGTTTGAAATAAACTGAAATAGCAACGCTCCAGATTGCCAGATATAAATTGGTACTGTGCATTCAAATGTGGTTTCAGATTTTCAGTCAGCTAGTTCCTTTCAATTTGTTCTCAGGATGCGACAATGCTGGTAAGGCCACATTTACCGTATTTGCACTTCTGAGCAATGAGTTTCCCACATTACAACAATGACTACACTTCCAAAAAAAAGTACTTCGTCGGCTGTGAAGCGCTTTAGGACGTCCGGTGGTCGTGAAAGGCGCTATAGAAATGTAAGTCTTTCTTTTTCCTTCTGGAGCTGCTCGCTGGGGAATTAAAGTGAATCACGTAATGTGTAACATAGAATCATAGAAATCTACAGTACGGAAGGAAGCCATTTCGCCCACTGTGTCTGCGCTGGCCGACAAAGAGCTAATCAGCTTAATCGCACTTTCCAGCTCTTGGTCCATAGCCCTGTAGGTTACGGCACTTCAAGTGCACATCCAAGTACTTTTTAAATGTGTTGAGTGTTTCTGCATCTACCACCCTTTCAGACACTGAGTTCCAGACCCCCACAACCCTCTGGGTGAAAAAAATTCCCCTCAAACCCCCTCTAAACCTCTTACCAACTACTTTAAATCTACACCCTCTGGTTGTTGACCCCTCTGCTAAGGGAAATAGGTCCTTCCTATCCACTCTATCTAGCCCCTCATAATTTTATAAACTTCAATAAGGTCTCCCCTCAGCCTCCGCTGTTCCAAAGAAAACAAACCCAGCTTATCCAATCTTTCCTCATATCTAAAATTCTCCAGTCCAGGCAACATCCTCGTAAATCTCCTCTGTATCCCCTCAAGTGCAATCACATCTTTCCTGTAATGTGGTGACCAGAACTGTATGCAGTACTCTAGCTGTGGCCTAACTAGTGTTTTATACAGTTCAAGCATAACCTCCCTGCTCTTGTATGCTATGTCTTGACTAATAAAGGCAAGTATGCCATATGCCTTCTTACCCACCTTATCTACCTGTCCTGCTACCTTCAGGGATCTGTGGGGCTGCACTCCAAAGTCCCTTTCTTCCTCTACACTTTTCAATGTCCTACCATTTAATGTGTATTCCCTTGACTTGTTAGCCCTCCCCAAATGCATTACCTCACACATCTCCAGATTGAATTCCATTTACCACTGTTCTGCCCACCTGACAAGTTCATTGATATCTTCCTACAGTCTACAGCTTTCTTCTTCATTATCAACTAGTCCAAACAGAATAGTGATAGCATTACAGCAATCCAGCAGCTTTCATGGTCACTTTGTCCTGGTTTTAGCCCACAATAGGCAAGATTTATTGAATTCACTTTTATAACTTAGCATGTTGGGGTTTGAAGTCTCAAACTTCAGGTTTCTACTCCAGTGCCACAACCATTACACTACCATATCCCTACAGCACAGAACAAGTAATTTGGCTCATTAAGTCTGTGCTTGTGTTCGCACGCATTAACGGGGTTTCTGCCGCACTTCCGTTGAAGATACAACAGCGGAGTGGGAGCAGCTCCAAGCAAGTTCCTGGCCATAATCCTGAAGTCCTCCCATCAGACTGCCATTTTAACCTTCTCAACCTGAGCGAAAGAAAATCCTAAGTGCTCAAATTTCTCATCATAATTTATCCCTGTCAATATGCCAGTGAACTTATATTGTATCTTTTCCACTCTTTTTATATCACGCCTATAATGGGGTGCCCAAAACTGTACACAAAACTCCAATTGTGACGTAACTCATTTTTTGTACAAATTTTAACATTAGCTCCTTGTTTTTGTAATCTCTGCTTCTAGATGCAAAAGCAAGGAATTCATTTATAGAATCATAGAATGGTTGCAGCACAGAAGGAGGCCATTCAGCCCGTCGAGCCCGTGTCGGCTCTCTGCAAGAGCACTTCAGCTAGTCCCACTCGTGCGCCATCTCCCCCCGGCCCTGTCATTTTTTTTTCTTCAGGTATTCATCCAATTCCCTTTTGAAAGCCACAATTGAATCTGCCTCCACCACCCTTTCAGGCAGTGCGTTCTAGATCCTAACCACTCTATGCGTAAAAAAGCTTTTCCTTATGTCGTCTTTGATTCTTTTTCTTATGTTGCCTTGAATCTGCATCCTCTGGTTCTTGGCCCTTCTGCCAATGGGGACAGTTTCTCTCAATCTACTCTGTCCAGACTCCTCATGATTTTGAATGTTTTTTTTTAAAGCTTACCAAAACGATTGTATTATTACTGTCAATGCTTTGTTTATCTTACTCCAAGGCCTCTTTGCTCCACTCTTCGATATATAATCTCACCATTTAGTGTATTTTCATTCCTCATTCTTGCTTCCAAAATGCTTCAACATTGAAATGTATCTGCCACCAATCTGCTCACCAACCTGGTGGATTTTTGTCCTGCAGTCTTTCACAATTTGCCATGCCATCAATTTGGTGTCATGAGAAAAGTTCATTATTGTTCCCTCAATTTCTAAGTCTAGATCATTTATAAATACGATAAATATGAACAGTACCAATACAGACTCTTGGGGAGCATTGCCCTTCACATCTTTCCTGTCAGAGAAACTGCCTTAATCCTAACCCTTGGTGTTCTGTCCTCGAACTATCCCTCTATCCATGTGGCCACATTCCCATTCATTTTATATGCCATCAGCTTTGCCATAAGTCACTTCTGTGGTAATTTATAAAAGGTCGATTCCAAATCCATATAAGCCACATCTAAATCATTTCCTTTATCTATCCTCTGTCACTTCTTCATTAGATTTCCAGAACGTTGGTCAAGTAGGAGCCTCTTTGTAGAAATTCATGCTGCCTAGCCTTTATTAGTTTGTGTTAATGGGGTGCACTGGCCTAAAGAAAGTATCTGATGCTACAAACATGGACAGGTTCAAGTCAGATCAAGTCAAATCAGCTCTCTACACTCCAGATTAATAAATATTTTATACCTTCGTGAAACTGAAATTCAAACAATGTTATCATTCATATTTTTCAACTTTTCATTCTTCAAAGCTGTGAGATTTGTTTCAAGTATTGAAAATCTGTTGCCTATCTCAACAAATTGCAGAATTTCTTTGGCCTTCCAGTGAGACCATCAGAACATAAGAACATAAGAAATAGGAGCAGAAGTAGGCCATACTGCCCCTCGAGCCTGCTGCACAATTCAATAAGATCTTGGCTGATCATCGACCTTAACTCCACTTTCCCGCCCGATTTCCATATCCCTCGATTCCCCTAGACTCCAAAACTCTATTTATCTCAGCCTTGAATATATTCAGAGACTCGGCATCCAAAGCCCTCTGGGGCAGAGAATTCTAATAACAAACAACAACAACCACAGCTTGCATTTATAGAGCATCTTTAATGTAGTAAAATATCCCAATGAGCTTCACAGGAGTGTTATAAGACAAAAATTTGACACCGAGCCACATATGAAGAAATTAGCTAAGATGACCAAAAGCTTGGTCAAAGAGGTAGGGTTTTAAGGACCATCTTAAAGGAGGAAAGAGAAGTAGAGAGACTGAGAAGTTTGGGGTGGGGGGAGGATGGGGAAGTTCCAGAGCTTAGGGCCCAGACAATAGAAGGGATGGCCACTGGTGGTCGAGTGATTATAATCAGGGATGCTCAAGATGGAAGAATTTGAGGAGCACCGATATCTCGGGGGGTTGTGGAGCTGAAGGAGATTACAGAGATAGGGAGGGGCGAGGCCATGGAGGGATTTGAAAACAAGGATGAGAATTTTGAAATCGAGGCATTGCTTAACCTGGAGCCAGTGCAGGTCAGCGAGTACAGGGGTGATGGGTGAATGGGACTTGGTGCGAGTTAGGACACGGGCAGCCGAATTTTGGATCACCTCAAGTTTACATAGGGTAGAACGTGGGAGGCCAGTGGGAGTGCAAGTCTAGAGGTAACAAAGCTATGGATGAGGGTTTCAGCCAAACCATAAAATTATGCAGAATGGGTGCAGGAGTACGCACAACCTGCTGACCTCCCAGGAAGTCATCAGCTAGCAATTGAGGAAATGATTGGGCAATGTACCTAAAAGAGGCCACAGCATCATATCATAATTACAGCAGAGACCGAGACAGAATAATAAGAACATAAGAAATAGGAGCAGGAGTAGGCCATCTGGCCCTTTGAGCCTGCTCCACCATTTAATATGATCTTGGCTGATACGATCATGGACTCAGGTCCACTTCCCTGCCCACCCCCCATAACCCCTTATTCTCTTATCGGTTAAGAAACTGTCTATCTCTGTCTTAAATTTATTCAACGTCCCAGCTTCCACAGCTCTCTGAGGCAGCGAATGCCACTGATTTACAAACGTCTGAGAAAATAAATTTCTTCTCATCTCAGTTTTAAATGGGTGGCCCCTTATTCTAAGATTATGCCCTCTTGTTCTAGTCTCCCCCATCAGTGGAAACATTCTCTCTGCATCCACCTTGTCAAGCCCCTTCATAATCTTATACGTTTTGATAAGATCAATCTTCTGAATTCCAATGAGTAGAGGCCAACTTCCTCATAGGTCAACCCCCTCATCTTCAGAATCAACCTAGTGAACCTTCTCTGAACTGCCTCCAAAGTAAGTATATCCTTTCGTAAATATGGAAACCAAAACTGCACGCAGTATTCCAGGTGTGACCTCATCAATACCCTATATATCTGTAGCATGACTTCCCTGCTTTTATACTCCATCCTCTTTGCAATAAAGGCCAAGATTCCATTGGCCTTCCTGGTCATTTGCTGTACCTGCATACTAACCTTTTGTGTTTCATGCACAAGTACCCCTAGGTCCTGCTGTACTGCAGCACTTTGCAATCTTTCTCCATTTAAATAATAACTTGCTCTTTGATTTTTTTCTGCCAAAGTGCATGACCTTATTTTCCATCTGCCAAATTTTTGCCCACTCACTTAGCCTGTCTATGTCCTTTTGCAGATTTATTGTGTCCTCCTCACACATTGCTTTTCCTCCTATCTCTGTATCATCAGCAAACTTGACTACCTTACACTCAGTCCCTTCTTCCAAATCGTTACTATAGATTGTAAATAGTTGAGGTCCCAGCACTGATCCCTGCAGCATCCCATTAGTTACTGATTGCCAACCCGAGAATGAACCATTTATCCCAACTCTCTATTTTCTGTAAGTTAACCAATCCTCTATCCATGCTAATATATTACCCCCAACCCTGTGAACTTTTATCTTGTGCAGTAACCTTTTATATGGCACCTTGTCAAATGCCTTCTGGAAGTCCAAATACACCACATTCACTGGTTCCCCTTTATTCACCCTGTTCATTTCATCCTCAAAGAATTCCAGAAAATTTGTCAAATATGTCTTCCTCTTCATAACTCCATGCTGACCTTGCCTGACCAAATTATACTTTTCCAAATGTCCTGCTATTACTCTTTAATAATGGACTCCAACATTTTTCCAACCACAGATGTTAGGCTAACTGGTCTATAGTTTCCTGCTTTTTGGCTGCCTCCTTTTTTAAATAGGGGCATTACATTTGCAGTTTTCCACTCTGCTGGGACCTCCCCAGAATCCAGGGAATTTTGGTAAATTACAACCAGTGCATCCACAATCCCTGCCGCTACTTCTCTTAAGACCTCAGGATGCAAGCGATCAGGTCCAGGGGATTTATCTGCCTTTAGTCCCATTATCTTACTAAGTACCATCTCCATAGTGATTGTCATTGTTTTAAGTTCCTCCATATCAAACAACAGCGTGGTATCTCCATTTTCAGGCTGTTTCTAATCCATTTCCTAATGCACTAGAAAGACTGACTGGAGTTAAGGGGAAGGTGACCTGGGTGAAGGTTTAGTGGGTCAGTGCGGCAGAGCTAAGAATTGGTCCTGGATTGGATCAGTGATTGGCAGGTCCAAGTCACAGCAACAAGGATGTAAGGCCAGTGGCCAATGTATTGTGATGTAATCAGTTGAGCTACATGGTTTGAGGGCCTGATCTTCGAACACTCTTTTACTCAAGTGATCGAAGGCTGCGCTGGCGCACTGGAGATCATGGTCTACAGGGCTGTAGTGATACCCGCCCTCCTGTATGGCTCAGAGACGTGGACCATATACAGTAGACACCTCAAATCGTTGGAGAAACACCACCAACGATGTCTCCGCAATATCCTGCAAATCTCCCAGGAGGACAGATGCACCGACGTTAGCATCCTCGATTAGGCCAACATCCCCAGCATCAAAGCAATGACCACACTCGACCAGCTCCGTTGGGTGGGCCACATTGTTCACATGCCTGACACAAGACTCCCAAAGCAAGCGCTTTACTTGGAACTCCTTCACGGCAAGCGCGCCCAAGGTGGGCAGAGTAAACATTTCAAGGACACCCTCAAAGCCTCCTTGATAAAATGCAACATCCCCACTGACACCTGGGAGTCCCTGGCCAAAGACCGCCCTAGGTGGAGGAGGGGCATCCAGGAGGGTGCTGAGCACCTCAAGTCTCGTCGCCGAGAGCATGCAGAAAGCAAGCGCAGGCAGCAGAAAGAGCGTGCGGCAAACCAGACTCCCTAACCACTCTTTCCTTCAATGACTGTCAGTCCCACCTGTGACAGAGACTGTAATTCCCATATTGAATTATTCAGTCACCTAAAAGCTCACTTTTAGAGTGGAAGCAAGTCTTCCTCGATTCTGAGGGACTGCCTGTGATGATGATGATGAGTTACAAGTGATCAACAAGGGCTACATATGATATTCAATGATTGTGTGTGATTAAACTGCAAAAGAAAGAATAATTTAAGCTATGGGACTACAAAACAATAATTCTAAAATATTGATTTTAATATATATGTGTAAACTGTCCATTATTGATAGAAGCTTGCAGAATAATGCAAGATGCCTTCAAGCTATTATTGATCAGGAGAAAACATAACAGAGAATACAGTCTTAAGGGCTATGCAGATTAATAAAAGTGTTTGCACAGTTCTTGCCAAGGTAACTCCAGGCTTGAACTGTCTCACTGCTCACTTTTCCCTTCCTGCTGTTTTCTTGAACCAGAAGCCCAGAAATGATCCCATTACTTAAATGTTTTCTCTATATCCTAAAGACCTCCTAATTTGAGTTACTAAAACATGTCTTTTTACTTCTTTGTCAGCGATTTTAACAGCCAATAAATTTATAAATGTTCTGGGCTGAATCTTTACTTTTCCGCCGGTTTGAATGCGGGGGGCTGTGTAGCGGGTTGCTATCCAGAAACTCCACCAGCGAGCTCTCTACCTCTCTTTCCTCCTTCAAAACGTTCCTCAAAACATACCTCTTTTTGGTCACCCACGCTAATTTCTACGTATGTGGCTCGGTGTCAAAATTTAATTGCATAATATTCCTGTGAAGCACCTTGGGACATTTCACTGTGTTAAAAGCGCTATATAAATACAATTTGTTATTGTTTTTAACTAAGCTAAAGTAATTGAATCCGTCGTGAGGCTTTCCCAGCCAATTAACTGGAGGGGGTCTGATGATGTCACGTATGTCTCGACTTCAGCGTTGCTATTTAAAGGAGCATTGCACAGATGACAGTTGAAGGTTGGTGGAGGTGCTGAAGAGGTTGGTGGGGTTAGGGCGCAGGGGACAGGGGTCAGCATGAGAGTAAGCAAGTTGTTTGATTATAAAGGTTTAAAAATTTGTAGGCAAAAATGCAGACTCAGTGCCAAAAGTCTGCCCCCAAATTCAGTGAAGCCTCCCTGCTAATTCTGCTCCAAGGAGTGAGAGCCCGCAGGGAGGTCCTCTTCCCTGGTGACAGGATGAAGAGGCCAGTGACTGAGACCAAGACGGCTTGGCAGGAGATCGCTGAAGAATTGAGCAGCAGGAGTATGGTCACCAGGTCCTGGATACAGTGCAGGATGAGACTTAATGACCTCATGAGGTCAGGAAAGGTGAGTACAATGCCAACTTCAACTACATCCTGATGTGCCTGTCATCCCCAACCCCATCACTCTGACTTCCCAATCCTACTCCTGCACAATGAAGGAATGCAAAATTCACAAGAACCCCCCCGCCCTGTGTTTGGGTTCATTTGAAAGGAAATTTAATTTGGGACTATCGACCGAAAAGTTTTGAACTCTGAAGTGCTTATGGAAGAAACTTACGAACTTTAATAGAATTTTGGATTTTAAAAGACAAACTCAAGGCTATGGGCAGGCCTATGGAATTAGCAAGAGACAGCCTAATTAAGTAAAGCTACCTGGGTGTGAGGGCTGAGTTAACCTGTCTGGAAGAATGATTATTCGAAAATCCTTCCCCCACAAGAGACATTAACATTACAAAATCACCCAGAGCTAGCTACCCATCAACATGGGTCTGGACAACCATTTCAGCATACACATCACAAAGAGGCCCAATCCAGCCTGTATGCGAAAGACTAAGCATAAAAGGACATTGCAATTACCAAACTAATATTTCCATCAGGAAACAGTTTTCGAACATCAACCCACCCAAGACATATCAACTTTTAACGAGCCCAACAAAATATTACAAAGAAGAACCAAGCCCGCCAAAATTATACAAAGGGTTTTTGAACAGATTTGGCGGCAAGATTAGAACACTGAAATCATATAACTGCCCCCTGTTTTCAACAGAGGTTAGGTGGTTGCTAGGTCTGTACAAGGCTGCTACTACCTCAGATGACACTTTGACTGACAGACTAGTACCACACTACGCTGTGTCTTCAAGACAAGGAGAGAAACCAACGCTACAGTTGTAAACTAACTTCACCAGCCTCAAAGTCCTGAAGTCCTGAAGGAAGGAAGAACATCACCATCGCAGCAGCGACCGACCACAGTCAATGTGTTATCAAGGGAAAAACAACTGCGATCTACTGTTAACCATCAAAAGGTTTGGTAAGCATAGTCCCTACCTGCCCTGGAGTCTAACCTAGCTAGAATTAGGTATTGGAAGGTGGGAGGTATAATTTTACTGCAACCCCCTCTGACTGTGTATTGTATAGTACTTTATTAGAGTGATTATAAATTTGACCTTGTACCTTTCCTTGTATTGTCCTTTATTAGAGTGATTGTAAGTTTGGCCTTGTATTTTCTTACTAGAGTAATAAGCCTGTATTACCTTGACTGTAATAAAAACAACGTTCTTTGCATCAAACCAATGTCCTTTGCACTTTTGTCACACCCCCGCAAATAAATCCAGAGTACAGAACCCAAGGGAGTGGAAGCGATTCGAACCGTTCAAGTTGGTCAGAAGGGAACCTGACCCTCTCATAAAGACCACACCCCTTACAACAACACTCCTCACACCAACCGATCTTGTAGGTACATCCATCTCTCTCAGTCTATACACTTCCTCACATCCCCATCTGACCATCTACCACTGACATTCACCCTTATCCTAATGCAATCATAGCAAGTAACACCACAGAATTAGGCCATGTCTCACTGTCTATGCACCTACTCACATTCCCATCTGACTCATCATCATCATCATCATAGGCAGTCCCTCGTATCGAAGATAACTTGCTTCCATTCCAAAAATGGATGAGTTCACAGGTGTTTCAATGAAGGACCTAATATTCCAGGTCCCGAACTACATGTTGAAGGGTGGAAGATGACTGTGTGTGGATTCTTTTAATGTGTGGTAGCCATTGCTACCAGCCACCACACGGGCTTGACAGAGCGAGGTCTTGGTCCAGTAGCAAGCGTTAACCAAACATACCACTTCAAGTTACAGCACGAGCTGGTGCAGGAGAATGATAGCTGCGAAGAGGGTGACTGGATTAGATGTCACTAAAATCCAGGTCGCGGATTGAAGCATGAGCAGGGACATCAAGAGCGGCAAGGTCGAGGCGAAGGAGCGACGAGGCCGGGGCGCAGGAGCAGCGAGAGATCGTGGAGCGACATGATCGGGGCCCAGGAGAGGCACGAGTTCGGGGCCCAGAAGGGGCGAGGGCCCAAGGGCAGCATGGGCCAGTCCACACTGCGATATGTGTGCGCACTGTTGTGTATGTGTAACATAAGTATACTCCCTGTACACTCAATGTACAATTACATAAGACCACTGGATGTACCTTCACACTGTATACGCTATGCTTGTACCACCAGAGGGTGCAACTGGTGGAGGCCTAGGGGTCGCCTGTACATGACAGGTAACCAGGTATAAAAGGGAGCTCACCATGCTGTATCCTCACTCAGGAGCTGTAATAAATGGACTAAGGTCACCACAGTTCAAATACAATACCTTGCCTCATGGAGTCATTACTTGAATGCTTACAGATACAGTAACTGGCGACGAGATTACGAACTTCCACATGAAAATGGCTAAACTTGGCACGTTTCAACAATTCGCCAATGGGGAAGATTGGGAGGCCTTTGTGGAAAGGCTCGAACACTTTTTCATTGTGAACGACCTGGCGAGAGATAACCCGACCAAGCTGGCTGATAAGCGCAGAGCTATCCTGCTCAGCAGTCGTGGGCCCACCGTCTATGGCCTCATCAGGGACCTGCTAGCCCCAGCGAAGACAACGACCAACACATATGTGGAGCTCATAACAATGATACAGGAACTACTCAAACCTAAAGAGAGCATCCTCACAGTCAGATACTGGATCTACACCCACCGATGGCCCAAAGATCAAGAAATCGCAAAATATGCTGCAGACCTAAGACGATTGGCTGCACCATGTGATTTTGGCAACCACCTCACCGAAGCACTGAGAGACATCTTTGTTATTGAAATTGGCCATGAGGGCCTTCTCCACAAGCTGCTCTCTGCGGACACCACGATCACCCTGCAGAAGGCAATTAACGTGAGCCAGGCGTTCATGGTCTCGGCCTGCGATTTCAAGTGGATGACTCACCCCCAGGACTCTAACCCGGCAAGTACTATGTACCGACTGGCACCTTTTAAAGGCAAGGCTGCTGTAAGCAGTCTCTCTCAGGGAAGAGAAAACAGAACCCCGAGTCCCGTAACCCTGAGTCCGCAACATGGGGCCAACCGGCCAACCCCATGCTGGCGCTGTGGGGGAAATCACAGGGCCCACCAGTGCCGCCATAAAGACTATACATGCAAAGGCCGTAACACAAAGGGCCACTTCCAGCAAATGTGCTAGAGAAATTGTACTCACTGAGTTGATGAAGCGTTGGCCGATCATCCGGACTCCAGCGACGATGAAGAGAGAGTCCATGAGGCAGCTCAGCCCCAAGGTGAGGTGTACGGAGTGTTTACCTGTACCACTGAGAGTTCGCCGTTGAAAATGGAAGTCGAAATCAACGGTGTTCCAATCACGATGGAGGTGGACACAATCACTGCTGCTATCATTGGGATTACGGAGACATGGCTCCAGGGTGACCAAGGCTGGGAACTCAACATCTAGGGGTATTCAACATTCAGGAAGGATAGACAGAAAGGAAAAGGAGGTGGAGTAGCAATGATGGTTAAAGAGGAAATTAACGCAATAGTAAGGAAGGACATTAGCTTGGATGATGTGGAATCTGTATGGGTAGAGCTGCGGAATACCAAAGGGCAGAAAATGCTAGTGGGAGTTGTGCATAGACCAGCAAACAGTAGTAGTGAGGTTGGGGACAGCATCAAACAAGAAAATAGGGATGCGTGCTGTTGTGTATTTGTAAAGCATGCACTCCCATGTTCTGCCATCAGGGAACGCATCGCCTGAAGTCCCAAGGGATCCCAGCATCCCTTGGGAGCACTGTATATAAGCCGGCCCCTAAGGCCTGTTCCTCACTCTGGAGTGTTTTATTAAAGACTGAGGTCACTGTTACTTTAACCTCCCTGTGTGCAGCCTCATCTGTGTGAGGAACACAATAACTGGCGATGATAATACGAATCCAACGCAAAGATGCAGCAAACTGCGGGCATCCTGGAGAAGTTCTCGGAGGGTGAGGACTGGGAAGCCTGTGTCGAACGGCTAGACCAGTACTTAGTAGCCAACAAGTTGGACGGAGAAGGAAACGCTGCATAAAAGAGAGCGGTCCTCCTCACAGTCTGCGGGGCATCGACCTACAGCCTCATGAAGAATCTTCTGGCTCCGGTGAAACCCACAGATAAGTTGTATGAGGAGCTGTGTACACTGGTTCGGGAGGACCTTAACCCGAGGGAGAGCGTGCTGATGGCGAGGTATCGGTTCTACACGTGCCAACGATCTGAAGGTCAGGAATTGACGAGCTTCGTCGCCAAGCTAAGGCGACTTGCAGGACAATGTGAGTTTGATGACTACCTGGAGCAAATGCTCAGAGACTTTTTTGTACTGGGCATTGGCCACGAGACCATTCTACGAAAACTTATGACTGTAGAGACACCGACCCTAAGTAAGGCCATTGCGATAGCACAGGCGTTTATGTCCACCAGTGATAACACCAAACAAATCTCTCAGCACACAAGTGCTAGCAATGTTCATAAATTAACTGGAACTGTGTTTGCGAGCAGAAATGTACAGGGCAGAACCCACGAGTCTGCAACTGCCAGCAGGCCTCAGGTGACCCAGATGACTCAGAGTCCCCAACAAAGGATGAATGCAAGGCAATTCACATAGTGTTGGCGTTGTGGAGGCTTCCATTCAGCCCATTCATGCCGCTTCAAAGGGTATGTTTGCAAGAGCTGTGGAACAATGGGGCACCTCCAACGAGCTTGAAAACGAACTGCAAGCTCTGCAAAACCTGCTAACCACCACGTGACAGAGGAAGATCGGTCCATGGTGGATCAAAGCAATTTTGAGCCTCAGAGAGAGGAGGTAGATGCTGAAGTACACGGGGTGCACACATTTTCGACGAAATGGTCTCCTAACTTGAGGAAGGACATTCTTGCTCTTGAGGGAGTGCAGCGAAGGTTCACCAGACTGATTTCCGGGATGGCGGGACTGACATATCAAGAAAGACTGGATCAACTGGGCTTGTATTCACTGGAGTTCAGAAGAATGAGAGGGGATCTCATAGAAACGTTTAATATTCTGACGGGTTTAGACAGGTTAGATTTAGGAAGAATGTTCCCAATGTTGGGGAAGTCCAGAACCAGGGGTCACAGTCTAAGGATAAGGGGTAAGCCATTTAGGACCGAGATGAGGAGAAACTTCTTCACCCAGAGAGTGGTGAACCTGTGGAATTTTCTACCACAGAAAGTTGTTGAGGCCAATTCACTAAATATATTCAAAAAGGAGTTAGATGTAGTCCTTACTACTAGGGGGATCAAGGGGTATGGCGAGAAAGCAGGAAGGGGGTACTGAAGTTGCATGTTCAGCCATGAACTCATTGAATGGCGGTGCAGGCTCGAAGGGCCGAATGGCCTACTCCTGCACCTATTTTCTATGTTTCCATGATTCTATAATGCTAAATGTAAAATTGAATGGCTTACCTGTAGCCATGGAGCTGGACACTGGCGCTAGCCAGTCCACCATGAGTAAAAAGATGTTTGAGAGACTGTGGTGCAACAAGGCATTCAGACCAGCCCCGAGCACCATCCACACAAAACTGAGAACGTACACCAAAGAGTTTATCACTGTCCTGGGCAGCCCCATGGTCAAGGTCACCTACGAGGGCACGGTGCATGAACTGCCACTTTGGATTGTCCTGGGCGATGGCCCCACACTGCTTGGAAGGAGCTGGCTGGGCAAAATCCGCTGGAACTGGGATGACATCCGAGCACTATCACATGTCGATGAGGCCTCATGTACCCAGGTTCTCAACAAATTTCCTTCCCTTTTTGAGGCAGGCATTGGAAACTTTTCCGGGGCGAAGGTGCAGATTCACTTGGTCGCAGAGGCACGACCCATTCACCACAAGGCTTGAGCGGTACCTCACATGATGAGGGAGAGAGTGGAAATCGAGCTGGATAGGCTACAATGCGAGGACATCATCTCCCCAGTGGAATTCAGCGAGTGGGCCAGCCCGATTGTTCCAGTACTCAAAAGTGATGGCACGGTCAGGATTTGTGGCAATTATAAAGTAACGACAGGACCAATACCCACTACCTAAGGCAGACGACCTATTTGCGACGCTGGCAGGAGGCAAGAGGTTCACCAAGCTCGACCTGACTTCAGCCTACATGACGCAGGAGCTGGAGGAGTCTTTGCAGGGCCTCACCTACATCAACACGCACAAGGAACTGTTCATCTCCAACAGATGCCCATTTGGAATTCGGTCGGCTGCAGCGATCTTTCAGAGAAACATGGAGAGCCGACACAAGTCGGTACCACACACGGTGGTATTTCAGGATGATATATTGGTCATGGGTCGGGACACCACCGAGCACCTACAATACCTGGAGGAGGTACTCCAGCAACTGGATGGCGTAGGACTGTGGCTGAAGAGGTTGAAATGCGTCTTCATGGCAACAGAAGTGGAGTTTTTGGGGAGAAAGATCGCGGCGGATGGCATTCGGCCCACAGACACCAAGACAGAGGCTATCAGGAACGTGCCCAGGCCACAGAACGTCACGGAGCTGTGGTCGTTCCTGGGACTCCTCAACTATTTTGGTAACTTCCTACCGGGGTTAAGCACCCTTATAGAGCCTCTACATGTGTTATTGTGCAAAGGTGAGAACTGGGTTTGGGGAAAAAAACAAGTAATTGCTTTTGAGAAAGCCAGAAACATTTTATGCTCAAACAAGCTGCTTGTATTGTATAACCCATGTAAAAGACTTGTACTAGCATGTGACGCGTCGTCGTACGGAGTCGGGTGTATATTACAATAAGTTAACGTTGCGGGGAAGTTGCAACCTGTCGCCTATGCTTCCAGGAGCTTGTCTAAGGCCGAGAGAGCCGACAGCATGATTGAGAAAGAGGCATTAGCGTGTGTGTTCGAGGTAAAGAAAATGCATCAGTACCTGTTTGGCCTCAAATTTGAGCTGGAAACCGATCACAATCCCCACACATCCCTGTTCGCTGAAAACAAGGGGGTAAATACTAATGCCTCAGCCTGCATACAAAGGCGGGCACGCGCACTATCAGCGTATAACTATACCATCCGCCACAGGCCAGGCACCGAGAACTGTGCGGATGCTCTCAGTCGGCTACCATTGTCCACCACGGGGGTGGAAATGGCACAGCTTGCAAACTTGTTGATGGTGGCGCAGCCCGCAGACTTGTTGATGGTCATGAAAGCGTTTGAAAATGAGAAAACACCTGTCACGGCCCGCCAGATTAGGACTTGGACCAACCAAGATCCTCTGCTGTCCCTAGTAAAAAACTGTGTACTGCATGGGAGCTGGGCCAGCATCCCCGTTTAAATGCAAGAGCCAATCAAGCCATTCCAGCAGTGAAAGGACGAGCTGTCCATTCAGGCAGACTGCCTGTTGTGGGGTAACTGCATAGTGCTACCAAAAAAGGGCAGGGAGACGTTCATCTCGGATCTCCACAGCACACACCCTGGTATAGTTATGATGAAAGCGATAGCCAGATCCCACGTGTGGTGGCCCGTTATCGACTCTGACTTAGAGTCCTGTGTATGGCAATGCAGCGTATGTGCTCAGTTGAGCAACGTGCCCAGAGAGGCACCACTAAGTTTGTGGTCCTGGCCCTCTAGACCATGGTCGATGATCCATGTCGACTATGTGGGCCCGTTTCTCGGTAAAATGTTCCTGGTGGTGGTGGATGCTTTTTCAAAATAGATTGAACGTGAAATAATGTCAGGAAACACCACCACCACCACCATTGAAAGCCTGAGGGCCATGTTTGCCACCACAGCCTGCCTGACATACTGGTCAGTGACAATGAGCCATGTTTCACCTGTGCCGAATTTAAAGAATTCATGACCCGCAATGGGATCAAACATGTCACCTCGGCCCCGTTCAAACCAGCCTCCAATGGGCAGGCAGAGCGGGTAGTACAAACAATCAAACAGAGCCTCAAATGAGTCACAGAAGGCTCACTCCAAACCCGCCTGTCCCGAGTACTGCTCAGCTACCGCACGAGACCTCACTCACTCACAGGGGTGCCCCCGGCTGAGCTACTCATGAAAAGGACACGTAAAACCAGACTCGCGCTGGTTCACCCCAACCTGCATGATTAGGTAGAGAGCAGGCGGCAGCAACAAAATGTAAACGATGGTCGCGCCACTGTGTCATGGGAAATTGATCTGAATGACCCTGTGTATGTGCTAAACTATGGACATGGTTTGATCGCGGGCACGGTGATAGCTAAAGAAGGGAATAGGGTGTTTGTATCAAACTAGACAATGGACAAATTTGCAAAAAAGCACCTGGACCAAACGAGGCTGCGGTTCACAGACTGCTCTGAACAACCCACAGCAGACACCACCTTTTTCGAGCCCACAACACACACGCAAAGGATCAACGACACCACGCCGGACCAGGAAATCGAACCCATCACGCCCAACAGCCCAGCAAGGCCAGGCTCACCCAGCAGCCCTGCAGGGCCAACAACTCGCCAGCCCAGCGAGGTTACAACCAACACACTAGAACAGACATTTGTACCGAGGCGATCCACCAGGGAAAGGAAGGCTCTCAACCGCCTCACCTTGTAAATAGTTCTCACTTTGACATTGCGGGGCAGTGATGTTGTGTATCTGTAAAGCATGCACTCCCATGTTCCGCCACCAGGGAGCTCATCCCCTGAAGTCCCAAGGGATCCCAGCATCCCTTGGGAGCACTGTATATAAGCCGGCCCCTAAGGCCTGTTCCTCACTCTGGAGTGTCTTATTAAAGACTGAGGTCACTGTTACTTTAGCCTCCCTGTGTGCAGCCTCATCTGTGTTAGGAACACAATACGTGCAATAAAGGTACAGCAGTTATCATGGGCGACTTTAATCTACAGATAGATTGGGCTAACCAAACTGGTAGCAATATGGTGGAGGAGGATTTCCTGGAATGTATTAGGGATGGTTTTCTCGACCAATATGTCGAGGAACCAACTAGAGGGCTGGCCATCCTCGTCTGGGTGAAAGGATTAATTAACAATCTTGTTGTGCGAGGCCCCTTGGGAAAGAGTGATCATAATATGGTAGAATTCTTTATTAAGCTGGAGAGTGACACAGTTAATTCAGAGGCTAGGGTCCTGAACTTAAGGAAAGGTAACTTTGACGGTATGAGATGTGAATTTGCTAGAATAGACTGGCGAATGATCCTTAAAGGATTGACATTGGATAGGCAATGGCAAACATTTAAAGATCACATGGATGAACTTCAACAATTGTACATCCCTGTCTGGAGTAAAAATACAACGGAGAAGGTGGCTCAACCGTGGCTAACAAAGGAAAGTAGGGATAGTGTTAAATCTAAGGAAGTAGCATATTAATTGGCCAGAAAAGGCAGCAAACCTGAGGACTGGGAGAAATTTAGAATTCAGCAGAGGAGGACAAAGGGTTTAATTAGGAGGGGGAAAATAGACTATGAGAGAAAGCTTGCTGGGAACATAAAAACTGACTGCAAAAGCTTCTATAGATATGTGAAGAGATAAAGATTAGTGAAGACAAACATAGGTCCTTTGTAGTCAAAATCAGGTGAATTTACAATGGGGACCAAAGAAATGGCAGACCAATTGAACTTTGGTTCTGTCTTCACGAAGGAAGACACAAATAACCTTCCCAATGAACAAATACTTTGGTTCTGTCTTCATGAAGGAAGACACATATAACCTTCCGGAAATACTATGGGACCGAGAGTATAGTGAGAAGGAGGAACTGAAGGATATCCTTATTAATCAGGAAATTGTGTTCAGGAAATTGATGGGATTGAAGGACAATAAATCCCCAGGGCCTGATAGTCTGTATCCCAGAGTACTTAAGGAAGTGGCCCTAGAAATAGTGGATGCATTGGTGATCTTTTTCCAACAGTCTATCAACTCTGGAAAAGTTCCTGTGGACTGGAAGGTAGCTAATGTAACACCATTTTTTAAAAAAGGAGGGAGAGGGAAAACGGGCTATTATAGACTGGTTAGCCTGACATCAGTAGTGGGGAAAATGTTGGAATCAATTATTAAAGATGAAATAGCAGCGCATTTGGAAAGCAGTGACAGGATCGGTCCAAGTCAGCATCGATTTATGAAAGGGAAATCATGCTTGACAAATCTTCTAGAATATTTTGAGTATGTAACTAGTCAAGGGAGAACCAGTGGATGTGGTGTATTTGGACTTTAAAAAGGCTTTTGACAAGGTCCCACACAAGTGATTAAAGCACATGGTATTGGGGGTAATGTACTGACGTGGATAGAGAACTAGTTGGCAGACAGGAAGCAGAGAGTAGGGATAAACTGGTCCTTTTCAGAATGGCAGGCAGTGACTAGTGGGGTACTGCAGGACTCAGTGCTGGGATCCCAGCTATTTACAATATACATCAATGATTTAGATGAAGGAATTGAGTGTAATATCTCCAAGTTTGCAGATGACACTAAACTGGGTGACTGTGTGAGCTGTGAGGAGGATGGTAAGAGGCTGCAGGGTGACTTGGACAGGTTAGGTAAGTGGGCAAATGCATGGCAGATGCAGTATAATGTGAATAAATGTGAGGTTATCCGCTTTGGTGGCAAAAAAATGAAGGCAGAATATAATCTGAATGGTGGCAGATTAGGAAAAGGGGAGGTGCAATGAGACCTGGGTGTCATGGTACATCAGTCATTGAAAGTTGGCATGCAGGTACAGCAGGTGGTGAAGAAGGCAAATGGCATGTTAGCCTTCACAGCTAGGGGATTTGAGTATAGGAGCAGGGAGGTCTTACTGCAGTTGTACAGGGCCTTGGTGAGGCCTCACCTGGAATATTGTGTTCAGTTTTGGTCTCCTAATCTGAGGAAGGACGTTCTTGCTATTGAAGGATTGCAGCGAAGGTTCCCGGGATGGCAGGACTGACATATGACGAGAGACTGGATCGACTGGGCCTGTATTTACTGGAGTTTAGAAGAATGAAAGGGGATCTCATAGAAACATATACAATTCTGACAGACTAGACAGGCTAGATGCAACAAGAATGTTCCCGATGTTGGGGATGTCCAGAACCAGGGTTTCACAGTCTAAGGATATAAGGGGTAAGCCATTTAATACCAAGATGAGGAGAAACTTCTTCACTCAGAGAGTTGTTAACCTGTGGAATTCTCTACTGCAGAGAATTGTTGATGCCAGTTCGTTAAATATATTCAAGAGGGAGTTAGATATGGCTAAACGGATCAAGGGGTATGGAGAGAAAGCAGGAAAGGTGTACTGAGGTGAATGATCAGCCATGATCTTATTGAATGGTGGCGCAGGCTCGAAGGGCCGAATGGCCTACTCCTGCACCTATTTTCTATGTTTCTATGTTTCCATGAATCAGGTGGACTTTGAGAAACTCTGGGACAATCCAGTCGAGCGACCTAAAATGATCCCGATTCAAGTGAAGTTGCTCACCTACATAAATGACACCATCCCAGTCGTTGGCAGTGTGGATGTCCAGGTGTCCCATGACGGCGCAATGCACCAGTTACCTTTGTGGATCGTTGCTGGTGATAGTCCAACGCTGCTAGGAAGAAGATGGGTGAAAAAGATCCGTTGGAGCTTGGAAAACTTCCAGCCTGCGGCGATCGACGTCATCCGCGGCCCCGAAGTTGGATCCAGCACAGCACCTGAGAAACCAGCCGCTCAACTCGACTGCGTGGAGACGACCCAGACCGTTCAACCTGACTGCGAGATGATCCAGCCCAAACGACCTGACCTCACCTTCCAGACGCATGTAGCAGGATTCTGGAGGAAGAAAATCGGTGCAGAAGGCAACTTCCCTGCTTCCATGGCAGAACTTGGGGAGAAAAGGATCACCGCAGCCTACCTCGTGGAAAGAAAGAAGATGGCGCCCGAACCACGAGGTGAAGCGCCTGTAAATATGGCGGCGGCCAGACCACGAGGGGCAGCGTTGATGGAGCAACACGTGATGCCGAGCAGTGAACCTGATTGGGGTAAAAATTGCAAGGCCCTCTTAAAGGAGATCGGCAACCCATCATAATTAAAGGGACAATTCCACTCTTTATACAGCAATGCCGGTCATACATATGTAAGAGATGTAATTGACAAATTCAAGTATTTAAAAGTAACTAACCATGATAAGCCGGGCGATTGCGGTCGGAACCAATGTACTGTGAGAGTAAATGACGTGATGATATGCGATGCCGGGTTCTACATGCATGCCAATAAAACCAAAAGCAACCTCCCGTCGGAAGCACCCAGGTCCAGCGAGCTACCCGATCATGTAGCCTGCGTCTCTGGAACCAATGTGATGCTCCAGGGAGCGTGGCCACACACAGAGGGAGCATACCAGCTGCAGGGCCAGCGGTCAGCGGACGGCAAAGGCCCTACTACTGGTACCCTGCCCCTGATCGGCTGTACCTCTCTGGCCAGCAGGCCCAGTACTGGGAGCAAGAGGCTAGCTCCCTCCAGCTGTCCCAACGGGACCTGGGATGACCAGGCTCCCACTATCGCTGAAGGGCAGCAAAGAGACCACAGCCCTCAAAGGAGGACAGGGAGGCCACAGACTCCTGTGGCTCTGCCCACCACTAGGCAACGGTAAAGGCCCTGAGGCTCAGCCAGGTGAGTGATCCGAGCCCACCCAGCTGGCAGGGGGCGCAGCGCCGCCATCAGACAACTTGGACACAGTCTGGTTACTCTGGAACTAGCGTCCTCATCCACCTGCTGCTACACAACCCAGGGGCAACACTGTGATACCACGTATGTACCTTACCTGTAAAATGTACTTGTTCCACGACTGCAGAACCCAACCAGTGATATAATTAATCCTATGTTTTTTTGTTCATTCTTTCTGTACATGTATGTACATGCAGGTGTTGAGCCACACACATGGTCTATGTATGGTGGAGGGGGGGGGGGGGGAAATGGATATATGTAGCCATGGACACAAATGGATCACACCCAGAACCCACCCACCCCCCACTGCAACCTCAAACCGTCCACTGCTGACCATTTCCCAATGTTGTGGCAATAAGGACTTGGGGGTCAACAGGGAGAGAGCTTAGCCAAAGCATAGACAAGGTGCAAGGGCTTTGGGCACTCAAGTCTAGGGCCAGAGCACACAATGGCACAAGACTTAGGTGAGAGTGATGTTGTGTATGTCTAACGTAATTTTACTCCCTGTATACTCCCTGTACACTCAATGTACAGTTACATAAGACTACTGGATGTACCTTCACATTGCATACACTATGCTTGTACCACCAGAGGGTGTAACTGGCGGAGACCAAGGGGTCAATTGTACACAACAGGTAACCAGGTATAAAAGGGAGCTCACCATACTGTACCCTCACTCAAGAGCTGTAAAAAATGGACTAATATCACCATAGTTCAAGTGCAATACCTTGCCTCATGGAGTCATTACTAGAGTGCTTACAGACACAATACGCACTAGGTCTGTGCAGCAGAGTTGGTCTCCAGTCGTCTTGGTTAATCCCATCTGACTATCCACCACTGACAGTCACGCTCATCCTAATGCAATCATAGCAAGTAACAGCACAGAAGGAGGCCAATTGTCAATGTCACACCATCCCACATAGTCACCCTCTACAGATGTAGCCCATCCATCCTTTACTCTCACTCAAAGGTCTCTTATTTCCCTCCTTGCAGGAGAAGAGAGTGCAGAATACCAGGGAGAGGCAGAGAACTGAGTTGCCATTATATTGACTGAGGAAGAGGTGCTGGACATAAGTGACATTGCAGAGCTGCTGGCAGTGGGAGATGGAGAGAGGGGGACTTCCGAGTAACATGGTGAATATCATACAGCCATCATCATCATTATAGGCAGTCTCTCGATATTGCTTCCACTATAAAAGTGAGTTCTCAAGTGACTGTACAGTCCAATATGGGAATTACAGTCTCTGTCACAGGTGGGACAGACAGTGGTTGAAGGAAAGGATGGGTGGGGAGTATGGTTTGCCGCACGCTCCTTCTGCTGTTCTGCGCTTGGTTTCTGCATGCTCTTGGTGACGAGAGTCAAGGTGCCCAACACCTTCCCGGATGCTCTTCCTCCACTTAGAGCAGTCTTAAGCCAGGGATTCCCAGGTGCCGGTGGGGATGTTGCACTTTATCAAGGAGGCTTTGAGGGTGTCCTTGAAACATTTCCTCTGCCCACCTGGGGCTCGCTTGCCATGTAGGAGTTCCGAGTAGAACAGTTGCTTTGGGAGTCTCGTGTCAGGCATGCAGATGATGTGGCCCGTCCAACGGAGCTTGTCGAGTGTGTTCAGTGCTTCGATGCTGAGGATGTTGGCCTGAGCGAAAACACTGATGTTGGTGCATCTGTCCTCCCAGGGGATTTGCAGGATCTTGCAGAGACATTGTTTATTTCTCCGGTGCTTTAAGATGTCTACTGTATAGGGCCCATGTCTCTGAGCCATACAGGAGAGCGGGTATCGCTACTGCCCTGTAAACCATAAGCTTGGTGTCAGATTTGAGGTCCTGGTCTTCAAACACTCTCTTCCTCAGGCGACCGAAGGCTGCGCTGGCACACTGGAGGCAGTGTTGGACCTCGTTGTCATACAGCCTCAGAGCATACAAGAATCACTCATGGTGACTTGATGTCAGCAGCCAGTAAAATATGATTAGGTGCATAACGGTAACATAAAAATTTCTGATCATAACAGTTCTACTTCATGTTTTTAGTCATCCACAGGTCCATCAAGTGCCCCGACTGCGCCCCCACCCCCACCCCCCACTGCCCCACTGTCCAGCTGGAGGAAGAAGACAACTCCTCAGAGGAAGCTGCAGTCTCTGAGGATGCACCGTCACACGACCCTAGGCACACCCAGCACCAGTGCAGATACGCGCACCTCGGTGGGTCCAATGACAAAGAGAGAGAGAGAGAGAGAGAGTGTAGTGTTGTCATCTTGGGCCGCCCCGACCTGTGTGAGAACACCACCGCAGGTCGGGGCTATAAATAGAGCTGGAGCGCCAGGCTCTGGAACATTGTGGCAGAGGTGCGGCGAATGAGGTTACGGGGCCCAGAAGAGCCGAGGGCCCAGGGGCAGCACGGGCCTGCCCACACTGCGATATGTGTGCGCACTTGGTCTGTGCAGCAGAGCAGGTCTCCAGTCGTCCTGGTTAATCCTTGCCACTGGATAAAGGCCTAGCTCTGTCAAATCGGTGTGGTGGCTGATGTGCAACGGTCACCACACGTTCTCAAAATTCACGCACAGGCATCTTCCACCCCCTCAACTGGAGTTCAGGACTGGAACATCGGGTCCTTCATTGAAACATCTGTGAACTCTAGTGGAAGCAAGTCATCCTCGTTCGAGGGACCGCCTATGATGATGATATGAGTGTTGTCACTTGGTGTCTCACAGATCACGTGAGCAAGAGCAGACGGTGGCGACAGGGACAGCAGTGGGGACCCCTCGTCGGTGAGTGCAGGACACTCCAAGCTCTGCTCAGTTGGGCGCAGATGCTGAACTTCGGGGGCCGTCAGCAAAGAGAATGATTCTGCAGAAGGAGCAAAAAACTCTCTGGCAGCTGTTGCAATTGCAATATGCTTGATGGTAGGGCAAATGGAGGAGCCCGTATCCAGCATGAGCAGCACCATGTCGCAGGCCATGGTGCCGATGTGCTCTTCCATGAAAAGGGTGGCCACCTGTATGGAGCAGCAAATGCGCCAGTCAATGAGTGCATGCATGCCGTGAACAAGAGCTTGCAGACTCTGATTGCAGTCACATCGAGGAGTGGTACAAACATAAGCTCGGGGTTTTCATCACCCCACTGATGTGCAGCAAGGAGCTCCCCAGCTCCTTGCTAGCGGTGAAGTGCGAGTGGATCATGAGGTGGATGATGGTGAGAGGGGACATGGAAGTGGTGGCTCTGCTCAAAACGCTCCCACTTCTCCCCCCCCCCCCCAGTCAGAATCTCACATGCTGCCTTGGATCCCGATGGCCGAGTCTGCCCCTGCACAGTTGCAGGAGGAGCAGTCTTTGCCGGGGCCCTCACAGGCTCCAAAACCCAGAGGAGGTCCGCCAAACGTGTGTAAGCAGTCACGGCAGGGAAGTGAGCAGCCTGCCTCTACCTCTGCTGAAGCCACAGCAGGTGCACACCGTAGAAGTAGTCGGAAAAGAAAAATGACAATTGTAGATGCACAAGGGTATGCACGTGGGTGTGTTCCAAAAGATCAGAGAGTTAAGTTTCAGTTGTATTTATGAGCCACATAAATTTATTTATTTGCATCACTTTCCCGTCGTGTCCATTTTTCCCGGTACCTGGGAAGTGGGCTTAACAGTTGGAGTTAATAGTAAGATATTACTAAACCTTGAGCAATTGATATGTTTGTGACAGGAATGATTTGGTCATTTTAAGACTACTTTGTAGTTTTGTTGAGACGGGGCGGGGGGGGTGGGGAGGAGAGGCAGTAGTTGGTTCAGCATCTGGGTGACCCTTAACTAAATCGTGCCATTATGAAGCCATCCCGGGCAGCAATATGCACTGTTGCTGATGCCATCTCCATCTCAGGTTCCTCCTCCTCCAAAGAGGCTCTGCGCCTTGCTCCTCCTACAGCTCCAATCCTCGCTGCTGTGCTCTGTTGTGCCAATTGCAGCATACAACAGTCATTCTGGAGAGTCTTGTTGGTGCATACTGAAGGACTCCTCCAGATCTGTCCAGGCATCTGAAGCATATCTTCAGCATCCGGGTTGCTTGCTCCATTACACATCTGGTCACCTTGTGGCTGGATTATAGCGCTCCTCGGACTTATTGCTTGGCCTCCTCAAGGGTGTCATCAGCCCCATTTTCAGTGGATAGCCCTCGTCTCCAAACAGCCAGCCAGTAAGTCTGGTCTGAGGTACAAAGAGCTGAGGGAGGATGGACTGACGCAGGACGAAAGAGTCATGACAACTCTCTGGGAAACAGGCACACACTTGCATGACGAGCTGCACATTGAGGGAGTGGAAGCCCTTGCGGTTCTGGGGGCATCTTTATGGGCCCGTGTGCAGCAGATGACAGCCTGCATCTGTGGAAAGCCAGCCAGAGTTGCAAAGCCAAGCAAATGCTCAGTAACACTGGCCTCATCATTGGCAAAGTTTGCATAAGTGCCTGACTTGTGAGCATGGCATCAGTCACCTAGGTGATACATCTGTGTGCGGCCGATTGCGAGTTCCTGCAAATGTCTGCTGCACAACCCTGGAAGGAGCCTGAGGCAGAGAAGTTGAGGGTAATGGTGACTTTGACAGCTGCTGGTAAGTTGTGCCGATCAGGTCCTCTGGGCAGCAGGTCATCTTCAAGCAAGCTACAAATGTCTGCCATGACCTGATGCGATAGCCTGAGTCTCCTGAGGCACTGCTGTTCAGTCTTAGCCAGGAGATTCAATTTCTGCCTATATACCCTCTGTTGGGGGTATCGCCTCTGGCGTGGTGCACACCTGTGCTCATCCCCTCTCTCCTGTGGAGCAGCAGGCCAGTGAGGAGAAGGCTGCTGCTGTTGTTAGTGTTGTTGCTGCTGGGGTGCCTCTTTATCTGAATCATAGGTCCAAGGTGAAACAGCATAAGTGGCACCCATGCTGATCTGAGTAGCTTCCGAAGTGATAGAAATCAGCTGTAAACTCCTCGAAGCAAAATCTCTACACAAATGGTGTAGGCAAGATCCTTTCCCCTAGGCAAGGAAGCAGGTGAGAGTATTTATGTCATTTTCTTTGAACTGTCAATTGTTCAACTTGCACAATGGCTGCTCAGCTCTCGCCTTGCTTTCACAGGCGAGGTTCAGGAAGCCCACGAATTCCATGCACAGCCAGTAAAAGCTGCTATATCAGGTTAAAAAGCCTGTTAATAGTCTGTTAAACAGCTCTTAAATACTTGAATTAGGTCGCCCCGTCACTCTCGAGTAGGTCCCTGGCACGCTGAGAAACGCAGTGGAGTTAAAGGAAGAAGTTGGTGGGATGAAAGTGGCTTTCCGACACACTGTCAATTTCAGCGCTTTTAACCGCCCAACTGATCAAAAACCCGCATTCATTTCAAAGGGAAAATTCCAGCCTCAGAATCCAAATTAACCATTTGTGAAGAAACATGCTTTTTGCTCAACTTAAAATAGCTCTTCTAAATTGCATTCTTCTGCTGGTGTCTTCCGCTCTATCAAAGCTTTATCGAAGACTCAAAGTAACGATAGTTAGAAAACTTGTGAGTATAGCTTGGACAAAGAGGCAGTTTGCAGGTCACAGAGATTTTGGTCATTGACAATTCTTTGCTTAGGGAAGTCGATAGGGTGACTTAAGGACAATATATTCAGATGTTGAGCTGTCTACCTGGAGCTAGTGTGCACATATTGAGGAAAGGTTGGAAGGGTTAGTGAGGCAACAGTATCCATACTACCTGTGGACTGCCTGACTCAGCTGAGTCAACTATGGCTCAGTCGGTAGCACATTTGCCTTTGAGTCAGGAAAGTTGTAGGTTCAAGTCCCACTCCAGAAACTTGAGCACATAAATCTAGGCTGACACTCCAATGCAGTGCTGAGGGAGTGTTGTAGGTGCTATCTTTCAGATGAGATGCTAAACCAAGGCCCCATCTGCTCTTTCAAGTGGATGCAAAAGATCTCATGGCACTATTTTGAAGAGGAGCAGGTGATTTATTACTGGTGTCCTAACCAACATTTATCTCTCAATCAACATAATAAAAACCTGGTCATTATCACATTGCTGTTTGTGGGAGCTTGCTGTGCACAAATTGGCTGCTATGTTTCTCACATCACACTCCAAGAAGTACGTCATTGGCTGTAAAGTGTTTTAAGATGTTCAGTGGTCGTGAAAGGCGCTATATAAATGTAAGCCTTTCTTTCTTTTTGCCCTACAATCTGTCTCATCTGGGATCCTGTTTGGTTGCACCCTTCCCCCTCACCTGTCTAGTTTAAATGATTTCTTATTGCTGTCTTAATATTCTTCAAGTCTCTATGTATCTGTTTAGTTGAAGTGTAGACCCGTCTCTCCTGCACCAGTCATCTTTAGACTGCTACCACTGGGCCCTACCAGTCCCTTGGGGTTCTGGCTAAAAAAATCAGCAAGAAGGAAAAGGTGAGCAGTCAGATAGTTGGAGCCTGGAATTAAAAGTGGCAAGAACTGTGTAAACACTATCATTAATTTACACGGCCCTAAAGGCTTTATTCTTTATTATGTTTTCTTCTGTATAACATAGGGAGAAATAATGTAGAGGTCTAAAAAGCCATATATATGGGGATTGTCTCAAAACTCAAATGTAGAGGAAGCAAAGTAATGTTTGGTGACATGCTCCCAGTAATTGCGTAAGGAGGGGAGTTATCAAAAGAATGGAAGAGCTAAATAAGGGGCTGGTAACACGGTGCAAGAACAACATTGCCACCTTCTTAAATAACTGGGAATCCTTCCAGAATAAATGCAGTTGAGACGGGCTACATTTAAACCAAGCAGGAGCAAAGAGACCTGTGAGGTACATTGAGGCAGTAATAGGAAGCGATAGATTTTTGTTAGGTAAGGATATATACGAACATACACACAATGGCGGACAGGTAAAGACCATTTGGTCCTTCGAGCCTGTCCCACACAATTGTAATACCTTGCGTATTAGAACTTATACACTTCATCCACCCAAACCCATGTGGTCTCCTGGGAGAGGCAAAAAAAAACATTAAAAATCCAGGCCAATTTGGGAGAAAAAAACATCTGAGAAATTCTTCTCCGAGCCATCTAGGCAATCAAAACGAATCCAGGAGATCACTCTGGCCATTAAATTCCCTGCAGTACCTACCTTTTGTAAGAGGTGATCTCCGCCATTGCTAGAAACAAATCCAGCTTTCGCTTGAAGGAATTCAACGAGTCTGCATCCACCACACGAAACCGCAACATGTTTTAGAGGTCTACTATTCTTTGGCAAAAGAACCACCTCCTGATGTCTAACCTAAACCTAGTCCTATACAACTTAAATTTGTAACCCCTGGTCCTGTATAACCTATTTAATTGAAATAAACTGTTAACTGGTACATCGTCTATTTCCTTCATTATCGTATAAACCTCCATCAGATCACCCCGAAGTATACGCTGCTCTCAGGCATAGAGTCCCAACTCTTTTAGCCTATCTTGATAGCTAAGATGCTTTGGAATTGGAAATAGTCCAGTGGCCCTCTACTGCACACTTTCCAGAGTCTCAATGTTACCCACCATGTGCGGAGACCAAAACTGGACACAATATTCCAAGTGCGGCTTGACTAAGGTCTTGTACAAGGACAAAGCAGTGCGCCTCGTCTTATACTCAATTGTCCTTTGGATACATGCCAACGCCATATTTGCTCTAGCTATCGCTGCATGGCATTGCTCATGTACCTTTAATGATGTATGCAGTAGAATGCCCAAATCTCTTTTTTAATGCCTTTCCCTGGAGGGTGTATGAATGTTGAGCATTTGCCCTGCCCACATGCATAACACTATACATATCTAAGTTATACATCATTTTTCCAGTCTTGAGCCCAAGCAGTCGAGCATTTTCTACAGTTCTAACACTCACACAGATTTTGTATTGTTATTTAATTTTACATGGGTTTTACCTGACCCTGGAGGGCGCGACTGTCGGAGTCCTAATGGTCTCTGGCAGACACGTGAAAGCCGTCTATATAATGTTGGAAGCCATGTTCAGTTGGGTGCCTCAGCCCCCTCTATGATACCCTCTTTCACAACTGCCATAGCAATCCATGGTGCAGTGCCTAGCATGTCGCATGTGCTCTGCACGGCTCCTGTTGATTCTAATGCTGTCATCCCACCTCTATACACAACTGTCCCTGCTGCTTTAGAACTGCACCACAATAAGATGTCCAGTCCTCTCCCGTCTTTCAAGTCCCTCCTTACCAGCCCCCATGTGGATATGTTGCAGAATCCCTTTCACCAGACAGCAGCCTTGGAGCAGAAGCTCCAGTAACTTTGGACAATGACCAACAAACTGGGGGAAACACAATGCACAAGGTGAAGTTATCCAGCAGCTCTGCACTCGCCAACATCCTTTGTATTGTTGATGGGCAAACTGCGGCCTGCAAATTGATGGAACAGTGGAACAGTTGGGAAGATTGTTGCAGTCTTATTTTAAAATGGACCTGCTGCATTATATTTTTCTGTTTTAAATGTTACTGGTAACTACTTGCTAAGACATTCTTTCCCCCACATGGGTCTAAAAGACCTGTTACATTATGTGTGTTGGGGCCCAGAAGAGGCGAGGGCCCAGGGGCAGCACGGGCCAGCCCACACGGCGATATGTGTGCACGCTCAGTCTGTGCAGCAGAGCTGGTCTCCAGTTAGTCTTGGGTAATCTTTGCCACTGGACCAAGACCTAGCTCTGTCAAGCCGGTGTGTGGTGGCTGGTGTGCAACGGCCACCACACGTTAAAAAAATCCAAGCACAGGCATCTTCCACCCTTCAAGATGTAGTTTGGGATCTGTAATATTAGGTCCTTCATTGAAACACCTGTGAAACTCATCCCTTTTGGGCGTGGAAGCAAGTCATCCTCGCTTCGAGGGACTGCCTATGATGATGATGATGAATGTTGAGCATTTGCCCTGCCCACATGCATAACACTTTTGGTATTGTTAACTGGGTTTTACCTGCCCCTGGAGGGTGCGACTGTCGGAGTCCTAATGGTCACTGGCAGACACGTGCAAGCCGTGTATATAATGTTGGAAGCCATGTTGAATCCTCACTTTGAGAGTAAATAAACTGGAGTAAGGTCATGCCTGAACTAGCTCACCGTACTTAGCCTCGTGGAGTTATTCAATACTTAACAATTGGTGATGAGTTAAAAATATGAACTTTCACGCAACCATGTCTGTTGGCATTTTGGAGAGATTCATGGAAGGGGAAGACTGGGAGGATTTCACTGATCGCCTCAACTAGTACTTCGTAGCCAACGGATTGGAAGGAACCGATAACACACTTAAGCGCAGGGCGGTTCTCCTCATCGTTTGTGGGTCAAAAATTTATGGCCTTATCAAGAATCTACTCTCACTAACTCAACCAACGGATAAGACTTATGATGAATTGTGTACGGTTCAGAACGACTTTAAACTGAAGGAAAGCATTATCATGGCGTGATATCGTTTCTATACGCACATTTGCTCCAAGGGCCAGGACGTGGTGGAATTTGTCGCCAACCTGAGACATCTCGCTGGGCCGTGCAACTTCGGAGCTGCGTTGGAGGAAATGCTGCGGGACTTTTTTGTGCTTGGCATTGGCCACAAGGGCATCCTTCGAAAGCTGCTGGCTGCTGAATCTCTGGACCTGAGCAGGGCCATCACGATCGCCCAGGCATGCATGTCCACGGACGAAAACTTGAAACAGATATCTTCCCAGCATCGAAACTCACTACCAAGTACTGTGCATAAAATAATATCATCGGCAGGCAGAGCTGCACATGGCAGGGCCTACTCGTCCGCGTTCGTATGACCTGCAACTGCTCAAAGTCCGCCATCGGGGGTGAATCAAATCTTGCCTAGTTGGCATTGCGGGGGCTATCATCGGGCCCATCAATGCTGATTCAAGCAATACGTGTACAAAGGCTGTGCAACAATGGGGCATCTTCAGCGAATGTGTCCGCAACCGAGCAAGCGTGCTGCGACACACCACGTGGCTGAGGATGATCGATCCAGCGTGGATCAAGCGGCACAAGCAACTCAACCTGAGATACAGGATGAAGAAGTGTATGGAGTATATTCTTTTACCAAAAGTCCTCCGATAATGCTGGAAGTTAAAGTAAATGAGGTTCCACTATCCATGGAATTGGACATGGGGGCGAGTCAGTCAATAATGAGCCAGAGGGCTTTCGAAAAGCTGTGGGGCACTAAGGCAAAAAGACCCAAACTGAGCCCAATCAATGCGAAGCTGCGTACCTGCACCAAAGAGCTCATACCAGTCATTGACAGCATGGCAGTAAAGGTATCGTAAGATGGAGCTGCGAATGATTTATCATTGTGGATCGTTCCAGGCAATGGCCCAACGCTGTTCGGCAGGAGTTGGCTTGAGAAAATTAAATGGAACTAGAATGATATTAAAGCTTTATCATCAGTGGATGATGCTTCGTGTGCTCACGTGCTGAGCAAGTTTCCCTCGTTGTTCAAACCAGGCATCAGCAACTTCACGGGAGCCAAGGTGCAGGTCCACCTAGACCTGGATGCAATACCCGTCCATCACAAGGCTCGGGCGGTTCCGTACATGATGAGGGAGAAGATCGAGATCAAACTGGACAGACATCAACGGGAAGGAATCATATCACCAGATGAGTTCAGCGAATGGGCCAGTCCAATTGTCCTGGTGTTGAAAAGTGATGGCACGGTCAGGATTTGCAGCGACTACAAGGTAACGATCAACCGAGTCTCGATACAGGATCAGTACCTATTACCCAATGCTGACGACCTGTCAGGGGGGAAGTCGTTCACCAAATTGGACCTGACCTCCGCTTACATAACACAAGAACTGGTCGAATCTTCGGAAAGACTGCCTTGCATCAACACGCACAAAGGACTGTTTATATACCACAGATGCCCTTTCGGAATTCGCTCGGCGGCAGCCATATTTCAGAGAAACATGGAGAGTTTGCTGAAGTCTGTCCCAAGAACCGTCGTGTTCCAAGATGACATCCTGATCACCGGTCGCGATGCCACCGAACACCTGCACAACCTGGAAGAGGTTCTACATCGTCTGGACAGATTGGGACTCAGGCTAAAACGCTCCAAGTGCGTTTTCATGGCACCAGAAGTCGAATTCCTGGGGAGAAAGATTGCAGCAGACAGCATCAGGCCTACGGACTCGAAGACAGAGGCCATCAAGAATGCATCCAGACCCCAGAGTGTGACGGAGCTGTGTTCGTTCCTGGGTCTTCTCAACTATTTCGGTAACTTTCCACCTAGTTTGAGCACATTGCTAGAGCCCTTGCACATGTTGCTGAGAAAGGGTAACGACTAGGTTTGGGGCAAATCTCAAGACAGAGCCTTTGAGAAGGCCAGGAACCTGCTATGTTCCAATAAATTACTGGTACACTATGACCCATGTAAGCGGTTAATGCTGGCCTGCGATGTCTCATCATATGGGGTCAGTTGTGTGCTCCAGCAAGCCAATGTATTAGGCAAACTCCAACCAGTTGCATATGTGTCCAGAAGGCTGTCTAAGGCTGAAAGAGTATATAGTATGGTAGAGAAAGAGGCTTTAACATGCGTATATGGGATTAGAAAAATGCACCAATACCTGTTTGGGCTTTGGGTTGAGCTTGAAACAGACCACAAGCCGTTCATTTCATTGTTTTCTGAGAGCAAAGGTATAAACACCAATGCCTCGTCCCGCATCCAAAGATGGGCACTGACATTATCCGCTTATGATTATGTCATGCCCCACAGACCAGGCACTGAAAACTGTGCTGATGCGCTTAGCCGGCTACCATTGCCCACAACCGGGGTGGAAAAGCCACAGCCCGCAGACTTGCTGCTGATCATGGATGCCTTCGAGAGCGAGGGGTCACCTGTCATGGCTCGCCAAATTAGGACCTGGACCAACCAGGATCCTGTACTGTCAAGCAGACTAAATGGAAATGCAGGATGAAATTAAGCCTTATAGCGGCCGCAAAGATGAATTGTCTATTCAGTCTGATTGTCTGTTATGGGGTAATCGTGTTGTTATGCCAAAAAAGATAGGGAAACTTTTGTGCGAGATTTACACAGTACCCACCCAGGCATTTTCATGATGAAGGCCATTGCCAGGTCTCACATTTAGTGGCCCGGCATTGGCTCGGACTTGGAGTCATGCATGCATCAGTGCAACACTTGTATGCAACTGAGTAACACACCTGTGGAGGCTCCGCTGAGTCTGTGGTCATGGACATCCAAACCGTGGTCAAGGATCCACATAGACTTTGCCGGCCCCTTTCTCGGCAAAATGTTTTTAGTGGTAGTGGACGCTGACTCCAAATGGATTGAATGTGTAATCATGTTATTCAGCATGTCCACAGCCACTATTGAAAGCCTCCGGGCCATGTTCGCCACCCATGGCCTGCCCGACGCCCTTGTCAGCGACAACGGACCGTGTTTCACCAGTTTGGAGTTTCACGAGTTTATGACCCGTAATGGCATTAAGCATATCAGGTCTGCCCCTTTCAAACCCGCGTCTAATGGTCAAGCAGCGCGGGCTGTCCAAATCATTAAGCAGAGCCTAAAATGCGTGACTCACGGCTCCCTACTGACCCGTTTGTCCCGCATTCTGCTCAGTTACCGGACGAGACCCCACTCGCTCACCAGGGTCCCTCCTGCCGAGCTGTTAATGAAGAGAGGCCTCAAAACCAGGCTCTCCCTTGTACACCCGGATCTCAATGACCATGTCGAAACCAGAAGGCAACGGCAGCAATGGAACCACGATCGCGCAGCCATATCACGTGACATTGCTGTTCATAACCCTGTGTTTGTCCTGAATTATGGTCATGGTCCAAAGTGAGTTGCTGGCACGGTTTCGGCCAAGGAGGGGAACAGGATGTTTGTAGTCAAACTGTTAAATGGCCAAACGTGCAAGAGGTACATCGACCAAACCAAACTGCGATTCACAGACAACCCAGAACAAATTGAAGGTGACATCATCATCGACCAACCAACACACATCCAACCATCAGTTGGCCCTTGTGTCATTCACGAAAACGAATCTACCATCCCCGACAGTCCTGTCAGACCGACTGCTCCGCAATGCAGCAATGGTCCTACTAACTCACCCAAGCTTGGGTTCAAACTGAGAAGATCAACCAGGGAGCGGAAGGCCCCGGACCATCTCAACTTGTAAATACAACCTGTACCAAGGACTTTGGGGGAATGATGTTATGTATGTTAACTGGGTTTTACCTGCCACCGGAGGGTGCGACTGTCGGAATCCTAATGGTCACTGGCAGACATGTGCAAGCCGTGTATATAATGTTGGCAGCCATGTTGAATCCTCACTTTGAGAATAAATAAACTGGAGTAAAGTCATGCCTGAACTAGCTCACCGTACTTAGCTTCGTGGAGTTATTCGATATTTAACAGGTATCATCTGCAAATTTGAAAATTGTGCCACCAATCCCCAAACCCAGATCATTAATAAAAATAGTAAAAAGCAACGATCCTAACACTGATCCCTGCGGGACACCACTGGTGATCGGTCTCCAAACAGATCCAAATCCATCTATAATTACTCTTTGCCTGCATCCTGCCAGCCAGTTCTGAATCCAACTCAATATACTTCCACTAATACCAGAGGCTCAGATCTTATAGCGAAGCCTTTTATGAAAAGCTTTTTGGAAACCTAAGTAGACAATGTTTACTGGGCTTCCCTCATCCACCAACTTTGTAGCTTTTTCAAAAAATACATTTAGATTTGTGAGACATGATCTCTTTATGAAGCCAGGTTAGGTGTCCCTAATATGTCTCACCCTACCCAATATTCATATATTGCATCCTTTATGATTCCTTCAAGCATCTTACCTATTACTGATGTTAAACTGATGGGTCTATAGTTACCCATGTCTGTCTTGTCACCTTTTTTAAAAATTGGGACTGCATTAGCCTCCTTCCAATCTTTAGGAACCAGTCCAGATTGCAGTGAGCTATTAACAATACAGGCCAGGGACTCGCACAGCACATGTCCCATCTCCCGGAGGACCCGAGGGTGGATATCACCCGGCCCGGCTGCTCTATCTATTTTCAAGTTCTTAATTCTTTCTAAAACAATATGTTTATCTATGTTACTGTTACTAACAAATTTAATGTGATTACATTCCAACATTCACGCATCATCTTCAAGGGTGAAGACTGATGCAAAGTCTTCATTTGAAATTTCCACCATACCTAGTGAGTCCTTTGTAACCTGTCCTTGAACTCCCTTCAGTGGTTCTTTGATGGTTCACTGACTCTAACTAAGAAAGCTCTTCCCATTATTACCACAGTTGTCTACAATCCTTTTTTCCATTAACCTTTTTGCTGATCTAATAGTAGCCTTCATTTTCTTTAGTTGTTCCTTGTATTCAACCCTGTTCATTTGAGTATTAAATGTTTTTAATTTATAGAAACAGTTCTGTTTACATCTTATTTGTCTTTGTACGTAGCCAAAAAAAAACCATAAGGGAGGCCTCCCTGCAAAAAAAAAATAGGGACAAAAAACACAAAAACATTCCCGATAAAGTTCTCCCCCTGAATAAAGGTGAATCTCAAAAAAACCCCCACGAAATATCAATTTCACTTAGCCTTTCCAATCATTCCTTCCCATAGCGCCGCGGGACAGCTTTGCTCGCCAGCTTTCTCTGGCGGTGTCACTAGGCAGTGCTACGGGTGCGGCTCCAAAAAAATATCGCATCGCTGGAGACCCATTACCGCCCCTCCGGGGCATTAACAGAGGCGCAATCCAAATAAAAATCCAGCCCCGAGTCTCTCTCTAGCTGTTAGATTCTCACTGGAGAACCTTTAATGGTATAATGCTGAGTGTAGAGGATAAATACATTCCCAAAACCAACAAGTGGAGACACATCAAATGGATCAACAAACAAATAAGAAGTAAGATAAAGAGGGAACATGGTGTGTACAAATCGTGCCAGGAGAATGGGCTCACAGGGATAAATACAATTGTAGAAACATGTTAAAAGATGATAAGAGACCAAGTGAGCCATGAAAAAATTAAGCCAAGCATAGCAATAAAGACAATCTTTCAGTAGCTCAACAATAAGAGGCTCGTCGGAGAAGAGCTGAACATCATGAAAGATGCAAATTGGCTCGAAACAACAATTGAGCACAAAATAGTAAATATTCTAAATGAGTACTAACTCTCAGTATTCACAAGGGAAGATATGAGCAATATTCCCTCTCCAAACAATGATATCCCAATTAAAATCAATGACTTTAGTATAAATGAGATTGAAGTCCTAGACAACAACAATGCTATGATTCTATAACTTGCATTTATATAGCACCTTTAAGATAAAAAAGATAGGGAATTTCAGAGCACAGTGCCAATTGTGGCACAAAGGTAAGTGAGGCTGCATAAAAGAACTGAGAGTTCTGTGTGGGTTGTCGGGCTAGAGAAGGTTGCAGAGGTAGGGAAGGCAAGACTTTGTTGTATAGAGATGCCTACTCGACTTACACCAGTGGACCTCAAAGAGCTGGAGAAGCAAACATTGAATGTTTAACTCATTTAAAATGGAGAATGTGGAGCAATGAAGGATGAAAGACAACATTTGAAATGCATGTCTATCACCATCTACACAGTATACACAACTTTTGCCAGAACACCCACACCAATAACCCACATCAGAAACTTCAGTAGTGGTGGTGGTTATGTGGGCTAGGTCCAACTCCAATAGACTAGTTTAGCCTGAAATAACATGGTGACAAGACTGCAGAAATTATTTGATTTGACAAAATCACAAGATATTTATGGATGAGAAAGGTCATTCTCTTTCCTCCCTCCTACGTGTAATTGTCTGAATTCATTTCCTCTGCCATTGTTCAGACCAATTCCATATTTTGTTTAGCTAATGATGTGATTTTCTGAAGTGCCCCCTTCGATTCCAATGCCTCTCCTAATTAGGTTTCATGTGCAGATTTGACAATTTGCATTGAGTTTCAGAATCCAAGTCACTAATGTAAACTGCAAGAGTAATGCTCCCAGGACGAAGCAGCCTGCTTGATTGGCACCCCATGCACCACCTTCAACATTCACCCACCCCAGCATCAGCATACCGTGGCTGCAGTGTGTACCATCTACAAGATGCACTGCAGCAACTCGCCAAGGCTTCTTTGACAGCACCTCCCAAACCTGCGACCTCTACCATCTAGTAGGACAAGGGCAGCAGGCGCATGGGAACACCACTACCTCCAAATTCCACTCCAAGTTACACACCTGTTCCAGTTCCTGACTTGGAAATATATCGCCGTTCCTTCATCGTCGCTGGGTCAAAATCACGGAACTCCCTCCCTTACAGCACTGTGGGAGCACCTTCACCACACGGGCTGCAGCGGTTCAAGAAACATAGAAACATAGAAACATAGAAAATAGGCGCAGGAGTAGGCCATTCGGCCCTTCTGGCCTGCACCGCCATTCAATGAGTTCATGGCTGAACATGCAACTTCAGTACCCCATTCCTGCTTTCTCACCATACCCCTTGATTCCCCTAGTAGTAAGGACTTCATCTAACTCCTTTTTGAATATATTTAGTGAATTGGCCTCAACAACTTTCTGTGGCAGAGAATTCCACAGGTTCACCACTCTCTGGGTGAAGAAATTCCTCCTCATCTCGGTCCTAAATGGCTTCCCCCTTATCCTTAGACTGTGTCCCCTGGTTCTGGACTTCCCCAACATTGGGAACATTCTTCCTGCATCTAACCTGTCTAACCCCGTCAGAATTTTAAACGTTTCTATGAGGTCCCCTCTCATTCTTCTGAACTCCAGTGAATACAAGCCCAGTTGATCCAGTCTTTCTTGATAGGTCAGTCCTGCCATCCCGGGAATCAGTCTGGTGAACCTTCGCTGCACTCCCTCAATAGCAAGAATGTCCTTCCTCAGGTTAGGAGACCAAAACTGTACAAATACTCCAGGTGTGGCCTCACCAAGGCCCTGTACAATTGTAGCAACACCTCCCTGCCCCTGTACTCAAATCCCCTCGCTATGAAGGCCAACATGCCATTTGCTTTCTTAACCGCCTGCTGTACCTGCATGCCAACCTTCAATGACTGATGTACCATGACACCCAGGTCTCTTTGCACCTCCCCTTTTCCTAATCTGTCACCATTCAGATAATAGTCTGTCTCTCTGTTTTTACCACCAAAGTGGATAACCTCACATTTATCCACATTATACTTCATCTGCCATGCATTTGCCCACTCACCTAACCTAGCCAAGTCGCTCTGCAGCCTCATAGCATCCTCCTCGCAGCTCACACTGCCACCCAACTTAGTGTCATCCGCAAATTTGGAGATACTACATTTAATCCCCTCGTCTAAATCATTAATATACAGTGTAAACAGCTGGGGCCCCAGCACAGAACCTTGCGGTATCCCACTAGTCACTGCCTGCCATTCTGAAAAGTCCCCATTTACTCCTACTCTTTGCTTCCTGTCTGACAACCAGTTCTCAATCCATGTCAGCACTCTACCCCCAATCCCATGTGCTTTAACTTTGCACATTAATCTCTTGTGTGGGACCTTGTCGAAAGCCTTCTGAAAGTCCAAATATACCACATCAACTGGTTCTCCCTTGTCCACTCTACTGGAAACATCCTCAAAAAATTCCAGAAGATTTGTCAAGCATGATTTCCCTTTCACAAATCCATGCTGACTTGGACCTATTATATTACCTCTTTCCAAATGCACTGCTATGACATCCTTAATAATTGATTCCATCATTTTACCCACTACCGATGTCAGGCTGACTGGTCTATAATTCCCTGTTTTCTCTCTCCCTCCTTTTTTAAAAAGTGGGGTTACATTGGCTACCCTCCACTCCATAGGAACTGATCCAGAGTCAATGGAATGTTGGAAAATGACTGTCAATGCATCCACTATTTCCAAGGCCACCTCCTTAAGTACTCTGGGATGCAGTCCATCAGGCCCTGGGGATTTATCGGCCTTCAATCCCATCAATTTCCCCAACACAATTTCCCGACTAATAAGGATTTCCCTCAGTTCCTCCTCCTTACTAGACCCTCCGACCCCTTTTATATCCGGAAGGTTGTTTGTGTCCTCCTCAGTGAATACCGAACCAAAGTACTTGTTCAATTGGTCTGCCATTTCTTTGTTCCCCGTTATGACTTCCCCTGATTCTGACTGCAGGGGACCTACGTTTGTCTTTACTGACCTTTTTCTCTTTACATATCTATAGAAACTTTTGCAATCCGTCTTAATGTTCCCTGCAAGCTTCTTCTCGTACTCCATTTTCCCTGCTCTAATCAAACCCTTTGTCCTCCTCTGCTGAGTTCTAAATTTCTCCCAGTCCCCGGGTTCGCTGCTATTTCTGGCCAATTTGTATGCCACTTCCTTGGCTTTAATGCTATCCCTGATTTCCCTTGATAGCCACGGTTGAGCCACCTTCCCTTTTTTATTTTTACGCCAGACAGGAATGTACAATTGTTGTAGTTCATCCATGCGGTCTCTAAATGTCTGCCATTGCCCATCCACAGTCAACCCCTTCAGTATCATTCGCCAATCTATCCTAGCCAATTCACGCCTCATATCTTCAAAGTTACCCTTCTTTAAGTTCTGGACCATGGTCTCTGAATTAACTGTTTCATTCTCCATCCTAATGCAGAATTCCACCATATTATGGTCACTCTTCCCCAAGGGGCCTCGCACAACGAGATGGCGGCTCACCACCATCTTCTCAAGAGCAATTAGGGATGGGCAATAAATGCTGGCCTCGCCAGCAACGCCCACATCCCAGGAATGAATTTTAAAAAACACTGAGCCCTGGGGCACTCCACTCAATACTTACACGCCCCCCTGCCCTGCCCCATCTCCCACCGCCCCGCCCCCACCCCCGCCACCCTGGCATAAGAACGTAAGAAATAGGAGCAAGATTAGGCCACTTGGCCCCTCGAGCCTGCTCCACCATTTAATATCATAGCTGATCTGATCATGGATTCCACTCCACTTCCCTGCCCCCTCCCCATAACCTTTTATTCCCTTATCGCTCAAAAATTTGTCGATCTCTGCCTTAAATCTATTCAAAGACCCAGCCTCCACAGCTCTCTGGGGCAGAGAATTCCATAGATTTACAACCTGTTGAGAGAAGAAATTCCTCCTCATATCAGTTTTAAATGGGCGTCTCCTTATTCTGAGACTATGTCCCCGAGTTTTAGTTTCCCCTATGAGTGGAAATATCCTCTCTGCATCCAACTTGTCGAGCCCCTTAATTATCTTATATGTTTCGATAAGATCACCTCTCATTCTTCTGAACTCCAATGAGTATAGGCCCAACCTACTCAACTTATCCTCATAAGTCAACCCCCTCATCTCCGGAATCAACATAGTGAACCTTCTCTGAACAGCCTCCAATGCAAGTATATCCTTCCTTAAATACAGAGACTAAAACTGTACACAGTACTCTAGGTGTGGCCTCAGCACTACCCTGTACAGTTGTAGCAGGACTTCTCGGCTTTTCTACTCTATCCCCCTTGCAATAAAGGCCAACATTCCATTTGCCCTCCTGATTACTTGCTGTACCTGCATACTAACTTTTTGTGTTTCATGTACAAGGACCCCAGGTCCCTCTGTACTGCAGCACTTTGCAATTTTTCTCCATTTAAATTATAATTTGCTTTTCTATTTTTTCTTTCAAAGTGGATACCTCACATTTTCCCACATTATACTCCATCTTCCAAATTTGTGCCCATTCACTTAGCCTATCTATATCCCTTTGCAGATTTTTTGTGTCCTCCTCACAATTTGCTTTCCCACCCATCTTTGTATCATCAGCAAACTTGGCTACATTACACTCAGTCCCTTCATCCAAGTCATTACTATAGATTGTAAATAGAAAAATAGAAACATAGAAAATAAGTGCAGGAGTAGGCCATTCGGCTCTTCGAGCCTGTACCGCCATTCAATAAGATCATGGCTGATCATTCACCTCAGTACCCCTTTCCTGCTTTTTCTCCATACCCCTTGATCTCTTTAGCCGTAAGGGCCACATCTAACTCCCTCTTGAATATATCCAATGAACTGGCCTCAACAACTCTCTGCGGCAGAAAATTCCACAGGTTAACAACTCTCTGAGTGAAGAAGTTTCTCCGCATCTCAATCCTAAATGGCTTACCCCTTGTCCTTAGACTGTGTCCCCTGGTTCTGGACTTCCCCAACATCAGGAATATTCTTCCTGCATCTAACCTGCCCAGTCCCGTCAGAATTTTATATGTTTCTATGGGATCCCCTCTCATCCTTCTAAACTCCAGAGAATACAGGTCCAGACGATCCAGTCTCTCCTCATATGTCAGTCCTGCCATCTCGGGAATCAATCTGGTGAACCTTCGCTGCACTCCCTCAATAGCAAGAACATCCTTCCTCAGGTTAGGAGACCAAAACTGAACACAATATTCCAGGTGAGGCCTCACCAAGGCCCTGTACAGCTGTAGTAAGACCTCCCTGCTCCTATACTCAAATCCCCGAGCTACGAAGGCCAACATACCATTTGCCTTCTTCACCGCCTGCTGTACCTGAATGCCAACTTTCAATGACTGATGTACCATGACACCCAGGTCTCGTTGCACCTCTCCTTTTCCTAATCTGTCACCATTCAGATAATATTCTGCCTTCACATGCCTCATATCCCTTAATATGTTTGGTTAAGAAAAATCTATCAATCTCAGATTATAGAAGAAAAGTGTGACTAATTAGCCTGGTTTTTATTATTTTAAAAATATGACCACAATGCTAACTGACTGTGTCATGTATCTCACACTACTGTACATAACTGTATCTTACCATGCTATACATGACTGTAACTAGAGAATACCTGTAACCATAAGCTTACCTTACCACCAGGGGTGCACTTGCAGGAGACACTGGATACCTGTCCCAGACAGATATATAAGGACAGGTCTCAGGCAAGTGTGCCATTCGAGAGCTGTGTAATAAAGATGCAGTTCCTGAGTGACCTTGACTTCAGTATGTGCCTCGTGTGAGTCTGTGCTGCAGGGACAGGACTTTACAGTGGCGACGAGTTATGGGATTACAGAATCCACAGAATGAGACCAACGGCTCAGATGAAAATACAATGCTGGAGACAATTGGGAGGACTTTATAGAAAGGCTCCAGCAAAGCTTCGTAACCAAAGACTGGTTAGGCGATGACAAGGCAGACAAGAGAAAAGCCCATCTCTTGACCAGCTGTGGCTCGAAAACATAAGCCTTAATGAAAGACCTGCTGGCACCCGAGAAACCTGCAAGTAAGTCGTTTGAAGAGTTGAGCACACTGGTAAGAGACCACCTGAAGCCAGCGAGCAGCCTATACATGGCCAGACACAGGTTCTACAACTACAGATGCTGCGTGGGCCAGAGCATACCCGACTTCATGGCGGAACTTCGGAGGTTGGCTAGCTTATGTGAGTTCTCCGATGAACTAAGGAGAGAAGTACTGAGAGACTTTTTTATTGAAGGAATAGGCCACGCAGGCATATTCTGAAAGCTCATAGAGACTAAGAACTTAACCCTAGAGGCAGCAGCACTGGTTGCACAGACATTCTTGGTAGGAGAAGAAGAAACGAGGTTGATCTACACTGTGGGTACGACAACTAACGAAACATCGGAACAAGGGGTTCACAGCGTGAAACAAGCTGCTACCCCCAGACACAGACAAAGGCAGGAGAGCAGGCCCTCAACAGCAGGCAGTGACACCAGAAGCCATCAAGGGCCACATGAATGGCCGTTCACACCTCATCAACCCACAATGCGAGCAATCAACTACAAACTGAGAGAAGCTCAAGAGAGATCAGCCAGACGCAGCTCATCCTTTGGAAACAATGGAAGTAGTCTGTGCTGGAGATGTGGGGGAAGGCACTCATCAAGGGGGTGTCAATTTCAGCATGCTGTTTGCAGAAACTGTGACTATACAGGGCATCTGACTCGCATGTGCAGAAAAACAGCAGCTCGGCTGGTATACGAATCGGATGGGTCAGAAAGCGGACCAGAAGACGGTGGGGACAGTGCCCGGGACACCGAGGTACAGCGAGTCAACACGATCAATGGCCACTACTCTTACAACAAGGCGCCTCCAATAACGATGAGGGTCCTACTCAACGAGATACCCGTCAACATGGAGCTGGATACGGGAGAGAGTCAATCTCTCATGAGCGCTCAACAATTTGAACAGCAGTGGCCGCACAAAAGAGACAGACCAAAGCTCACAAGGGTCGACACCAAACTAAGGACCTATACCAAAGAAATCATCCCAGTCGTTGGCAGCGCCATGCTCTCAGTCACACACAAAAGGACTTCCCCTGTGGATTGTCCCCGGAGATCTCCCAGCACTGCTGGGGAGAAGCTGGCTGGCAAAACTAAACTGGAAATGGGATGATGTTCACGCCATGTCATCAGAGGAACGGACCTCCTGCTCAACAGTTATAAAGCGATTTGAACATCTCTTTCAGCCAGGTGTGGGCTCCTTCAAAGGGGCTAAAGTCAAAATCTACATCACACAGGATGCTAGACCGGTCCATCACAAGGCTAGAGCTGTGCCCTATGTGCTGAGGGAAAAGATTGAACATGAACTGGACAGGCTTCTGCGGGAAGGCATTATCTCACCCTTGGAATTTAGCGACTGGGCAAGTCCCATCGTCCCAGTCATGAAGCCTGATGGATCCGTACGAATCTGTGGGGACTACAAATCTATCACAAACAGAGTCTCCCTACAGGACCAATACCTGCTGCCCAGAGCGGAGGATTTATTTGCCACATTGGCTGGAGGAAACTTTTCTCAAAACTAGATCTCACATCTGCGTATATGACGCAAGAATTGACCGACGGGTCCAAGCTATTCACCACCATCAACACACATCGAGGCCTTTTCATGTACAATCAATGCCCATTCGGCATCAGGTCAGCGCCTGCTATATTCCAGCACAACATGGAGAGTCTGCTCAAGTCCATCCCGGGGACGGTTGTATTTCAAGACGACATACTTATCACGGGCAGGGACACCGACTCCCATCTCCGCAATTTGGAGGAAGTACTAAAGCGGTGGGATCGGGTAGGCCTAAGAGTTAAGTAATCCAAGTGCCTGTTTCTCGCGCCCGAGGTTGAATTTTTGGGCAGAAGGATTGCCGCTGATGGAATCCGCCCAACAGAGTCCAAAACCGAAGCAATTCGCCTGGCACCCAGGCCCCGGAATGTCTCTGAACTGCGCGCCTTTCATGGGCTGCTCAATTACTTTGGAAACTTTATGCAGAACTTAAGCACGCTGCTGGAGCCTCTCCACGTGCTACTCAGAAAGGGGTGCGATTGGTTTTGAGGGGACACCCAGGAACACGCCTTCAACAAGGCACGCAACCTTCTGTGTTCCAACAGTGTTTTGGCTTTCTTTGATCCAGGTAAAAAGCTAGTTCTTACATGTGATGCATTAGCATATGGGGTCGGGTGCGTTTTACAACATGTCAATAATGCGGGTAAATTACAACGCATAGCTTATGCCTCTTTCGCGGGCGGAGCGGCGGTACGGAATGGTGGAGAAGGAGGCGCTCGCGTGCATGTACGGTGTCAAAAAGATGCACCAATACCTTTTCGGGGCCAAGTTCATGTTAGAAACTGACCACCAGCCCCTCACGTCCCTTCTATCTGAGAGCAAGGCAATAAACGGCAACGCCTCGGCGCGCATTCAACGGTGGGCACTCATGCTGGCCTCTTACAATTACACCATAAAGCACAGACCAGGCACAGACAACTGTGCCGACGCACTTAGCAGGCTACCCTTGGTGACCACGGAAGGGTCTGACGAACAGGACTGTGAGATAGTCATGGCAATCAATGCCTTTGAGTCCACAGGGTCGCCCATGATGGCTCGCCAAATCAGAGCCTGGACGACCAGCGACCTCACGTTATCCCTAGTAAAAAGATGTGTCTTAACCAGTGACTGGGCAGAGGCTCGCGATGCCTGCCCCGAGGAGATCAAACCTTTCCATAGGCGCATGCATGAGCTGTCACTACAAGCAGACTGCCTGATGTGGTGCAGCTGAGTAGTTATGCCTCTGCGAGGCAGAGAGGCATTTGTCCGGGAGCTCCACCACGAGCACCCGGGGATCGTTCTCATGAAGGCCATAGCCCGATCCCACGTCTGGTGGCCTGGCACTGACGCGGACTTGGAGCTCTGTGTCCGACGGTGCACCATTTGTGTCCAACTCAGTAATGCCCCCAGGGAGGCCCCCCTGAGCCCCTGGCCCACCAAACCGTGGTCGCGGGTGCACGTAGACTACGCGGGCCCATTCATGGGCAAAATGTTCCTCATAGTTGTAGGTGCATTTTCAAAGTGGATCGAATGCACCATTTTAAACTCGAGCACCATCTCCACCACTGTGGAGAGCCTTGGAACCATGTTCGCAACTCGCGGCATTCCTGACATATTGGTCGGTGATAATGGTCCTTGCTTCACCAGCGCAGAATTCCAAGATTTCATGAGTGACCACGGCATAAATCACGTTAGGACGCCACCGCTCAAGCCTCCAACGGCCAGGCGGAGAAAGCAGTGCAAATCATTAAACAAGGCATGCTCAAAATCCAAGGTCCCACGCTGCAGGGCCGCCTGTCGCGACTGCTGCTGGCATACAGATCTCGTCCGCATTCATTGACTGGAGTTCCCCCCGCGCAACTATTGATGAAACGGACCTTAAAGACAAGGCCCTCATTAATCCTCCCAGACATTCATGAAATCGTTTAGGCAAAGCGCCGTAAGCTAACTGAGTACCATGACCTAAACTCGAGGGGGAGGTGGAATGAGATAGGGGACAAAGTGTTTGTGCTAAACTATGGCAGGGGTCCCAAATGGCTTGCAGGGACAGTAGCAGGCAAGGAAGGAAACAGGATACTGGTGATACAAATGGACAATGGCCAAACCTGCCAGAGGCATTTAGGCCAAGTCAAAAGTAGATTTACCAACAACATTGCTGAACCAGAAGCAGACTACAATGTGGAACTCACACCGCACCTGGTGGACAGACAGAGGGAACAACCTGAGGAAAGGGCAAACCCAACAGACAGCCCAGGCGAGACACCAACAATCACACTGAACGAAACAGACAGCCCAGGCGAGATACCAGCAATCACACCGAAAGAAAAACAGGCACCAAGGAAAACAACCGAATCACAACTAAGAGGCTCCACGCGAGAGCGTAGACCACCTGAGAGACTGAACCTATAAAGAAAATAAAACCTTGGGGGAGGGTGATGTCATGTATCTCACACTACTGTACATAACTGTATCTTACCATGCTATACATGGCCGTAACTAGAGATGACCTGTAACCACAAGCTTACCTGACCACCAGGGGTGCACTTGCAAGAGACACTGGATACCTGTCCCAGACAGGTATATAAGGACAGGTCTCAAGCAAGTGTGCCATTCAAGAGCTGTGTAATAAAGGTGCAGGTCCTGAGTGACCTTGACTTCAACATGTGCCTCGTGTGAGTCAGTGCTGCAGGGACAGGACTTAATATGGTGGAATTCTGCATTAGGATGGAGAATGAAACAGTTAATTCAGAGACCATGGTCCAGAACTTAAAGAAGGCTAACTTTGAAGGTATGAGGCGTGAATTGGCTGAGATGGATTGGCGAATGATACTTAAGGGGTTGACTGTGGATGGGCAATGGCAGACATTTAGAGACCGCATGGATGAACTACAACAATTGTACATTCCTGTCTGGCATAGAAATAAAAAAGGGAAGGTGGCTCAACCGTGGCTATCAAGGGAAATCAGGGATAGTATTAAAGCCAAGGAAGTGGCATACAAATTGGCCAGAAATAGCAGCGAACCTGGGGACTGGGAGAAATTTAGAACTCAGCAGAGGAGGACAAAGGGTTTGATTAGGGCAGGGAAAATGGAGTATGAGAAGAAGCTTGCAGGGAACATTAAGACGGATTGCAAAAGTTTCTATAGATATGTAAAGAGAAAAAGGTTAGTAAAGACAAATGTAGGTCCCCTGCAGTCAGAATCAGGGGAAGTCATAACGGGGAACAAAGAAATGGCGGACCAATTGAACAAGTACTTTGGTTCGGTATTCACGAAGGAGGACATGAACAACCTTCCGGTTATAAAAGGGGTCGGGGGGTCTAGTAAGGAGGAGGAACTGAGGGAAATCCTTATTAGCCGGGAAATTGTGTTGGGGAAATTGATGGGATTGAAGGCCGATAAATCCCCAGGGCCTGATGGACTGCATCCCAGAGTACTTAAGGAGGTGGCCTTGGAAATAGTGGATGCGTTGACAGTCATTTTCCAACATTCCATTGACTCTGGATCAGTTCCTATGGAGTGGAGGGTAGCCAATGTAACCCCACTTTTTAAAAAAGGAGGGAGAGAGAAAACAGGGAATTATAGACCGGTCAGCCTGACATCGGTAGTGGGTAAAATGATGGAATCAATTATTAAGGATGTCATAGCAGTGCATTTGGAAAGAGGTGACATGATAGGTCCAAGTCAGCATGGATTTGTGAAAGGGAAATCATGCTTGACAAATCTTCTGGAATTTTTTGAGGATGTTTCCAGTAGAGTGGATAAGGGAGAACCAGTTGATGTGGTATATTTGGACTTTCAGAAGGCGTTCGACAAGGTCCCACACAAGAGATTGATGTGCAAAGTTAGAGCACATGGGATTGGGGGTAGTGTACTGACATGGATTGAGAACTGGTTGTCAGACAGGAAGCAAAGAGTAGGAGTAAATGGGTACTTTTCAGAATGGCAGGCAGTGACTAGTGGGGTACCGCAAGGTTCTGTGCTGGGGCCCCAGCTGTTTACACTGTACATTAATGATTTAGATGAGGGGATTAAATGTAGTATCTCCAAATTTGCGGATGACACTAAGTTGGGTGGCAGTGTGAGCTGCGAGGAGGATGCTGTGAGGCTGCAGAGCGACTTGGATAGGTTAGGTGAGTGGGCAAATGCATGGCAGATGAAGTATAATGTGGATAAATGTGAGGTTATCCACTTTGGTGGTAAAAACAGAGAGACAGACTATTATCTGAATGGTGACAGATTAGGAAAAGGGGAGGTGCAAAGAGACCTGGGTGTCATGGTACATCAGTCATTGAAGGTTGGCATGCAGGTGCAGCAGGCGGTTAAGAAAGCAAATGGCATGTTGGCCTTCATAGCAAGGGGATTTGAGTACAGGGGTAGGGAGGTGTTGCTACAGTTGTACAGGGCATTGGTGAGGCCACACCTGGAGTATTGTGTACAGTTTTGGTCTCCTAACCTGAGGAAGGACATTCTTGCTATTGAGGGAGTGCAGCGAAGGTTCACCAGACTGATTCCCGGGATGGCGGGACTGACCTATCAAGAAAGACTGGATCAACTGGGCTTGTATTCACTGGAGTTCAGAAGAATGAGAGGGGACCTCATAGAAACATATAAAATTCTGACGGGGTTAGACAGGTTAGATGCAGGAAGAATGTTCCCAATGTTGGGGAAGTCCAGAACCAGGGGTCACAGTCTAAGGATAAGGGGTAAGCCATTTAGGACCGAGATGCGGAGGAACTTCTTCACCCAGAGAGTGGTGAACCTGTGGAATTCTCTACCACAGAAAGTTGTTGAGGCCAATTCACTAAATATATTCAAAAAGTAGTTAGATGAGGTCCTTACTGCTAGGGGGATCAAGGGGTATGGCGAGAAAGCAGGAATGGGGTACTGAAGTTGAATGTTCAGCCATGAACTCATTGAATGGCGGTGCAGGCTAGAAGGGCCGAATGGCCTACTCCTGCACCTATTTTCTATGTTTCTATGTTTCTATGTTAACAGACTGCAATCATATTTGTTATTTGAAAGGCTTCTTAAAGCTAATTATAAACATTTCCTCTTTGTTTCTTACTTAGTTTACTTGCATTTATATAGCACCTTATCATATTTCTCCAAGATCCTAAAACACCTCAACTTCACGTATAAAGATTAACTCTGAAGTGCAGCCACTTTCGTTATGCAAGTGAACATACAGTCAGTTATGGTACATGTAAAACTGATTTACAGCAGTTTTTTTCGCGATCATATATATACTTTTACAGCTATTGCACAATCTTTTGTCTGTGTAGAGGACAGAAAAGACAGGCACATTTCTTATCTAAAAACCTAGGGACGATGTTTTTATATCCTCACGCACCACCCGTGCCAGGTGTCTCTCCAATTGCAAGAGGGGGATTTCTCTCCCCTACCGCACACTGAGCCAATGAAGTGACTCCAGTGGTTGCCAAGTAGAATGGGGAAGGGAGAAATGGGAAAAGGTAGGGTAGAGAACAAAGGCGTAGTTGAAGAAGGTGGTTGAGGGAGGTTGAGGGAAACTGGGCCACAATTTGGGCTAAACAAGGATCTGCCAGATTTCTGCCCTTCATAACTTGACCGATAAATTACACTCCAGGTGGGCATGTGTTCTTGGGCCCCTCTTCCTGTAACGTTATACAGACAATGATTGAACACAAAGATTGTAGATGGAGCTGGGTGAACACAATCGGAGTGCATCACAGGCAGAGTGGAGGAATTGAGAGCAGGTATCAGTGGAGAGGAAGACGGTTGAGACGTCTAATTGAAAAGGAGGCGCGGAGCCACAGAACCCAAGGACTCTAAGGTAATACGTCCGGGAGTCGACCCGCAGGAGAGTGAGATAAAGATAGGCCCTAGAGCGTGGAGGGGGTGCGAGCATCAGACAGCGTACTAAAAAAACAACTAAAGTCACAGCAGCACAAGGGGAGGAGCTGATTGAGGAGTAGCTGGTAATTGAGTTTTTTAAACCTTGAGTTTATTTCTGTTGCTAGTTAATAGTCTATTAAATAGAGGCATGGCAGGACACCGCTGTCCCATGGAATGCACATCTTGTGCCACATGGGAACTCCAGGACACTTGCCGTGTCGACAACCACATGTGCACTAAGTGTCGTCAGCTGGAGGAGCTCAAGCTCTGGGTTTCGGAGCTTCAACAGCAGCTGACGTCACTGTAGTGCATCCGTGAAGCTGAGAGCTATGTGGATGGCACATTTCAGGAGGTGGTCATCCCACAGCATAAGACTGTGCAGGCAGAGGGGGAATGGGTGACCACCAGACAGAGAAGGAAGACCAGACAGATAGTGCAGGAGTCCCCTGAGTGCATCTTACTTTCCAACCGGTATTGAATACTGGTGAGGGCGATGGTTCCTCTGGGGAGAACAGCCAAAGCCAAGTCCACGGCACCATGGGTGGCTCCGCTGGTGGAGAAAGTCTCGCCTCACCTCGGTTACCATCCACAAATGGGGTGTCACCAAATTTTGACCCCAGACAGGCTGGTGGAATGGACGGATATGCGGCAGATGAAATTTAACGCAGAAAGGTGCGAAGTGATACATTTTGGTAGTAAAAACTTGGAGAGGCAATATAAACTAAAGGGTACAATTTTAAAGTGGGTGCATGTACGGGGGGATAGAAACATAGAAAATAGGTGCAGGAGCAGGCCATTCAGCCCTTCTAGCCTGCACCGCCATTCAATGAGTTCATGGCTGAACATGAAACTTCAGTACCCACTTCCTGCTTTCTCGCCATACCCCTTGACCCCCCGAGTAGTAAGGACTTCATCTAACTCCCTTTTGAATATATTTAGTGAATTTCCCTCAACTACTTTCTGTGGTAGAGAATTCCACAGGTTCACCACTCTCTGGGTGAAGAAGTTTCTCCTCATCTCGGTCCTAAATGGCTTACCCCTTATCCTCAGACTGTGACCCCCTGGTTCTGGACTTCCCCAACATTGGGAACATTCTTCCTGCATCTAACCTGTCTAAACCCGTCAGAATTTTAAACGTTTCTATGAGGACCCCTCTCATTCTTCTGAACTCCAGTGAATACAAGCCCAGATGATCCAGTCTTTCTTGATAGGTCAGTCCCACCATCCCGGGAATCAGTCTGGTGAATCTTCGCTGCACTCCCTCAATAGCAAGAATGTCCTTCCTCAAGTTAGGAGACCAAAACTGTACACAATACTCCAGGTGTGGCCTCACCAAGGCCCTGTACAACTGTAGCAACACCTCCCTGCCCCTGTACTCAAATCCCCTCGCTATGAAGGCCAACATGCCATTTGCTTTCTTAACCGCCTGCTGTACCTGCATGCCAACCTTCAATGACTGATGTACCATGACACCCAGGTCTCATTGCACCTTCCCTTTTCCTAATCTGTCACCATTCAGATAATAGTCTGTCTCTCTGTTTTTACCACCAAAGTGGATAACCTCACATTTATCCACATTATACTTCATCTGCCATTCATTTGCCCACTCACCTAACCTATCCAAGTCACTCTGCAGCCTCATAGCATCCTCCTCGCAGCTCACACTGCCACCCAACTTAGTGTCATCCGCAAATTTGGAGATACTACATTTAATCCCCTCGTCTAAATCATCAATGTACAATGTAAACAGCTGGGGCCCCAGCACAGAACCTTGCGGTACCCCACTAGTCACTGCCTGCCATTCTGAAAAGTACCCATTTACTCCTACTCTTTGCTTCCTGTCTGACAACCAGTTCTCAATCCACGTCAGCACACTACCCCCAATCCCATGTGCTTTAACTTTGCACATTAATCTCTTGTGTGGGACCTTGTCAAAAGCCTTCTGAAAGACCAAATATACCACATCAACTGGTTCTCCTTTGTCCACTTTACTGGAAACATCCTCAAAAAATTCCAGAAGATTTGTCAAGCATGATTTCCCTTTCACAAATCCATGCTGACTTGGACCTATCATGTCACCATTTTCCAAATGCGCTGCTATGACATCCTTAATAATTGATTCCATCATTTTACCCACTACTGAGGTCAGGCTGACCGGTCTATAATTCCCTGTTTTCTCTCTCTCTTCTTTTTTAAAAAGTGGGGTTACATTGGCTACCCTCCACTCGATAGGAACTGATCCAGAGTCAATGGAATGTTGGAAAATGACTGTCAATGCATCCGATATTTCCAAGGCCACCTCCTTAAGTAATCTGGGATGCAGTCCATCAGGCCCTGGGGATTTATCGGCCTTCAATCCCATCAATTTCCCCAACACAATTTCCCGACTAATAAAGATTTCCCTCAGTTCCTCCTCCTTACTAGACCCTCTGACCCCTTTTATATCTGGAAGGTTGTTTGTGTCCTCCTTAGTGAATACCGAACCAAAGTACTTGTTCAATTGGTCTGCCATTTCTTTGTTCCCCGTTATGACTTCCCCTGATTCTGACTGCAGAGAACCTATGTTTGTCTTTACTAACCTTTTTCTCTTTACATACCTATAGAAACTTTTGCAATCCGCCTTAATGTTCCCTGCAAGCTTCTTCTCGTACTCCATTCTACCTGCCCTAATCAAACCCTTTGTCCTCCTCTGCTGAGTTCTAAATTTCTCCCAGTCCCCGGGTTTGCTGCTATTTCTGGCCAATTTGTATGCCACTTCCTTGGCTTTAATACTATCCCTGATTTCCCTAGATAGCCATGGTTGAGCCACCTTCCTTTTTTTATTTTTACGCCAGACAGGAATGTACAATTGTTGTAATTCATCCATGCGGTCTCTAAATGTCTGCCATTGCCCATCCACAGTCAACCCCTTAAGCATCATTCGCCAATCTATCCGAGCCAATTCACGCCTCATACCTTCAAAGTTACCCTTCTTTAAGTTCTGGACCATGGTCTCTGAATTAACTGTATCATTCTCCATCCTAATGCAGAATTCCACCATATTATGGTCACTCTTCCCCAAGGGGCCTCGCACAATGAGATTGCTAATTAATCCTCTCTCATTACACAACACCCAGTCTAAGATGGCCTCCCCCCTAGTTGGTTCCTCGACATATTGGTCTAGAAAACCATCCCTTATGCACTCCAGGAAATCCTCCTCCACCGTATTGCTTCCAGTTTGGCTCGCCCAATCTATGTGCATATTAAAGTCACCCATTATAACTGCTGCACCCTTATTGCATGCACCCCTAATTTCCTGTTTGATACCCTCCCCAACATCACTACTACTGTTTGGAGGTCTGTACACAACTCCCACTAACGTTTTTTGCCCTTTGGTGTTCTGCAGCTCTACCCATATAGATTCCACATCATCCAAGCTAATGTCTTTCCTAACTATTGCATTAATCGCCTCTTTAACCAGCAATGCTACCCCACCTCCTTTTCCTTTTATTCTATCTTTCCTGAATGTTGTGTTCCCAGCCCTGATCATCCTGGAGCCACGTCTCCGTAATCCCAATCACATCATATTTGTTAACATCTATTCTGGGAGTAAATATACACAAATCATTCAAGGTGGCAGGGCAGGTTGAGAAAGTGATTAAGAATGTATACGGGACTATGGGCTTCATAAATAAAGGCATAGAATACGAAAGCAAGGAAGTTATCATGAATTTATAAAACACTGACCTCAACTGGAGTATTGTGTCCAATTCTGGGCATCGCACGTTAGGAAGGATGTGAAGGCCATAGAGAGGGTGCAAAAAAGAGTTACGAGAATGGTTCCAGCGATGAGGGACTTTAGTTATTAGATAGACTGGAGAAGCTTGGATTGTTCTCCTTAGAGCAGAGAAGGTTGAGAGGAGACTTGATAGAGGTGTGCAAAATCATGAGGGGTCTGGACAGAGTAGATAGAGAGAAACTGTTCCCATTGGCAGAAGGTTCGAGAACAGGAACACAGATTTAAGGTGATTAGCAGAAAAACTAAAGGTGACATGAGGAAAAACTTTTTTATGCAGCAAATGGTTAGGATCTGGAATGCATTGCCTGAAAGGGTGGTGGAGGCAGATTCAATCATGGCTTTCAAAAGGGGATTGAATAAATACCTGAAGAAAAAAAAATCAAAGTTACAGGGAAAGGGCGGGAGATTGGGACTAGCTGAAGTGCTCTTGCAGAGAGCTGGCATGAGCTTGATGGGCCGAATGGCCTTGTTTTGTGCTGTAATCATTCTATGGGCCCAAGTTTCCACATGATTCGTGCCTGATTTTTAGGAGCAACTGGTGGAGAACGGACAATTTTAGAAATCGCAATTCTCCACATTTTTTTTTCTGCAGTTCTAGTCAGGTAGAACAGTTCTAGTTTAGAACAGAATTTTTTCTTCAAAAGGGGGTGTGTCCGGCCACTGACGCCTGATTTGAAAGTTTCCACAGTGAAAACGTACTCCAAACTAAAGTAGAATGGAGCCAGTGAAGATTTTTGTGGAACTGAAAAACCTGTTCTACACATTAAAAAATCAGGCGCAGGTTACAAATTAGGCGTCCAGAACGAGGTGGGGGGGAGGGGGGGGGGAAGGGAACTCATTAAATTCGACAATAAATCCTTATTTATACTTAGACAAATATTATACAAATAAATCCAACCTGAATAAACATTTATAAGCCACGAAAAGATTAAATAAACCATCTTCCTACCTGTGTGAAAGTGCTTCAGCCAGGGAAAATTCTGCAGCCGTTCGTGCCGCTGAGCGGGAGGGGGAGAGAGAGAGAGAGAGAGAGGGAGGGAGGGAGAGAGAGAGAGAGGGAGGGGGAGGGAGGGAGAGAGAGGGGAGGGGGGGAAGGAGGGAGAGAGAGAGAGAGGGAGGGAGAGAGAGGGAGGGAGAGAGAGAGAGGGGGGGGCGTCGGGTCGGGGAACAGGAGCGCGGGTCGGGTCAGTCGGGCGGGGGGGGGGAGCAGGTGTCGGGTCGGTGCGGGGGGGGGGGGAAGCGGGTGTCGGGTTTCGGGGCGTGGGGGGGAAGCGGGTGTCGGGTCTCGGGTCGGGTTGGGGCGGGGGGGGGGAGCGGGTGTCGGATCGTCGGGGGGGGGGGGAGCGGGTGTCGGATCGTCGGGGGGGGGGGGAGCGGGTGTCGGGTCGGGTCGGGTCGGGTCTGGTCGGTGGCGGGGGGGGGGGGGAGAGCGAGTGTCGGGTCTGGTCAGGCGGGGAGCAGGAGCCGTGGGAGGAGCCCCAGTGAGGCCATTGGGCCAGGGCTAGGGGCTGCGTGCTTCGGGCCCCTCCCACACAGTTCGGCGCCTGGAGCTACTGCACTTGCGTGCCGACTGTAGCGCGCATGTGCAGAGGTCCCGGCACTGTTTTCAGCGCCGGGACCTGGCTCCGCTCCCCCACAGCTCGTGCTGACTGCGCCAAGGGCCAGAGGACCTGTAAGTAGGTGCAGACGACCGAGGATTTTTTTAGGCGCCGTTTTAGGCGCGAAAAACGGGCGCCCAGCTCGGAGGGGCGCCCGTTTTTTTTCTTGTGGAAACTTGGGCCCATTGATTCTATGGGGCCAAAATTTATCAACTCAGCACCTGCTGCCGCTGACTGCCGCCCACTGCTGCCGACATAGCTCTTGCAGATCCACCCAGTGCCACTTTGGAGGTGGCCTGGAATGGGCGGGAGAGGAGAGCCACCGGGAACCGCCCGCTGACGTCAGCGGACGGCCAAGTGGCGCAACTGAGCTCCCGCCCACCGAGCTCCCATATTGATGCGGGCGGGAGTCGGCTTCAGAACGGGGGTGGACCACTGCGATGAGGCTGGTCTGTCCCCGATGGTAAGTACAAAGAAGCTGAAAAAAAAATTAGTGAACATTTAAAAAAATAAATTTCCACAGCGACTTACCTGGATGGGGTCCCCTGGAGTCTTCCGATAGTTTTTTAATTTTTTACTGACCTTTATTTTTCAGGTCTTCGACCCTCCGAGGGCCCGACTCCATCCTCGGCGGCACTTGGGCGGCAAATGCCTCTGCCGCCGAGAATGTGACCTCCCGCCCGCTGCCGCCCAGATTGACTGCGTACGTCGTCCATTTGCCACCCGCCGACCTTCAAGGGACCTCAGCGATGAATATCCTGCCCAAAGTACCGTCCGGTACCTCGGCAGCACTTTGGACGGCACTTGGGTGGGCAGAGGCCTTGATCAAAATCGGCCCCTATGATACTGGGGGCTTCCGCTCAGATTACCCCGATAGGTCCAATGGGACTTATGCCTGCTGAGAACAGACATAGAGTCTAGTTTGGACCTAGTAAAGGCTCCAAGAAGAAAACAAGCAAAGTTAATTAATCGCATAGGGATCAATCACAAAGCTGATAGGATAATTTTTTCAGCTTGATTTGGGCCACGGGTGCTCCCTTTGGAATGGAAACTTGCCACGCTAATTCCCAATTCCTCAGTGGGGAAGGCATCTGTGTCACACCACTACAGGAGTGGGTGCTTGTCCCAAGTATTCTAATAGCTCTATTCCCAGGATTTGGAATGGAATCTGGAGCAGAGAACAGCAGTAAACAGCATTTCCAACTCCTCAAAACGCCACCCTTTTAGCTCATTCCACTTCAAAAAAGAAAGGAATCTAATTTAAAATTTATTGGGATAAATCACATGGGATAAATCTTCCCCTGCAGTTGCAGGTTGTGTGTGTGTGAAGTGGAGTGCGAACATGTTGTAAGATTTCTAAATCTCTGGCATTAAATTTGACAGTGAGACAATTCTTCTAAAACAATTGGAACAGTTTATAAAAAAAAACACACACACATGCACAGCCACCTTAGTTACAACAGAGATACAATGAGGTTATAATAAAGAGTGATATACGTTACTTCCCTTTGGCTGGCTGGTTCAAGAGAGAGAGAAAAGTCTTTGGCTGAGTTATTTTAAACCTCTCAAAAGCCATTGTCCCTCCGAAAGCCTCACGATTGGACCTTGGTTCCAGGGCAGTTCCTTATTGGCTCTCCTCACACATGTGGCTGTCTGGCCTGGCTCAGCCATCTCTTAATTAGATTAAATGCCTTTCCAATACACAAAACCCATGCGGCAGCTCTGTGGGCTTCCATTTCAAAACTTTGCTTCTTTCAAAATTTAGCCCATGCTGGTAATCTGTGCGCTTTAACTTTGTTTCAACACAAACAGGCCTTTTGTATAATCTACACTTTTAACATTTATACATACGCAGAATCAATTTTAATCATTAATAAATGCTTTTATTCTTACAAATTCCCCACCTTGAGGGGGAAATATGCTTATTGACCCCTCATATGGTTTATCTCCTCAGGGATCACATATCACATATGCAAGTTTGCAGATTACACTAAGCTGGGTGGTGGTGTGAGCTGTGAGGAGGATGCTAAGAGGGTGTAGGGTGACTTGGACAGGTTAGGTTAATGGGCAAATGCATGGCAGATGCAGTATAATGAGGATAAATGTGAGGTTATCCACTTTGGTGGCAAAAACACAAAGGCAGAATATTATCTGAATGGTGGCAGATTAAGAAAAGAGGAGGTGCAACGAGACTTGGGGGTCATGGTATATCAGTCATTGAAAGCTGGCATGCAGGTACAGCAGGCGGTGAAGAAGGCAAATGGCATGTTGGCCTTCATAGCTAGGGGATTTGAGTATAGGAGCAGGGAGGTCTTACTCCAGTTGTACAGGGTCTTGGTGAGGCCTCACCTGGAATATTGTGTTCAGTTTTGGTCTCTAATCTGAGGAAGGACGTTCTTGCTATTGAGGGAGTGCAGCGAAGGTTCACCAGACTGATTCCCGGAATCATCCCCTTACGGCTAAGGAGTTCAATGGGTATGGAGAGAAAGCAGGAAAGGGGTACTGAGGTGAATGATCATCCATGATCTTATTGAATGGTGGTGCAGGCTCGAAGGGCCAAATGGCCTGCTCCTGCACCTATTTTCTATGTTTCTATGTTACTTCCCTTTGGCTGGCTGGTTCAAGAGAGAGAGAAAAGTCTTTGGCTGAGTTCTTTTAAACTTCTCAAAAGCCATTGTTGCTCCGAAAGCCTCACGATTGGACCTTGGTTCCAGGGCAGTTCCTTATTGGTTCTCCTCACACATGTGGCTGTCTGGCCTGGCTCAGCCATCTCTTGATTAATTTAAATAGCTTTCCAATACACAAAACCCATGTGGCTTTCATTTTGTTTCAACACAAAAAGTCCTTTCCGTATAATCTACATTTTTAGCATTTATACATACACAAAATCAATTTTAATCATTAATAAACACTTTTATTCTTACAATGTATGGGAGCGCTGAAGATGAAGGTTATCTCACAGTGTTGATTGTTCTCTGTATTCATGATCATGATTAAAAAGTCTGTTTGCAAGCTTTAGAAGGCTGGGAATTGGCTGAGTGATGTGGGCATTAATGAAACATGACTTGTTTGTCATCATCAAAATCTAAGAATATTGATCAGTAAAATCAGGACTTAAATTCTCCACACAGTTGGTTTTATGTTGCACTATTTTAATGCAGAGTTGCATCAAATTGTTTTATCTTTCTCTTCTTCCCAAGCTTATCATTAAGCCCAAACTGCTTCAGAGAAACAATAAAAGAAAACAAGAAATGAGAGCAGAGCTTGGCAGATGTCCAATGAAAGTTGCACAGCAGCAATATCTTCCCTGTCCCCAGAATTAATTACTGAAAACTGCTCACTTAAAATGACTTAAGGCACACTTTTTGAATAAACAATAAAAAAAAGACGTTAGTTTTTATATAGCGCCACTCATGACCACCAGACGTCTCAAAGCGCTTTATAGCCAATTAAGTACTTTTGAAGTGTAATCACTGCTGTAATGTGGGAAATGTGGCAGCCAACTTGCGCACAGCAAGCTCCCATAAACAGCAATGTGGCAATGACCAGATAATGTTTTTTTGTTATGTTGAGTGAGGGATAAATATTGGCCAGGACACCGGGGATAACTCCTCTGCTCTTCTTCAAAATAGTGTCGTGGGAACTTTCATGTCCACCTGAGAGCAGATGGGGCCTCGGTTTAACGTCTCATCCGAAAGATGGCACCTCCGACAGTGCAGCACTCCCCCAGCACTGCACTGGAGTTTCCGCCTAGATTTATTACTCAAGTTCCTGGAGTGGGACTTGAACCCACAACAAAAAGTTAAAATATGTACCAAGAGCACCATTTATTAGGCTGCTGTATTGGCTAATGCACACAAAATGCTACATTAAGGGTTCACACAGCTCCAGTTTGGCAAGGCTCTGCTGTTGGTGTGGAGCTTTGCTGGTGGGGAGCACGGGTTGGGAAATCATGACAAAGGTAACAGGCAAGCAAATTAACCTGGTTGTCTCATTCCAATAGTGCATAAGAACATAAAAACATAAGAAATAAGAGCAGGAGTAGGCCATACGGCCCCTCGAGCCTACTCCACCATATAATACGATCATAGCTGATCCAATCATGGACTCAGCTCCACTTCCCTGCCTGTTTCCCATAACCCCTTATACCTTTATCGTTTAAGAAACTGTCTATATCTGACTTAAATTTATTCAATGTTCCAGCTTCCACAGCTCTCTGAGGCAGTGAGTTCCACAGATTTACAATCCTCTAAGAGAAGAAATTTCTCCTCATTTCAGTTTTAAATGGGCGGCCCCTTATTCTAAGATTATGCCCTCTAGTTCTAGTCTTCCCCATCAGTGGAAACATCCTCTCTGCATCCACCTTGTCAAGACCCCTCATAATCTTATACCTTTCGATAAGATCACCTCTCATTCTTCTGAATTCCAATGAGTAGAGGCTCAACCTACTCAACCTTTCCTCATAAATCAACCCCCTCATCTCTGGAATCAACCTAGTGAACCTTCTCTGAACTGCCTCCAAAGCAAGTGTATCCTTTCGTAAATATGGAAACCAAAACATTGAAACATAGAAACATAGAAAATAGGTGCAGGAGTATACCATTCGGCCCTTCGAGCCTGCACCACCATTCAATATGATCATGGCTGATTATGCAACTTCAGTATCCCAGTCCTGTTTTCTCTCCATACCCCTTGATCCCCTTAGCCATAAGGTATACATCTAATTCCCTTTTGAATACATCTAACGAACTGGCCTCAACAACTTTCTGTGGTAGAGAATTCCACAGGTTTACAATTCTCTGAGTGAAGAAGTTTCTCCTCATCTCGGTCCTAAGTGGCTTACCCCTTATCCTTAGACTGTGACCCCTGGTTCTGGACTTCGCCAACATCAGGAACATTCTTCCTGCATCTCACCTGTCAAGAATTGTCTATATTTCTATGAGATCCCCTCTCATTCTTCTAAATTCCAGTGACTATAAGCCTAGTCGATCCAGTCTTTCTTCATATGTCAGTCCTCCACACTGGCAATCAGTCTGGTGAACCTTCGCTGCACTCCCTCAATAGCAAGAATGTCCTTCCTCAAGGAGATCAAAACTGTACACAATATTCCAGGTGTGGCCTCATCAAGGCCCTGTACAACTGCAGTAAGACCTCCCTGCTCCTATACTCAAATCCTCTCGCTATGAAGGTCAACATGCCATTTGCCTTCTTCACCGCCTGCTGTACCTGCATGGCAACTTTCAATGACTGGTGTACCATGACACCCAGGACTCGTTGCACCTCTCCTTTTCCTAATCTGTCACCATTCAGATAATATACTGCCTTCCTGTTTTTGCCACCAAAGTGGATAACCTCACATTTATCTATATTATACCGCATCTGTCATGCATTTGCCCACTCACCTAACCTGTCCAAGTCACCTTGCAGCCTCTTAGCATCCTCCTCACAGCTCACACCATCACCCAGCTTAGTGTCCTCTGCAAACTTGGAGATATTACATTCAATTCCTTTGTCTGAATCATGAATGTATATTGTAAATAGCTGGGGTCCCAGCACTGAACCTTGCGGTACCCCACCAGTCACTGCCTGCCATTCTGAAAAGGACTCGTTTATTCCTACTCTTTGCTTCCTGTCTACCAACCAGTTCTCTATCCACGTCAATACATTGCACGCAGAATTCCAGGTGTGGCCTTACCAATACCCTGTATAGCTGTAACAAGACTCCCCTGCTTTTATACGCCATCCCCTTTGCAAAAAAGGCCAAGATTCCATTGGCCTTCGTGATCACTTGCTGTACCTGCATACTATCCTTTTGTGTTTCATACACAAGTATCCCCAGGTCCCGCTCTACTGCAGCACTTTGCAATCTTTCTCCATTTAAATAATAACTTGCTCTTTGATTTTTTTCTGCCAAAGTGCATAACCTCACACTTTCCAACATTATACTCCATCTGCCAAATTTTTGCCCACTCACTTAGTCTGCCTATGTCCTTTTGCAGAGTTTTTGTTTCCTCCTCACACATTGCTTTTCCTCCCATCTTTGTATTGTCAGCAAACTTGGCTACGTTACACTCAGTCCCTTCTTTCAAGTGGTTAATATAGATTGTGAATAATTGGAAATACTATTAAATATCTATTATTAATTTACATCTTTGACTTTTAACAACTTTTAGAAACTTTTTAAATTGGGGAAACTTTTATAATCTATTACTGATTTACATCTTAGACTTTTAACAACTCTTAGAAACTTTTTGAAACTTTTTAACACCCTTAGAAACTCTTGAAATAAATTGGGAATCTTTATTAACTTTTAACTTTTAAAATAACTTTGGAAGTCACCTTCCCAATGCCTGCCCTCCAACCTAGCCTCGGGTCATCTACCATCAATGGCGCAACCCGGCGCCGAGCTTGCAGCCAACACTTCGCCGTAGGCAATTAGGCTTATAGAGCTGTGCCTGGTCTCCAGTTGACTTGGACCCCCTTGCCACTGGGCCATACCTTGTTCAGCTAAGCCCGTGTGGTTGCCGGTGAGCAGCGGCCACCCCACGTTAAAAGAACTCACACACAGGCATCTTCCACTTCGTCAGTATGAATTTCAGGACCTGGAACGTCAGGACCCTCATGGACAATCCCAACAGCAACAGGCCGGAACGCTGCACCACCATAGTTGCCCAGGAACTCAGACGTTTTGACATTGACATCGCCGCCCTAAGCGAGACCTGGCGGGCAGGGGAAGGCCAGTTGAAGGAACATGGTGGAGGTTACACCTTCTTCTGAAACGGGAAACCAGAGGCAGAACGCTGCCATCATGGAGTCGGCTTTGACGTCAAGAATGAGCTTGTCGACCGCCTCAAAGACTCCCCCTGTGGAGTTGCTGAATGCCTCATGACTCTCCGTATCACCCTATCTCGGAACCAATGCGCCACAGTCATCAGTGCGTACGCCCCTACACTCGAGGCAATGGATGATGCTAAAGAGGGATTTTATTCCAACTTCGAGACATCCTTGTCCCGCGTCCCCACGGGCGACAAATTGATCCTCCTGGGTGATTTTAATGCCAGGGTTGGCAAAGACACAGCCCTTTGGGGAGACGTGAATGGCAGAGGGGGGGTAGGGAAAGCCAACGCCAGCGGTACCCTACTCCTGACAAAATGTCTAGAACATGAACTCCTAATCACCAACACCCTGTTCCACCAGAGGGACAAATACAAGGCATCATGGCAACACCCTCGCTCCAAACACTGGCACTTGCTTGACTATGTCATCGTCCAAGCCAGGGATCGCAAGGATGTGCGCATCACCCGCGCCATGACAGCAGGAGTTGACGACTGCTGGATGGACTACCGCCTAATCCGATCCATCATCAACATTAACATTGCCCCAAAGCAGAGGGGACAGCAGAAGCAGTTCCGCAAAAAAGTTAATGCCAGGGCACTTAGAGAACCAGTAAGAAACCCCTATATAGCCAGAGCCTCACAGCCAATCTGGCGTGCCTTGATGACTCTGAGATGCTGAATCCCCATAGCGCTTGGTCAGCCCTCCAGGCCTCTATAACCAGTGCCTGTGAAGAGACACTTGGTCACTCAACCAGGAAACATCAGGACTGGTTTGATGAAAATGATCAGGAGATCGAAGAACTAATAGAGCAAAAGCGCAAAGCATTTCTGAGCCTCAAGCAACAGCCTAGCTCAGGAGCTGTAAAACAACATTACACACGGCTCAAGGCCCAGGTCCAACAAAAAACTCGGGACCTAAAGAACAGATGGTGGATGGAGAAAGCACAGGAGATACAACAACTGGTCGACAGCCATGATATGCGAGGATTCTTCGCTGCAGTCAAGACCACCTACGGTCCAAACTCCCAAGGCCCCACCCCACTCCTGGCCAAGAACGGGGAAACACTCATCAAGGACAGCGAGGCTGTCAGGGCCCGATGGAAGGAGCACTTTGAAGATCTCCTCAATCGAGACTCTGCCTTTGACTTGAGTGTTCTCGATTCCATCCTACAGCATGCGACCCGCCATCAACTCAGTGAAACTCCAACGTTGCACGAGGTTGGCAAAGCCATAAAACAGCTTAAGAATAACAAGGCTACGGGTGCGGATGGAATCCCTGCTGAGGCGCTAAAATATGGCGGATAGGCGCTGTTGGCGCGGATGCATGACCTCATCTCTCTCACCTGTAGGGAGGAGAGCATGCCGGGAGATCTGAGAGATTTAGTGATTGTGACCATTTTTAAAAAGGGGGACAAGTCCGACTGCGGCAACTACAGGGGAATCTCCCTGCTTTCAGCCACTGGGAAAGTTCTCGCTCGCGTTCTCCTCAATCGTCTTCTCCCTGTGGCCGAGGAGCTCCTCCTGGAATCACCATACGGATTTCATTCCCTACGGGGCACAACAGACATGATCTTTGCAGCGCGCCAGTTGCAGGAAAAATGCAGCCCTTATACATGGCCTTTTTCGTTCTTACAAAGGCCTTTGACACTGTCAACCATGAGGGTCTATGGAGCGTCCGCCTCCGTTTCAGATGCCCCCAAAAGTTTGTCAACATCCTTCGCCTGCTTCACGATTACGTGCAGGCCGTGATCCTTACCAGTGGATCCATTACAGACCCAATCCACGTCCGGACCGGGGTCAACCAGGGCTGCATTAACGTTCCAACCCTCTTCTCAATCTTCCTCGCCGCCATGATCCACCTCACAATCAATAAGCACCCCGCTGGAGTGGAACTAAACTACAGAACCAGTGGGAAGCTGTTTAACCTACGCCGCCTCCAGGCCAGATCCAAGATCACCCCAACCTCTGTCATTGAGCTGCAGTATGCGGACGATGCCTGCGTCTGTGCACTTTCAGAGGCTGAATTCCATGATATAGTCAATGTATTCACTGAGGCATATGAAAGCATGGGCCTTACGCTTAACATCCGTAAGACAAAGGTCCTCCACCAGCCTGTCACTGCCGCACAGCACTGCCCTCCAATCATCAAGATCCATCGTGCGGCCCAGGACAACGTGGACCATTTCCCATATCTCGGGAGCCTCTTATCAACAAAGGCAGACATTGATGCGGAGATTCAGCATCGCCTCCAGTGTGCCAGCGCAGCCTTCGGCCGTCTGAGGAAAAGAGTGTTTGAAAACCAGGCCCTGAAATCTACTACCAAACTCATGGTCTACAGGGCTGTAGTAATACCCGCCCTCCTGAAAGAACCCGAGGCATGGACGATGTATAGAAGGGACCTCAAGTCGCTGGAGATATATCACCAACGATGTCTCCGCAAGATCCTGCAAATCCCGTGGGAGGACAGGCGCACCAACATCAGTGTCCTCGACCAGGCTAACATCCCCAGTATTGAAGCACTGACCACACTCGATCAGCTCGCTGGCAGGCCACATAGTACGCATACCAGATATGAGACTCCCTAAGCAAATGCTTTATGTGGAGCTCCTTCATGGTAAACGAGCCAAAGGAGGACAACGGAAACGTTATAGGGACACCCTCAAAGCCTCGCTGGTAAAGTGCTACCTCACCACTGATACCTGGGAGACCCTGGCCGCAGACCGCCCGAGGTGGAGAAAGTCCATCCGGGAAGGCATTGAGCTCTTCGAGCCTCGGCGCAAAGAGCATCGAGAGGCCAAGCGCAGGCAGCGGAAGGAGCGCGCGGCAAACCAGCCCCACCCACCCCTTCCCTCAACAAATGTCTGTCCCACCTGTAACAGGGTCTGTGGCTCTCGTATCGGACTGTTTAGCTATCAAAGAACTCACTTTGGGAGTGGAAGCAAGACCTGCTTGATTCCGAGGGACTGCCTATGATGATGATGAAATAGTTGGGGTCCCAGCACTGATCCCTGCGGCACCCTACTAGTTACTGATTGCCAACCCGAGAATGAACCATTTATCCTGTGGTGATCTTCAGCCGAACTTCAGGGTTCTTTAGATGAGCTACAACCCCCAGCATTCACCTCACACCCACAGAATAGCAGCATGGCTAATCTCACTGTCCTGGACGGCAGACGTTATGGGGAAATAGCAGGGCAGTGGGATTTGTTTTTGATTGCTCCAATAGCACAGACATTGGACCGAATGTTCCTTTAGGTCTTTCTGATGAGTTGTGAAACCGAGGTCCCATTTGCCCTCTCAGGTGCACATAAAAGATCCCACAACATTATTCGAGGAAGAGCAGGGGAGTTCTCCCTGGTTTCAGGGCCAATATTTAACCCTCAATCAACATCACCAAAAAAAAAGATTTTCTGGTCATAATCACATTGCTGTTTTTGGGAACTTGCTGTGTACAAATTGGCCGCCACACTTTCTAAATTACAACAGGGACTGCACTTTAAAAATGCTTAATTGGCTGTGATGCACTTTGGGATGTCCCGAGGCCATGAATGGTGCTATATAAATGCAAGTCTTTCTTTTTTTTTAATTGGATTCTTAAAGCTGGTATTCAAAAGGTTTCTACAAAGCTTTTGATTTTTTTTTCCAAAGTGTCAGTATTTGCTGCCTGCATTCATTTCTGTTAATGTGGTGTGCGGCAGTTTGTGTTAGAAGATGTTTTTCCCCAGTACTTTTTCTGAAGTTTTGTTGCTTATTGCATCAATCAAAGGAAGTAAGTATTTATTTGGGAGTTCATATAGCTCCCCATGATCTAGATGAGGAAATGCAACACTTGAGGCATTATGTACATAACCATTAATAACTCAGACCTGTATCAACTGGCTCAGAATGGCCTGGAGGAGACCAGTCTTCAGCACCTCTGCATCACAGACGCGGCTGCCACATAGCTAGGTGCCCGTTCCCGAAGGCTGGCCGACAGATAATTTGGAACACAGTGACAGCTTGTCACATGAGCGAGTAGTCAAACCTACATTAAACCTTTACACCACCAGTGAGATATGTCAAATCAGTTAGTTGGCTGTTCATAGATATATCAAGCAAGTTACAGAGGTGTTGTTTGCAAGAAGTAACCAATTTATCAACTTTATCAATAAGAAGTCTTCAGCTTGACAGGGCACATTAATGTTGCCAAGGTGGCAGGGTTCCCAAAGAGTCCAGAGCCTGGTAGAGGGCACTCGGGTAACATACAGATGAATAAGTCTGGCTGCCACCTCTCGACAAGCAAAGTGTGCTGCTGTTCTCCAGGCAGGGTGCTCTGGAGTACCAAACAGGGCATCCGTTCACACACCTATCTCAAGCTGCATCTATTGTGTTCCAACACAGATGAGACTGCACACAGTGAGGTTAAAGTAACAGTGACCTCAGTCTTTATTAAGACACTCCATAGTGAGGAATAGGCCTGAGGGGCCGGCTTATATACAGTGCTCCCAAGGGATGCTGGGATCCTTGGGACTTCAGGGGATGTGTTCCCTGGTGGCGGAACATGGGAGTGCATGCTTTACAGATACACGACATCACTCCCCGCCAAAGTCAAAGTGAAAACTATTTACAAGGTGAGGCAGTCAGGAGCCTTCCTTTCCCTGGTGGACCACCTCAGTATAAATGTCTGTTCTGGTGTGTTGGCTGTGCCCTCGCTGGGCTGGCATATTGTTGGCCCTGCAGGACTGCTGGGTGAGCCTGGCCTTGCTGGGCTGTTGAGCGTGATGGGTTAAATTTCCTGGTCCGGGGTGGTGTCGTTGATCCTTTGAGTGTGTGTTGTATGCTCGAAAAAGGTGGTGTCTGCTGTGGGTTGTTCAGGGCAGTCTGTGAACCGCAGCCTCGTTTGGTCCAGGTGCTTTCTGCAAATTTGTCCATTGTCTAGTTTGACTACAAACACCCGATTCCCCTCTTTAGCTATCACCGTCCCCGCGATCTACTTGGGACCATGTCATAGTTTAGCACATACACAGGGTCAATCAGATCAATTTCCCGTGACACAGTGGCGCGACCATCGTTTACATTTTGTTGCTGCCGCCTGCTCTCTACCTGATCATGCAGGTTCGGGTGAACCAGCGGGAGTCTGGTTTTAAGTGTCCTTTTCATGAGTAGCTCAGCCGGAGGCACCCCTGTAAGCGAGTGGGGTCTTGTGCGGTAGCTGAGCAGTACTCGGGACAGGCGGGTTTGGAGTGAGCCTTCTGTGACTCGTTTAAGACTCTGTTTGATGGTTTGTACTTCCCGCTCTGCCTGCCCATTGGAGGCTGGTTTAAACGGGGCCGAGGTGACATGTTTGATCCCATTGCGGGTCATGAATTCTTTAAATTCGGCACTGGTGAAACATGGCCCATTGTCACTGACCAGTATGTCAGGCAGGCCGTGGGTGGCAAACATGGCCCTCAAGCTTTCAATGGTGGTGGTGGCGACATTATTTCACATTCAATCCATTTTGAAAAAGCATCCACCACCACCAGGAAAATTTTACCGAGAAACAGGCCCGCATAGTTGACATGGATCCTCGACCATGGTCTGGAGGGCCAGGACCACAAACTTAGTGGTGCCTCTCTGCGTGCGTTGCTCAACTGAGCACACATGCTGCATTGCCGTACACAGGACTCTAAGTCAGAGTCGATACCGGGCCACCACACGTGGGATCTGGCTATCGCTTTCATCATTACTATACCCGGGTGTGTGCTGTGGAGATCTGAGATGAACATCTGCCTGCCCTTTTTGGGTAGCACTACGTGGTTACCCCACAACAGGCAGTCTGCCTGAATGGGCAGCTCGTCTTTTCGCCACTGGAACGGCTTGATTAGCTCTTGCATTTCAACGGGGATGCTGGCCCAGCTCCCATGCAGTACACAGTTTTTTACTAGGGACAGCAGAGGATCTTGGCTGGTCCAAGTCCTAATCTGGCGGGCCGTGACAGGTGATTTGGCATTTTCAAATGCTTCCATGACCATCAACAAGTCTGCGGTCTGCGCCACATCAACAAGTTTGCAGGCTGCGCCATTTCCACCCCCGTGGTGGGCAATGGTCACCTATTGAGAGCATCCGCACAGTTCTTGGCGCCTGGCCTGTGGCGGATGGTATAGTTATACGCTGATAGCGTGAGTGCCCATCTTTGTATGCGGACTGAGGCATTAGTATTTATCCCCTTGTTTTCAGTGAACAGGGATGTGAGGGGCTTGTGATTGGTTTCCAGCTCAAATTTGAGGCCAAACAGGTACTGATGCATTTTCTTTACCCCGAACACACACGCTAATACCTCTTTCTCAATCATGCTGTAGGCCCTCTTGGCCTTAGACAAGCTCCTGGAGTCATAGGTGACAGGTTGCAACTTCCCCGCAACGTTAGCTTGTTGTAATACACACCCGACTCTGTACGACGATGCATCACATGCTAGCACAAGTCTTTTACACGGGTTATACAATACAAGCAGCTTTTTGCAGCATAAAATGCTTCTGGCTTTCTCAAAAGCAATTACTTGTTTTTTTCCCCATTACCAGTTCTCACCTTTACGCAATAACACATGTAGTGGCTCTAAGAGGGTGCTTAACCCCGGTAGGAAGTTTTACCAAAATAGTTGAGGAGTCCCAGGAACGACCGCAGCTCTGTGATGTTCTGTGGCCTGGGTGTGTTCCTGATAGCCTCTGTCTTGGCATCAGTGGGCCGAATGCTGTCCGCTGCGATCTTTCTCCCCAAAAACTCCACTTCTGTTGCCATGAAGACGCATTTCGACCTCTTCAGCCGCAGCCCTATGTGATCCAGTTGCTGGAGGACCTCCTCCAGGTTTTGTAGGTGCTCGATGGTGTCCCGACCCATGGCCAATATTTTGTCCTGAAAAACTATCATGTGTGGTACCGACTTGAGTAGGCTCTCCATGTTTCTCTGGAAGATCGTAGCAGCCGACCGAATTCCAAATGGGCATCTGTTGTAGATGAACTGTCCCTTGTGTGTGTTGATGCAGGTGAGGCCCTTCGAAGACTTCTCCAGCTCCTGCATCATGTAGGCTGAAGTCAGGTCGAGCTTGGTGTACGTCTTGCCTCCTGCCAGCGTCGCAAATAGGTCATCTGCCTTAAGTAGCGGGTATTGGTCCGGTAGCGAGAAACGATTAATAGTTACTTTATAATCACCACAAATCCTGACCTTTTGAGTACTGGAACAATTGGGCTGGCCCACTCACTGAATTCCACTGGGGAGCTGATGCCCTCGCTTTGCAGCCTGTCCAGCTCAATTTCCACTCTCTCCCTCAACCTGTAAGGTACCGTTCGTGCCTTGTGGTGAATGGGTCGTGCCTCTGGGACCAAGTGGATCCGCACCTTCACTCCGGAAAAGTTTCCAATACCTGGCTCAAAAAGGGAAGGAAATTTGTTAAGAACCTGGGTACATGAGGCCTCATCGACGTGTGATAGCGCTCGGATGTCATCCCAGTTCCAGCGGATTTTGCCCAGCCAGCTTCTTCCAAGCAGTGTGGGGCCATCACCCAGGACGATCCAGAGTGGCAGTTCATGCACCGTGCCCTCATAGGTGACCTTGACCATGGTACTGTCATGAGCAGTGATGAGCTCTTTGGTGTACTTTCTCAGTTTCATGTGGATGGGGCTCAGGGCTAGTCTGAGTGCCTTGTTGCACCAAAGCCTCTCAAACAACTTTTTACTCACGATGGATTGGCTAGCGCTAGTGTCCATGACTATGGATAAGCCATTCAATTTTACATTTAGCATTATAGATGGACATTTCGTCGAAAATGTGTGCTCCCCATGTACTTCAGCATCTGCCTCCTCTCTCTGAGGCTCAAAATTGCTTTGATCCACCATGGACCGATTTTCCTCTGCAATGTGGTGGTTAGCAGGTTTTGCATAGCTTGCAGCTCATCTGCAAGCTCGTTGGAGGTGCCCCATTGTTCCACAGCTCTTGCAAACATACCTTTTGAAGCGGCATGTATAGGCTGAATGAAAGCCTCCACAACACCAACAAGGTGTGAATTGTTTTGCATTCATCCTTTGTTGGGGACTCTGAGTCATCTGGGTAACCTGAGGCCTGCTGGCAGTTTCAGACTCCTGGTTTCTGCACTGTACATTTCTGCTCGCAAACACAGTTCCAGTTAATTTATGAACATTGCTAGCACTTGTGTGCTGACAGATTTGTTTGGTGTTATCACTGGTGGACATAAACACCGTGCTATTGCAATGGCCTTACTGAGGGTCGGTGTCTCTACAATCAAAAGTTTTCATAGGATGGTCTCGTGGCCAATGCCCAGTACAAAAAAGTCTCTGAGCATCTGCTCCAGGTAGCCATCAAACTCACATTGTCCTGCAAGTCGCCTTAGCTCGGCGACGTAGCTCGCCACTTCCTGACCTTCAGATCGCTGGGCAGGTGTACAACCGATACCTCGCCATCAGCACGCTTTCCCTCAGGTTAAGATGCTCCCGAACCAGTGTACATAGCTCCTCATACGACTTATCTGTGGGTTTCACTGGAGCCAGAAGATTCTTCATGAGGCTGTAGGTCGGTAAAGTAACAGTGACCTCAGTCTTTATTAAGACACTCCAGAGTGAGGAACAGTCCTTAGGGGCCGGCTTATATACAGTGCTCCCAAGGGATGCTGGGATCCCTTGGGACTTCAGAGGATGCGCTCCCTGGTGGCGGAATATGGAAGTGCTTGCTTTACAGATACACAACAGCATCAATTCCACTTTGCCAGTCATCAAACAGGGGATTTGGCACTCCCCCCCCCCACCCCACCCCCCACATTACTTTCACTGGCTGGTGTCATACCTTGTACAAAGGAAGATGGTTGTGATTGTTGGAGGTCAATCATTTCAGCCTCAGGACATTTCTGCAGGAGTTCCTCAGGGCAGTATCCTAGGCCCAATCATCTTCAGCTGCTTCATCAATGACCTTCCCTCCATCATAAGGTCACAACTGGGAATGTTCGCTGATGACTGCACAGTGTTTAGTTCCATTCACAATTCCTCTGATAATGATGTAGTCCATGGCCCTCATACAGCAACACCTGGACAACATTCGGGCTTGGGCTGATAAGTGGCAAGTATCATTGGCGCCACAAAAGTGTCAGGCAATGACCATCTTCAACAAGCGAGAGTTTAACCACCATTTCTTCACATTCAATGGCATTGCCATCGCCAAATTCCCCACCATCAACACCCTGGGGGTCACCATTGACCAGAAACTTAACTGGACCAACCACATAAATACTGTGGCATCAAGAGCAGGTCAGAGTCTGGGTATCCTGCGGCAAGTGTCTCACCTCCTGGCTCCCCAAGCCTTTCCACCATCTACAATGCACAATTCAGGAGTGTGATGGAATACGTTCCATTTGCCTGGATGAGTGCAGCTCCACCAACACTCAAAAAGCTCGATATCTTCCAGCGCAAAGCAGCCCGCTTGATTGACACCCCATCCACCACCTTAAACATTCCTATGATTTAACTGAGCACAGACAACAGTGGATCAGAGTCAGATCGAGTTAGCTTCACTGAGTTTTTTAATATTCTCAGCTTTGAACCAGCATTCTGTTCAATTTCTTTGAAGCTGTACCCATCAATAATCAGGCACACTGAATCAACAACTTTCGCTGGTTTAACTTTCAAACTATCGAACAGTTGCTTCACCCTTAAATGACCGAAATCGGCTTGGCTTGAAGCTCCTTCTTTTACATGAGATAGACATGGTTTTGAGTTACCTCAGACTGTTGGGATGAAACTCCCGCTCTCTCTGCCCACAAGTTTGGGAAGTTTCTAATCAGTTCCCAGTTACTGCACAGCACGAGGCTGTCCAGCATAGCAAACGTTACATTAGTGGAGCGATAACACTCAGAAAGGCCACAGAGACTTACTGGTGTGGGAAATGGAACTATCACACCACTGCAGTCGAAGATACTATGCTGAAATTTAAGTCTAAGGTATATTGTTGAGGCAGAGTATAGAAAATTACATAAATAGACCTATACTTCAAAGTATTTTCCCACTTCCACCCATAGTCAATAACTCACTTAGATTGGCAATTTCCCCTCAGCTGTTCCTTCCAATTGTTATCAGTTTGGGGAATTCTGAAGTGCTTCCAGATGCATGTACAATTTTTGTGGGTGACCAAATAAGGATTTTTGATGTACTGTACATTGTGATGTCTTTATATATTTGACTGACTCCTGGAAAATCTATATCACTGACTATATGAAGTCCAGCATCACCAGTTAAAGGAACATAGGAGCAGGAGTGGGCCATTCAGCCCCTCGAGACTGTTCCGCCATTCAGTTAAATCATGGCTGATCTATATCTTAACTCCATCTATCCGCCTTGGTTCCACAACTCTTAATACCATTACCTATCAAAAATATATTAATCCCAGTTTTGAAATGTTCAATTGACCCCCAGTCTCAACAGCTTTTTGGGGAAAAAAAGAGTTTCCGATCTGTACTATCCTTTGTGTGAAGAAGTGCTTCCTGACATCACCCCTGAACGGCCTAGCTATAATTTTAAGGTTGTGCCCCTTGTTCTGGACTTTCCCTAGAATAAATTGTTTCTCTCCATCTACCCTATCAAACCCTTTAATCATCTTCAACACTTCAATTAGATCACCCCTAAATCTTCTATGTTCAAGGGAATACAAGCCTAGTCTATGCAACCTGCCTTCATAATTTATCACCTAACCCTGCAGGGTGGACTAGGCACATATTTTGCAGACTTGCAGACTTCAAACCTGTAAAAATACATTATTTTGATGTCATTGCAAAATATTGTGACACAATTAACAGTATAATCAGATTGTTTCCTACTGAGGAGTTGGTATTCAGAATGTATTACAAACAAGCTTAGATCACATTTCATTTCATTTGTAATTAGGTAAGCTGTTATAAATATTTGAAAATTAGGCCATAAAGCTTCAAAGCTTTGTAAGACATTTGAACTTATTTCCTTTTCTCTCATGGCAAAATGCATTTGAGTGGCATGAAATCATTGCCGCAATTATGTTTAATTGAAAATGCAAAGTGATATATGTAATGTCTGTAAGCTTGTAATGTTTGTAGCTCCACACTGTGGATGTGGACATCTTGTGTACTGCAACTGCAGGGTTAATAATAAACAGAACCAGGCAGATTCCGGAGGCTTCCGAGAGAGCTGCCTGTCATGTTGGAAGCTGTGTGTGCTTGTGCTCTGTGAATATATCACATTTGGCGGCGAGATGGGATTTTTCAGATGATTCAAAGCTTAAATTTTGTTGGGGAAAGATTCAGCCAGCCGACAGAGAGACTTTGGAAGTTTCTGTCTTTGGAAAAAAAGCTACAAAAATCCAAGGTGAAATACAGCACATGGTGTGAACAGCTAGAGATTAAAATGGCAGGTGTAATCGGACATTTGGGGGAATATAGACACGACCGGGAACATTTTAAAGTGTATGTGTATTTCACTGCAAATAACATAATTGAAGTTCCAGACAATGCAGTCCAGAACCGTGCTGTGTTGGAACGTAAGAAAGCGATCTTCTTATTGGAGGCGGGCCCGACATTGTACGAAACCCTTGTAAATCTGCTTGTGCCTGACGAGCTAAAGGACACACACTTAAAGAGATTTTAATGAAGCTGGAGTAGCACTATAACCCCAAACCGTTAGAAATTGCTGAAAGCTATCGTTTTGGGATTCGGAATCAAAAGTCTGATGAAAGTATCGGTGATTACATCGTAGCATTAAAAAAGCTATCGACGCACTGTAATTTTGGAAACTTTCAAAACCGAGCATTATGGGATCGTTTTGTTTGTGGGGTGAAAAATGATGCGATCAGAAGGAAGTTATTGACGACGGATGACTTGACTTTTGAGATTGCTTGTCAGACAGAGAGGTCGATGAGCATGGCCGAACAATATTCCCGAGAATTAAATAATGATTACGGCCGTCAGTAAACCGAGGTAAATCACCTGCAGGTTCAAAGTAAAAGACGGTGGGGGCCCAACATCTCAGAAACTGGAAATTCTAACAGAACGTCGAAGTCGTGCTATAGGTGCCTGGGACAACACATTGCTCAAAGTTGTCCATATGTGAAGGCAGAAAGACTGGGCATCTTGCGAAGGCATGCCGACTGAAGGGGAAACCAGCTTTTAAAGCAATGAGTCCAGTGTTCAAAGCTATGAGTAGAAATCCCAAGAGACTACATAGCATGGAAGAACAACAACAGGACGAGGAGATGTTAGAGTTACACGTCATCAGGAGCACGAGGTAAACGGACAGCAATTCGGAAAGTATCAAAATCCACATAGATGTTGCGGGATTCAAGATATCAATGGAAATCGACATGGGTGCATCTGTGAGTGTAGTACCGGAGTCGCTGTACCTCGACAAATTGCGTGATTTTCAAACTGGAGAAATCCAAGATAGAGCTGCGAGGTTACTCGGGAGAGAAAATTCTTGTGGTAGGTCGTATCACCGTACTAGTGAAATATAAAGATCAATTTCAGAACTTGTCTCTAATAGTAGTGAATGGAGACAAGTCTGCCTTACTAGGAAGAAATTGGTTGAGCTCACTGAAGCTGGAGTAAGATTTTCTATGTGGAAGCGAGATTTTCATCAACGGATAAGGTTTTCAAAAAGTATCCGAAGGTGTTCTGCGAAACGGGCAGTCCGATCCAAGGCTTCAAGACAAGTGTCAATGTACAGAAGGATGCTAGATCAGTTTACTACAAGCCATGTTCCATACCATATAGAAACATAGAAACATAGAAAATAGGTGCAGGAGCAGGCCATTCAGCCCTTCTAGCCTGCACCGCCATTCAATGAGTTCATGGCTGAACATGAAACTTCAGTACCCCCTTCCTGCTTTCTTGCCATACCCCTTGATCCCCCTAGTAGTAAGGACCTTAAAATCTCTTTAAGTGTGTGTCCTTTAGCTCCTGTGTGGGACCTTGTCGAAAGCCTTCTGAAAGTCCAAATATACCACATCAACTGGTTCTCCTTTGTCCACTTTACTGGAAACATCCTCAAAAAATTCCAGAAGATTTGTCAAGCATGATCTCCCTTTCACAAATCCATGCTGACTTGGACCTATCATGTCACCATTTTCCAAATGCGCTGCTATGACATCCTTAATAATTGATTCCATCATTTTACCCACTACTGAGGTCAGGCTGACCGGTCTATAATTCCCTGCTTTCTCTCTCCCTCCTTTTTTAATAAGTGGGGTTACATTGGCTACTCTCCACTCGATAGGAACTGATCCAGAGTCAATGGAATGTTGGAAAATGACTGTCAATGCATCCGCTATTTCCAAGGCCACCTCCTTAAGTACTCTGGGATGCAGTCCATCAGGCCCTGGGGATTTATCGGCCTTCAATTCCATCAATTTCCCCAACACAATTTCCCGACTAATAAAGATTTCCCTCAGTTCCTCCTCCTTACTAGACCCTCTGACCCCTTTTATATCCGGAAGGTTGTTTGTGTTCTCCTTAGTGAATACTGAACCAAAGTACTTGTTCAATTGGTCTGCCATTTCTTTGTTCCTATGCACTTAAGGAGAAAGTTGGGCAAGAACTCAAAAGACTAGAGACTCAGATCATTATTTGTAAGATAGAGCGATGTAATTGGGCTACACCCATTGTTGTTGTACCTAAGACCGATGGTAAGGTAAGATTATGTGGTGATTATAAAGTAACCATAAACCAGGTACTAGAGGGTAATGTCCCCAATACATTGCCGAACATAGAAGATTTGTTCACAACACTGACAGGTGGTCAGATCTTCTCAAAACTGGATCTTACGAATGCCTACTTATAGCTTGAACTAGATGAGGAGTCCAAGTCATGTTTGACTATAAATACTCATCTAGGCCTATATCAATTTAATAGGCTACTGTTTGGAGTGTCTTCCACCCTTGCTATATTCCAAGGAGTGATGAACCAGATTTTGCAAGGTATTGAAGGGGTAGTATGTTATTTGGATGACATACTAATTTCAGCACCAAATAGGTAAATTCTTAATAACATATTGAATGAAGTCCTCAAATGGCTAGAGAAGCACAGAGTACGAGTGTCTGCTCATAAGTATGAGTTATTTAAAAACTCAGTGGAGTACTTAGGGTACAGAGCAGACAAAGATGGTTTATATCCAACCATGGAAAAATTGGATGCAATAAGAAATGCACTCACTCCCAGGAATGTCACTGAACTTCGTTCATTCTTGGGTCTTTTGAACTATTATGGGAAGTTCCTTCCAAATGTGGCTACAGTATTACATCCACTGAATGAACTTTTGAAAAAACAGGTCCATTGGAAGTAGTCAAAAGAATGCGATATAGCATTCAAGGAGTGTAAAAGCAAATTGGTAGAGAGCACCATGTTAGTTCACTATGACATATCTAAGGAGATTAAGCTAGCATGTGATGCCTCTCCATATGGAGTTGTGGCAATGATCTTTCATGTATCACATAGTGGGGAGGAGAGACCAATTGCTTTTGCTTCACGCACTCTCAGTGCCAGTGAGAGTAATTATGCGCAAATTGAAAGGGAAGCTTTGGCATTAATTTTTGGAGTCAAGAAGTTTCACAAATACTTGTATGGTCGTAAGTTTACCATCGTCACGGACCATAAGCTCCTAACAGCAATCCTCCATCCAAAGTCCCCAGTTCCAACATTAGCTGCAGCCCGAATGCAGAGATGGGCTTTGATTTTGTCAGCATAGACATATGATATTGAATACAGACGATCAGCTGATCACAGTAATGCTGATGCAATGTCTAGATTGCCTTCCCCATCACAAGTTACACCCGATAGGGAATAAGTGTTTTATTTTTCATACATTGATGAACTGCCAGTCACAGATGAAGAGATTGGTAGAACAACCAAACGTGACCCAGTGATGTCAAAGGTGTATGAGTATATTGCAAATGGATGGCCAAACCAGGTAACAGATAAAGATACACATCAATTCTTCATTCGTAGGAATGAATTATCAGTCGACAAAGATTGTATCATGTGAGGCGCAAGAGTGGTTATACCAAATAAATTCAGGTCCAAATTATTAGAAGACCTCCATGACCAGCACCTGGGAATGTGCTTGACCAAGAGTTTTGCATGCAGTTATTTATGGTGGCCAAGTCTTGATAAAGATATAGAGTACATCGTGAGTCAGTGTACGACATGTCAATCGGTAAGCATGCAACCACCATCAGTACCATTACAGCCATGTAAATGGCCTCCCAGGGTGTGGCAAAGGCTACATATTGGTTTTGTGAGTTAGAAGGACAACAATTGTTCATTGTGATTGATATCCATTCGAAGTGGGTTGAGGTGTTTCCAATGTGGAAAATAATAACAAGTAAAACATTGGACAATTTACGAAAATTATTTTCTTCATTTGGCCTCCCTGAAGAGATTGTTTCGGATAATGGACCACAATTTCATTCAGAAGAATTTGCATAATTCACGAGCAAAAATGGTGTGAAACATACCAAGGTTCCACCATACCACCCTGCTTCGAATGGTGCAGCAGAGCGCACTGTACAAGTTGTAAAACATGCCCTCATAAAACAAATTAGATCCAATCCAAGGAAACGACAGTTGTCATTGGATCACAAATTGGGTAATTTTTTGATTACATATCAAAATACTCCTCATACAACTACTGGTAGAACACCAACAGAGTTGTTTCTCAAACGACAGCCACGAATCAGATTCTCGTTGTTAAAAATTAATTTGGCACAGTCCGTAGAAGAGACACAATTAAGACAGAAAGAGAATCATGATAGAGGTAGAGTAAAAGCGAGAAGGGTGAAATTAAACCAGAAGGTGAGAGTGAAGAACCATCACCATAAATGTTTAAAGTGGTTACTAGGAAGAGTGGTGAAGATATGTGGTCCTCGCACATATTTGGTAAAGATGTTTGATAATGAACAGGTTAGGTTTGTTCATATTGATCATATTTTACCTACAGACATGGAAGGAGTTGAAGGTGAGAATGATTCAATTATTTCTGACTCATCAGATAGTTTTGATACACCAGTAGCAAATCCTAAATCCAATGTACTGGAAACAAATCCAGGAGAGAATCAGAATGAAAGTCTGAGTCCGAGTCAGGAAAACGAAGAGCCTGAAGTTAGAGTGAATTCAAATAAAAGTCAAGGAAATTCCATGGAGGAAAACGTTCCTCAGGATGAGCCTCGAATGAGTTTAGATTCGACACCAAGTTTGGAAGGTTCTGTTCGAGAGCGAAGGTATCCTCTTCGAAACAGAAAACAAGTGGTAAAGTTAAATTTGTAAATATGGAAAAAAAATAAGTTTATATCCTATGTTATGTATAAACATGAAAGTTATGTATGATGTTTGTTATAATAACTTCTCCATTAAGGAGGGAGAAGTGTAATGTCTGTAAGCTTGTAATGTTTGTAGCTCCACACTGTGGATGTGGACGTATTATGTACTGCAACTGCACAGTTAATAATAAACAGAACCAGGCAGATTCTGGAGACTTCTGAGCAAAGAATGACTAAGAAAGCAATAAAGAAAGGAAAGATAGATTACGAAAGTAAACTTGCGCAAAACATAAAAAAAGATAGTAAAAGCTTTTACCGATATATAAAATGGAAAAGAGTGAATAAAGTAAATGTTGGTCCCTCAGAAGATGAGAAGGGGGATTTAATAATGGGAAATGTGGAAATGGCTGAGACCTTAAACAATTATTTTGCTTCGGTCTTCACAGTGGAAGACACAAAAACCATGCCAAAAATTGCTGGTCACGGGAATGTGGGAAGGGAGGACCTTGAGATAATCACTATTACTAGGGGGGTAGTGCTGGACAGGCTAATGGGACTCAAGGTAGACAAGTCCCCTGGTCCTGATGAAATGCATCCCAGGGTATTAAAAGAGATGGCGGAAGTTATAGCAGATGCATTCGTTATAATCTACCAAAATTCTCTGGACTCTGGGGAGGTACCAGCGGGTTGGAAAGCAGCTAATGTAACGCCTCTGTTTAAAAAAGGGGGCAGACAAAAGGCAGGTAACTATAGGCCGGTTAGTTTAACATCTGTAGTGGGGAAAATGCTTGAAACTATCATTAAGGAAGAAATAGCGGGACATCTAGATAGGAATAGTGCAATCATGCAGACACAACATGGATTCATGAAGGGGAAATCATGTGTAACTAATTTACTGGAATTCTTTGAGGATATAACGAGCATGGTGGATAGAGGTGTACCGAAGGATGTGGTGTATTTAGATTTCCAAAAGGCATTCGATAATGTGCTACACAAAAGGTTACTGCAGAAGATAAAGGTACGCGGAGTCAGAGGAAATGTATTAGCATGGATCGAGAATTGGCTGGCCAACAGAAAGCAGAGAGTCGGGATAAATGGGTCCTTTTCGGGTTGGAAATCGGTGGTTAGTGGTGTGCCATAGGGATCGGTGCTGGGACCACAACTGTTTACAATATACATAGATGACCTGGAAGAGGGGAAGGAGTGTAGTGCAACATAATTTGCAGATGACACAAAGATTAGTGGGAAAGCAGGTTGTGTAGAGGACACATAGAGGCTGCAAAGAGATTTAGATAGGTTAAGCGAATGGGCTAAGGTTTGGCAGATGGAATACAATGTTGGAAAATGTGAGGTCATCCACCTTGGAAAAAAAAACAGTAAAAGGGAATATTATTTGAATGGGGAGAAATTACAACATGCTGCGGTGCAGAGGGACCTGGGGGTCCTTGTGCATGAATCCCAAAAAGTTAGTTTACAAGTGCAGCAGGTAATCAGGAAGGCAAATGGAATGTTGTCCTTCATTGCAAGAGAGATGGAGTACAAAAGCAGGGAGGTCCTGCTGCAACTGTATAGGGTATTGGTAAGGCCCACCTGGAGTACTGCGTGCAGTTTTGGTCACCTTAGTTAAGGAAGGATATACTGGCTTTGGAGGGGGTACAGAGATGATTCACTAGACTGATTCCGGAGATGAGGGAGTTACCTTATGATGATAGATTGAGTAGCCTGGGTCTTTACTCGTTGGAGTTCAGAAGGATGAGGGCTGATCTTATAGAAACATTTAAAATAATGAAAGGGATAGACAAGATAGAGACAGAGAGGTTGTTTCCACTGGTCAGGGAGACTAGAACTAGGGGGCACAGCCTCAAAATACGGGGCAGCCAATATAAAACCGAGTTGAGAAAGAATTTCTTCTCCCTGAGGGTTGTGAATCTGTGGAATTCTCTGCCCAAGGAAGCAGTTGAGGCTAGCTCATTGAATGTATTCAAATCACAGATAGATAGATTTTTAACCAATAAGGGAATTAAGGGTTACGGGGAGTGGGCGGGTAAGTGGAGCTGAGTCCACGGCCAGATCAGCCATGATCTTGTTGAATGGCGAAGCAGGCTCGAGGGGCTAGATGGCCTACTCCTGTTCCTAATTCTTATGTTCTTATGTAGAGCTGCCTGCCATGTTAGGAGCTATGTGTGCTGTGCTCTGTGAAGATATACAATATATATGATAATCTTTAATGCCAGCCAATGTAAGCAGAGAAAATAAATATTAATGTGTCATATGTGTCAGCTAGTGGCTCAGTGGTAGTTCTCTCGCCTCTGCATCAGAATGTTGTGGGTTCAATCCCACTCCAGAGACTTGAGCATAAAATCTAGATTGATACTCCAGTGCAGTGCTGAGGGAGTGCGGCACTATTGGAGGTGAAACATTAAACTTAGATCCCGTCTGCCCTCTCAGGTGGATGTAAAAAATCCCATGGCACTATTTTGAAGAAGATCTCGGGAGTTCACGGGACCAGTGCCCTGGCCAATATTTATCTCTCAACTAACACCTACAAACAGATTATGTGGCCATTATCACATTGCTGTTTGTGGGATCATCCTGTAGGCAAATTGTCTGACACATTTCCTATCTGTGTTTTAAAAGTCTGGACCCATAATCATTATTTCCATCTTATATGGCGAATTCACTGCCAATAGCAAAATCAAAACGCTTCTACTAATTGGTTTGTAAAGTTTAAATGGCTGGAAATTGGCAGATGTTACAGATTACTGAATGGTTATTTCAAAGGTACGGCAATGTGCAAAATGGTATCTGGAAAATGACTAAAAATTTCAGAGGTTGTTAAACCATTGTACAGGAAGAGACCGAGGGGCTGAAATTACCCGCCGCCCCTATACAGGGCACACTTACGGTTTTTTAAGTGTTTTCTCCGCCCCAAAGCATGGGGCAGAGAATCTGGCGAAATTCAGCACTTTCTTTTTTTTGCAGCGGGGCGGTGTTCCGGCGGGTTGCGGGGCGGAAATGCCGTTGCAACGGGACAGCAGCCGCTCCGAGTCATCAGCGCCATGCCGACACGTCACAAAGTCCCTCCCCTTCAGTTAAAGGGGAGGGCCACTGCGAGCTCTGCAGCCGTTTTAGTGGCGCCCACAACGGCCACCAGGGAGGGTTTCGGCCAGGCCACCGGCCCGATACCGAAGAGGGGATGCTGGGTTGCCGGGTTGCCTGTTGGCGGCCAGGCCGAATGCGTGGCTGCCATCGCCGGGCCGGCTTCGTAGTCAGCCGACAATTAAAATACAAGAAGCTTCCCGCCGGGGAAAGCTGTCGGGGGCACTGAGCGGCGGCCGATCCACTCCCGCAGGGCAATTTCCCACGCGGGGCGGAAAGAGGGTCGCCGCCGGTCGGTGAAGGGTCGGTGCATGCCTGACGGGCGGTAAGATGGCCACTGCAAAATTAATGGAGGGCAATTTTGAAAATGTTGGCCCCTCCGCGCCAACCGAGTGGTGAGTCATTACCAACCCGTGGCCGCCGCAGTCACGGCTCGTATAGAAAGGGCCAATTTCGGCCCCAGAATGTTTTCACTGACAAGAGCTGGGATGCATCAGTGATCGTAAAAGTGAACACAATGCAGTCACCAATGCTGGTTTCCAACTGTATGCTAACTCAAAAGACTATTTCCTCACTCTCCAGAGTCTCCTTTTCCTTTCTCTGCTCTCTGTCTGTTGTTTATTAAAACTGTTGTTACCAAAATGTAATCTCACACACTTGAGAAATTACTGCTGCTCAGCAACAGCCAGGCAGTGTGCTGGCGTACTGAAATCTACATCAATAATGACTTGTCGCACGTGCAGCGTACACTTGTGTTTCATGTAGGAACCGGGTGCTTGCTCTATTAAACTAGGTGCTGCCCCTAATAACTGCTTGGATAAGCATTTTTGCAACCATCTATTCATTATGATGCAGCATAACTAAGAGCGCCTATTTCCACCTGTGTAGCATTGCCCGGCTCCACCCCTGCCATAGTTTATCCTCTTCTGAAGCCCTCATCCATGCCTTTGTTTTCTCTAGACTTGACTATTCCAATGCACTCCTGGCTGGCCTCCCATATTCTACCCTACATAAACTAGAGGTGATCCAAAACTCGGCAGCCCGTATCCTACCTCACACCAAGTTCCGCTCACCCATCTCCACTGTGCTCGCTGACCTACATTGGCTTCCAGTTAAACAGGGAACAAGCAGGGCTGCGTCATCGCCCCAACCCTCTTCTCAATCTTCCTCGCTGCCATGCTCCATCTCACTGTCAACAAGCTCCCCGCTGGAGTGGAACTAAACTACAGAACCAGCTGTTCAACCTTCGCTGTCTCCAGGCCAGGTCCAAGACCCACTGCAACCTCTGTCGTCGAGCTACAGTACGCGGACGACGCCTGCGTCTGCACACATTCAGAGGCTGAACTCCAGGACATAGTTGACCTATTTACTGAGGTGTACGAAAGCATGGGCCTTATACTAAACATCCATAAAACAAAGGTCCTCCACCAGCCTATCCTCACTACACAGCACTGCCCTCCCAGTCATCAAGATTCACGGCGTGGCCCTGAACAACGTGGACCATTACCCATACCTTTTATCAGCCATGAACTCATTGAATGGCGGTGCAGGCTAGAAGGGCCGAATGGCTTACTCCTGCACCTATTTTCTATTTTCTATAAAAGCAGACATTGATGAGGAAATTCAACACCGCCTCCAGTGCGCCAACGCAGCCTTCGGCTGCCTGAGGAAAAGAGTGTTCGAAGACCAGGCCCGCAAATCTACCACCAAGCTCATGGTCTACAGGGTTGTAGTAATACCCGCTCTCCTGTATGGCTCAGAGACATGGACCATGTACAGAAGACACCTCAAGTCACTGGTGAAATACCACCAATGAAGCCTCCGCAAGATCCTACAAATCCCCTGGGAGGACAGGCGCACCAACTTTAGTATCCTTGACCAGGCCAACATCCCCAGCATTGAAACACTGACCACACTTGATCATCTCTGATGGGCAGGCCACATTGTCCGCATGCCAGACACAAGATTCCCAAAGCAAGTGCTCTACGCCGAACTCCTTCAGGGCAAATGAGCCAAAAGTGGACAGACGAAGCATTTCAAGGACACCCTCAAAGCCTCCTTGATAAAGTGCAACATTCTCACCGAAACCTGGAAGTCCCTGGCCAAAGACTGAACTAAGTGGAGGAAGTGCATCGGGGAAGGCGCTGAGCACCTTGAGTCTCATCGCCGAATGCATACAGAAAAAAAGCACAGGCAGCAGAAAGAACATGCGGCAAACCTGTCCCACCCTCCCTTACCCTCAATGACTGTCTGTCTCACCTGTGGCAGGGACTGTGACTATCGTATTGGACTATTCATTCACCTATGGACTCATTCTAAGCGTGGAAGTAAGTCTTCCTCGATTCCAAGAGACTGCTTAGAATGCTGATGACATTGGCTTCCAGTTAAGGAATGCCTCGATTTCAAAATTCTCATCCTTATTTTCAAATCCCTCCATGGTCACGCCCCTCCCTATCTCTGTAATCTCATCCAGCCCCACAACCCACCCCGAGATGTCTGCACTCCTCTAATTCTGCCCTCTTGAGCATCCCTGCCTATAATCGCTCAATCATTGGTGGTAGTGCCTTCTGTTGTCTGGGCCTTAAGCTCTGGAACTCCCTGCCTAAACCTCTCCGCCTCTCTACCTCTCTTTCCGCCTTCAAGATGCTCCTTAAAACCTACCTGTTTGACCAATATTTTGGTCACCTGTCCTGATCTCACGTTATGTGGTTCAGTGCCAAAATTTTAATCTCTTAATACTCCTGTGAAGCGCCTTAGGGTGTTTCACTACATTAAAGGTGCTATATAAATACAAGCTAGTGCTGTTGTTGTTGTTGTGTTTAATTCAAAGTGGAAGGTGCAAGCCTTTAACAAATGTATTGTTCTCAATAACCAAGCCATAAGCCTCAATAGACAGTACCAAGCAGGATACAGTGGGGAAAAAATGGCTATGTTCCTAAACAGCTAAGATATTATAGTAACGAATTTCAGTTTTAATTAAATTATTTTCCTTTGAAATATTGAACACCAGCTTCCATAATGCACTAATTCCTAAGAAAATTTTTGCTCAGCACTGTTAAAATTCTCATACGAAATGGAATAGAAATATCATGAGTAATACCACAGGATATCTGCTATTGGACTACAAATAGCTGTAACTACATATTCGCTGCTATTTAAAATGATAATTTTCATTTTAATCTTAGTCAATGTGCAACCTTTTTTATTCTTCAAACACAAATTAGCCGCGTGTATCAGGAATTCACACATTAGTTCAAACCTTTCCTCTATACTTTTAATTATCATCGTGGCAGAATATAAAAGGATCTCAGTTCACTCAGTCCTGATTCTACAACCTCCCCTCACTCCCAAAGGTCCTTTCAAACAGAATGACATGAGCATATTTTCACCAGTTCGACAAAAGTTTCAGCCTTTAGGATTAAATCTGATCATCTGAAATGATTGCTGTGCCTCTTCTGTAGATCTGCTCTCTAAAATGCACATCAAAAAGTAAGATGGCAGACAGAGCTCTAGCTTAACATAAAGTGAGAAATGATGAGGGATATAAGTCCCTTGACATAACTTTCATTTTTATACACTTCTCTTTGCTTGTGGCTCTCTGTGAGATCGTCTTATTTTAATGGATATTCTCTAGTATTGATTTCTTTCTGAAATAAATGATTAGTATTATCTTTTACTCTTAGATTTACAGCTGAGCAACTTTGGCTTTTTCTTAACCAGAACGTCAGGCGGGTTTATCTGCTGTAACTACATTACAACAGTGACTACACTTCAAAAGTACTCCATTGGCTGTAAAGTACCAACTTACAGTCACAGTGGTATGCTGCCTTTGTTTCATTTAAAATTCAGAAAGAAATGTTTCGAACTTCTCTACTTCTTCATTGCTGTTTATTAATAAGTGTACTATGGAAGTTGGTGTTCAAAGGGCTGCATCTATAGCAGGTGTAGATTCAATTCTATTCTGTTTTGGAAGTGTAGAGTTTTGGAGCCGAAATTCAGGGTCTTAGAAAGCGCTGTTACTGTACATTTGCGGCGGCCATTCGTCGGAATCCCGTGGCTGCCGCTTTGGGGTCAACTGGCCAACCCGACCCAAATTCAGGTTGGGGATTTTTTGGCCTGGACCAGATACCGCCCGATTCTGATGACCGCAGCAAGTGCGTCATTAGAATGCGCACCGCCGCTTTTCCTCACATTAAAAATGGACCCACTGAAATTCCGGTCAAAAAATCGATTCCCCCGCCGCGAGGTGCCCCCAACAGCTTTCTGTGTCGGTGCACCTTCTCCGCACTGAGTGCGGCCCGGCAGCACGGCAGCCCTTCAAGGGGAGGGCACACTGCCGCGGCCGCCATGTATTTACTTTTGTCGGCCTACTTCCCTAGCAGCCGGCAGAATAGTGCCCTTGGGTTCGGCCGGGCTGCCAACCCCTTCTTGAGTGCCAGGCCTCTGGCCCGGCCCAAGCCCTCCCTACTGGCCCAGTGGCCGAAGATCTAAAATGATAGACTCTCTCCCCTTTAATGGAGGGGAGAGAGCGTGGTGACGCAAACGTGCTGTGATGTCACCACTACTCCACCGCTGATTGACAGTGGCGGAGTCTCGGTCCGACCCATATTCAGCCCCTCAACTTGCCTTTCAGTCTTTGTATTGCCCCCACTATGACAGATTTCCTGTGGAACTTTGAAAAAATTTCAAAGTCCTGAAAATTGCTCTCCCGACCGCATCATGGATCCGTGTGGTAAGTACAGAAAAATAATCATGGGTGTGTCAGCTTTCCTGTTCTACTGAATTTCGGCCCTTTTTTCTTTTGGAATGGAAATGGACAAAATTGGGTCGATTTTACTTGAGTCAAATTTGGACCTGGAAACTTGTCATTTGCAACTGATGCTCTTCAATTGCAGTCACATAACTCATGATGTTGCCACAGATGGCTGAGAATTTCAGCGAGAGAGATTGGGAAGATTGACAATCAATCGCTTTAGCAGTTATTAGAGCTAAAACCATATGGAATCATACAGCCATTTGGCCCATCGTTTCTGTGCTGGCGTCTTGAAAGAGCTATTCAACTAGTCCCACTCCCCTGCTCTTTCTCCATCTCCCTGCACATTTTTCCTTTTTAAGTATACATCCAATTCCCATTTGAAAGTTACTATTGAATCTGTTTCCACCACCTTTTCAGGCAACGCATTCCAGATCATAACAGCTCATTTCCATCTGTTATCTTTGATTTAATGGCTTTCAGAATTGAAAGCAATAGTGTGATGATGCTGGGGCATTGTGCACAAGTTTCATTTTAAATGTTCAAAATTAACTTTATTCAAACATTGACATTTATTGTTATAGTCCCTAACTAATGGAGGCTCATTCTGAAATACTTAAATGGATGAATGCATATATATAGACCATGAAAACATAAAGCATTGAATGACGAAATATGCTTTAGTCCTTTGAGTGTGCTCCTTCCAGTGTTTAATTAACATGCTCCCTGGTTTATGTAATCTCCCAAGTGAGTACCCAAGAGAAACTACAGGAACATTTCTCCTTCATTGCTCATTGCTAATATGATGATAAGGTTAATGTGGATCAGGGGCAAAACTCTCCACTGGCTGAAATCACACCTAATACAAAGGAAGTTGGTTGTGGTTGTTGGGGTCCAATAATCTCAGCCCCAAGACGTCGCTGCAGGAGTTCCTCAGGGCAGTATCCTAGGCCCAACCATCTTCAGCTGCTTTATCGATAATCTACCCTCATCATAAGGTCAGAAATGGAAGGTTAGCTAATGATTGCACAGCGTTCTGTTCCATTCACAATTCCTTAGATAATGAAGCAGTCTGTGCCCACATGCAGCAAGACCTGGACAACATCCAGATTTGGCTGATAAGTGGCAAGTAACATTTATGCCACAGTGCCAGGCACATCTCCAACAAGAAACATTTTAACCACCTCTCCTTGACAGTCAATGACATTACCATTGTCAAATACCCCACCATCAACATCCTGGGGGGTCACTATTGACCAGAAACTTAACTGGACCAGTTACATAAATACTGTGGCTACAAGAGCAGGTCAGACGCTGGGTATTCTGCTGCGAGTGACTCACCTCCTGACTCCCCAAAGCCCTTCCACCACCTGCATGGCACAAGTCAGGTGTGTGATGGAATACTCTCCACTTGCCTGGATGAGTGCAGCTCAAGAAGCATGACACCATCCAGGACAACGCAGCATGCTAGATCTGCACCCAATCCACCACCTTAAATATTCACTCCATCCATTACCGGCACAATGTGTACCATCTACAAGATGCACTGCACCAATTCGCCAAGGAATCTTAGACAACACCTCCCAAACCCGCGACCTCTACCACCTAGAAGGATGAGGGCAGCAGGCACATGGGAACATCACAACCTCCAAGTCGCATGCCATCTTGTATTCGAAATATATCACTGTTCCTTCAACATCACTGGGTCAACGTCCTGCAACTCCCTACCTTATAGCACTGCGAGAATACCAACGAGGCAGATAAAAGGAGGCCCGAGAGCGGGAGAATTGAGTGAGGCCCAAGGTGGATAAAAGAACGCCTGAGCACGGGAGAGCTGAGCTAAACACAAGCAGGAACTCAAAAGTGATGTCACAGGACAACAGGTAGGTGATTGGTTATTGAGTATTATGCTTTTTTTTCTCTCAAAACTGGAACAGTGGTTTAAAGGATGGAGTTATTTGCACTAGAAAAATGCTCTGATTGGCTGTCCATTCTGACATGACCCGATTACTGATTGATCCCCTTGAAGGATAAGCCACACCCAGAAGTTTCTCTGGAGTATGTAATTGGAACCACCCAGCCCAAGTTCTGAGTGATCTTACGAAGTGTAATTCGAGCCATTCTGACTTCGGACCCAAGAGAAGATAAATCTCCCCAACCCAGCACAAGTTCCTGACCCCCTCCCAGCCCAAGTTCATGCCTCCCCCAGCTAAAGTTCATGCCTCCTCCAGCCCAAGTTCCTGACCTTACCCCCACCCCGCCCCGCTGTAGATGGGACATTGTGTGTGGGTCACAGATTGTTAACAGGTTTATTGGGAATGAATTGAACAGTGACAGTGTCGTGACTTCTGGATTTCATCCACTCCAATGATATCCCTTGTAATACATACACCGAGCTTTCCTAGAAATTGGGGGCGGGGTTGGAAGAATGTGATACATCTTCCCTGACTTACCCCCACCCCCCCTGATCTTCTCTCTCTCTCTCTCTCTCTCTCTCTCTTCCCCCACCCTCTCTCTTTCACTCCGTCCCCCTCCACCATCTCTCTCTCATTCCGCGCCCCCGTCTCTCTCTCTCTCCTTCCCACTGTTTCTCTCACTCCGCCCCCCCCCCCCCATCTCTCTCTCTCTCTCTTTCACTCTCTCTCCCCCACACCATCTCTCTCACTCTGCCCCCCCCGTCTCTCTCTCTCTCCCCCCCACTGTTTTTCTCACTCCACACCCCCCATCTCTCTCTCTCTCTCTTTCACTCTCTCTCCCCCACACCATCTCTCTCTCACTTCCTCCCCCCCACCGTCTTTCTCTCACTCCGCATCCCCCATCTCTCATTCTCTCTGTTCTTACAGCTATTACTTTCATGACACTTATGAAAAACCCTTTATGAACACATTCAATGTTGACATTTAGAAGCGTTGACCTTATATTGGCCCTGAATTTGCGGTCAGCAGCGAAGTGAAGGCATTTGCCACTGGCCCCAAAGTACATTCCGCACAAGGATCTCACAATCCCTGTCTCAAGAACTTCGAGTTTTCTGACCTTTGAATTCATTTCAACGGACTTTTGTGGGGATCCCCATTGTGTAAACTGCTGTGATGTCAAACGGCAGAATTCTCACAGACAGTGAACTGTCAAATAATGTAACTAATTATCCCTTATTCAACTTAACAAAAAACAGATTATCTGCTCATTATCACATTGCTGTTTGTGGGAGCTTGCTGTGCGCAAATTGGCTGCTGCGATTCCCACATTACAACAGTGACTACACTCCAAAAGTACTTCATTGGCTGTAAGGCGCTTGGGACATCCGGTGGTCGTGAAAGGCACTATAGAAATGAAAGTCTTTCTTTCTGTATCATTCTATGATCATTAATTTGTACTCCAATAAATACATATTTGCGTATGTGATATTTTTGTGCAAAGTTCCTCAATCTCGGCCATTATAGCCTTTCTCAAACCAAAGTGCGCCTATAATTGTGCATTAATTCTAGATAAAATGCACGAATACATACTGATCAGCTTTTTCAGCAAATAGTTTAATCGTCAGATTATCCATTTTTACTTTTAGGAAACATAGAAACATAGAAACATTGGAACAGGAGTAGCCACTCGAGCCTGTACCACCATTCAATGAGATTATGGCTGACTATATCTGAACTCCATCTATCTGCCTTGGTTCCATACCTTTCCCTGATAAAAATCTATCAATCTCAGTTTTAAAATTTTCAATTGACCTCCAACCTCAACAGCTTTTGGGGGAGCGAGTTCCAGAGTCCCCTTTGTATGACGAAGTGCTTCCTAACATCACCCCCAAACTGCTTAGCTCTAATTTTATTTTATTTCTCACTTGGACATTGGGTTTTGCTTTATATAACTAATGGTTTTAACCTTGTGCCATCTCAAGCTTGTTAAGATGTCTCAACTTCTCAAAATGATTCAGCTTAATATGTATTACTTAATAAAAATATTTTTGTTAAATGATAATCTTATTTTGTGACTATACATATAACTCCAGTAAAGTTCTGTTTCCTAGCTTTTCCTACCTTTATAATTATGGGTTTCATTAAAGAGCAAACACAGTGAAATTTATACTCCCATTCTGAAAGGGAGCATTGCCTTGACTGCTTATAAAACAGTCACTGTTCGCCAAAGAAAGAAAGACTTGCATTTATTTGGTGCCTTTCACCACCTTAATCCCAAAGCGCTTTACCGCCAATGCTTTTGAAGCGTAATCACTGCTGTAATCTGGAAAACGTGGTTGTCAATTTGCACACAGCTAGGTCCCAAAAACAGCAATGAGATAATGACCTATTAATCTGTTTTTAGTTGTTGGTTGAGGGACATATGTTGGCCAGGATACCAAGAGAATTCCCCTGCTCTTCTTTGATCTTCTGCATACTCAAGAGGGCAAATGGTGCCTCAGTTTAACATCTCATCTGAAAGACAGCATCTCCAACAGTGCAGAGCTCCCTTAGTGCTGCACTGAAATGTGTTCAAGTCTCTGGAGTGGGACTGAACCCACAACCTTCTGATTCAGAGGCAAGAAAACTGAGCCATAGCTGACACTCAAAGTAATTTGCTGTTTGTGAAGTGCTTTGGGATGAGTGACGCACTAAGGTGTTGTATTTTCATATGTTCAGTTCCTGAATATTTTGGTATGAACAAAAATACAGAACTTGTGTGTTTTGTCGTATAGGACAGGGGGAGGACATCACTGAAAAATATTTTGAATCATGCAACATTATTTGGCCTTTGATTATAATGTATTCTGAAAATGATGGAGAGGAGTATTTTTAATTAAACAATTTTTTTGAGAGATTTGAGGGGATTACAGACAATTTGCACTCATCTGCTATCTTTGCCCTACTTCCTGTACAATCTGTGCTTTGATGCCTGCTGCCCTGTTATAGGCACAGAGCTGTTATAATTATGTACAACTTCTTATGACCTCTGTGCTGAGACACACACAGTGAAGCAATTACTTCAACGAGGGCAGAGTTATTCTGTGTGTAATAAATAAATCATGCTGCAGACTGTCTGCACGAAGGCAGATGGTTTCTTGTTGATGGAAGATTGACGCTCTTCAAGTAATTAATTTGAAGAAAGGTAGCGAGTGATCCGTACACTCTGGCCCTCCACAAGATGTTGATGCTTCTTCACCTCTGCATTCTGGAGGATCTGACAACTTCCCATCAATGGTTCTTTCTCACCCGTTACGTACTGCTGACCTTTTCCCACAGAAAGCCATAAGCATTTCAACGATTCCCCTGACAATACTTACCCTTTCCTTTTCCCTTTCAGCATGACAGAGATAAGATGGAACAGGTGTTTTGCGGGATTTGGAGAGTAAAAGGTGAGGTGATATGGTTGGGGGAGTGCAATGCTTTTTATCTGAAGCCTTCCACACAATACTCAAAATCTCACTGAAATGCACTGCTCTCCCTTCAACTATAAGATCCTGCAAATCCACTGGGAGATTAGACGACCCAGTGTCCGTGTTCTCACTCAGGCCAACATCCCCAGCATCGAAGCACTGACCACACTCGACCAGCTCCGTTGGGCGGGTCACATCATCTGCATGTCCGACACAAGACTCCCAAAGCAAGCGCTCTACTCAGAACTCCTACACGACAAGCGAGCCCAAGGTGGGCAGAGGAAATGTTTCTGGGACACTCTCAAAGCCTCCCGGATAAAGTGCAACATCCCCACCGGCACCTAGGAATCCCTGGCCCAAGACCACCCTAAGTGGAGGAAGAGCATCCGGGAGGGCGCTGAGCACCTCGAGTCTCGTCGTCAAGAGCATGCAGAAACCAAGCACAGACAGCAGAAGGAGCGTGCGGCAAACCAGGCTCCCCACCCACCCTTTCCTTCAACCACTGTCTGTCCCACCTGTGACAGAGACTTTGGGCTAGACTTTCCACTTCACATCGCCTATCTATGGCCCATCTATCGCCCAAAGTGGACCTCTATCGCCCATTTTGAGCAAAAAGTGGAAACTAGGCCCAAAATATCGCCGGAAAAATAGGCCCCCAAGTTTCCACTTTGATCGCTGAGATGATCGCCCAAATGATCGCCCACACAAGGCTCATCCCAAGTTTCAGCACTTAGCATGCACTTCGCTGGGCCGATGCAAGGCCCAAAAGAGTGCTCAAAAATAGTTGCTTTTTCAGGGCCATAGAAAGGGAAATGGGCACTACGGACGCCATTTTTAGCCTCTGAGGAAGGGTGGAGAATTGTTCTGAGTTATTTAGAGAGTAAAATTAATGCAAATTGTACTTAGAAATTTGGGACAGGGAAGATAGTATTATCACCTTATCTATGCTAAATAGATCTCATTATATATTGGAATTATTTATTAAACAGCTTTTACGCACTGAAGTTATTTAATGATATTCTGTGGTGGAACAGAATAAACAAACAAATCTGCCTGAAGAACTGTATATTGTAAAACTTATGTAAATAATAGAGAAGGTACAAAAGTTGTAGAATTTTTTTTTTATTAACAAACATAATTTTTTTTTAAGAACTAATGAACAATACCTTCCCTCCAACCCCTCACTCCCTGCATCAACCCACCCTTCCCTCAAAATCCTCAAAACGTTAGAAGAAGAATAAATTGAACATTTTAAAGAACAAGTGGCCATTTAAGTAATGACAACAAGTGACCATTTAAGTCATGCGAACAAGCTACCATTTCAGTAACGATAACAAGTGACCATTTCAGAAAGAATGGAAAGTGAACAGTTAAGTAATGATAACAAGTGAACAAGTGAACATTTAACTATTGAATACAATTGGCCAATTTAGTAACAATAACAATAACAATAACAATAACAATAACAAGAGTATAATAAATTGATAACACCAAGTGAACATTTTAAAACAAGTGAACTATACAGAAGGACTCCCCCCTCCCTACCTGTGGCCACGTTTCCCTCCAGATCCTGTCCCACCCCGTGTTCGCACCCCACCCGCCCGTTTTGGTCTACGCAGACCGACACCAAGACGTCGTGCAGAGTGGGATGTCAAGACTTCCTGCCGTGGTGGAGGTGACAGAGAGGAAGCGGAAGCCTGAGGCTCCACTTCCGAGTCCGGAGAAACTGTGCCCTCCGTACTCGCTTGCGTGCTCGGAGTTTCGCTGCGAGCAGACACGACACCTTGGGGTGCAGCGCCGTGTCCAGCCAGCAACGCATGCCGTAGGGCATTGGTTGTGGCTGTCTGCTGCCAAATAGCCTCCAAGGTCTCCCTTGCAGTCAGTGACTGCTCAGAAGACCAGTTGGAGAAGTTCTGGCAGAACTCGCTCCAGGATGCTGGAAACTGGCTCCAGCTCGCAGAGAACTGGCTCCAGTTCGCAGAGAATCCCTCGAACCCTTGGATAAGGTCGCGACCAATCGCGACCGTCTCTCTGCACAAGGAAATCAAGCTCTCTGTCTGGCCCTCCAAGGCAGGCGATTGCTCGCCACGCTGACCAGACCTCCGTGGGGTCGGCGTTTGCAATGTGACGTGCCTTGGCGTCGCCACCTGCACACCGCTTGGTCCCGGTGCTTCTTCCATCTCAACTGAGATGGCTGCAGGTTGTTTCCCCCCCCCACCCCCCCCCCCGCAAAAAAAATCTCTTCTTCCGTCTCCTCCTCCTCCTCCTGCTGAAGCACAGCAGCAGGAGTCTGCAGTGGCTCCTCTTCTTCTTCAGCCTCCTGTGATGCTGGAGATGGTTCAGTGGTAATGGACTCCACTGACTCGACGACCACTTGACCTTTAATTTGATAAACAACGATTAACTATTCAAATCATTGTATTACAATTTTTCTCGAAGTCAAAACATTGCAATGCTTTCCTTTACCCTATATGCACAGGTGATCACAAGCTTTAACATGACCTAACATGACCTCATTCGAACATCTATAGTACATCACCATTATATATCAGATTATATTATAATTGCATAACATTACATTGTAATTACATAACATTGCATAACATCAAATTACATTTTAATTGCATAACATTACGTGCGTAACTACGATATTTTCAGTATCTATTAATGATTCATACATTGAACAATGCACATTTCTCATTACTCACATGCCTCAAGGGTGGGTTCAGCCACAGCATGGGATGTGACCGAACGGCATTCTGGCCCCACCAAGGCCACCGCGAGCTCCTCGTAAGCACTTAAACTGTGCAACATGGCAGAGCCCCTGCCTGTCCTGCGTTGCTCCCGATTATTGATCGAGATCTTCTTCTGTAAATGATACGATAACATTACACGGCATAAGCAAATGGATCAGGCGATTTAGGGCATTGAAGACATTTAAGATTGACAGATTAAAATGTTCCATTACAAATTAGCATTACGTTGCATATTTCACATTACAACATTTAACTTTATGCTGGGTTGTATAAATTTATTCATAATTTAGTTATGTTTAAATGTAACCAAATAACATTGCAGATTCTTGTTACTATTTAGATCATTACAAATTTCAACTTACTCTCGCAGCTGCCAGTAGGCTGTTCCAACGTTTGCGGCACTGGTCCGATGTCTGGGCTTCATTTGATGCCGACGTGACCACGTCGGCAATCTCTGCCCAAATTCTCCGATATGCACGGGGTGGAGGTTTCCCATGCCCACCCCGTGTCAGATCCTCCCACCTGGTGCTGACAACATTCACCAGGGCCTCATTGGCCTCCTCGCTGAAAGGCTTGGCCCCACGCCTCTCAAGTGTTGCCCCCATGTCAATTAATATGAGTTTATTCAGACCACAAAATACTTTCTCCTCTCGCTCTCTCTCTCCCCGACCCTCACAGAGCTTCTGAGCATGTATGATGACCCCTGACCTCCTAAAACGCGGGAAGGAGCATCAACCTGAAAAAACAATCAACCTGCACATGCGCAGTAATGCGTTGCTAGGGAAGCTTTTTTTTTCTCCATTCACTTCCGTTTTCTTTGGGCGCTCGTGAGACTGCTGAGAAATCACATCGCCCATTTGATATCGCTGGGGTAAGGCTGAGTGGAAAATCGCAACAAAAAAAAAATGGGCCTTGAGCCGGCGATCAGCACGGGCGATAGGTCCCGCATCACTGGAACAAGGCCCATTTTTTTCGGCCACAGCCAGAAAGTGGAAAGTCTAGCCCTATAATTCTCGTATTGGACTGTTCAGTCACCTGAGAACTCACTTTTAGAATGGAAGCAAGTCTTCCTCGATTTTGAGGGACTGCCTATGATGATGATGATATATCAGTGTCCCCTAGTTACTGACTGCCCTGCCTATCTACTCTGTTGAAACTCCTCATGATTTTGAACACCTCAATTAAATATTTTATTTATCTCCTAAACTCTATTGAAAACATTCCCAGCTACTCTAATCTCCCCCACTAAATTGAAGTCCCTCACCCCTGGTATCAGTTGCCAGGACTGGAAAACTTTAGCTATGAGGAAAGATTGGATAGACTGGGGTTGTTTTCCTTAGAACAGAGGAGACTGAGGGGAGATTTAATTGAGGTGTATAAAATTATGAAGGGCCTAGACTGAGTGAATAGGAAGGACCTATTTCCCTTTGCAGAGGGGTCAATAACCAGGGGATATAGATTTAAAGTAGTAGGTAGAAGGATTAGAGGGGAGATGAGGAAGAATTTCTTCACCCAGAGGGTGGTGGGAGTCTGGAACTCACTGCCTGAAAGGATGGTAGAGACAGAAACTCTCATCACATTTAAAAGGTACTTGGATGTGCACTTGAAGTGCCGTAACCTACATGGCTACGGACCCTGTGCTGGAAGGTGGGATTAGGCTGGATAATTCTTTTTCAACCAGCACTGATGCAATGGGCCGAATGGCTTTCTTATGTGTCATAATTTTCTATGATTCTTTGATAAGTCTCGTAACTATCCTCTGTATCCTCTCCAAGGCAATCTCTCAATTAGCTCAATCATTCCCCCTCCCCCATACCCCCTGCCCACCCCCGCTTTGACCCTTTTATTTTCTCTCCCTTCAAATTAATTTCCTGAAGTGCAGCTGTCCATCGCTGTGCCAGGGAAAGCCCGTAATCATGACAAACTTAACAATACGTGTGTGGTGGTTTCCGTTACAACACGGGTTAATTGTCCAAAGGTTTTCTTTTTGCTCTTTTTCAGACCTTTATGCGTAGAGGAGTCAAGACGTAGTTTTCATAAGTACAGGTGTGAGCGCAGTTGATACAGACAATGTCAGCCGTGATTCTGTTGGTGGCATTCTCGCCTCTGAGTGCCACACTCTGTCAGAGGTGCCGTCTCTCTCAGGTTGACCTAAAAGATCCCCTGGCACTATTTCGAAGAAGAGTAGGGGAGTTATCCCCGGTGTCCTGGCCAATACTTATCCCTCAATTAACATCACTAAAACTGATTATCTGGTCATTATCACATTGCTGTTTGTGGGAGCTTGCTGTGAGCAAATTGGCTGCCGCGTTTCCCACATTACAACAGTGACTACATTTCAAAAATACTTAATTGGCTGTAAAGTGCTTTGGGATGTCTTCAGGATTTTTTATCTGTCTATTCATATTCAAGGGGGTGAAGATTCAGTTTGGAGGCTAATTCGGGCGCTCATGGTGTTGGGGCGGTAAATTTTGTGTCGGGAAATGGTTTGCATCTGCAGCCACAAAATTCATCAGCTGGGCCCTGAGTGTGGGGCGGAGCGCTAAGGGAGGCGTTACACACCTCTCTTCGGGAGCTCGGCCAGCTGAACAAGTGAAAATCCCGAGCTAAAGAGCCGGCCTCGGAGCCCGGTGAAAATAAAATCAGCAAAAAAAAAACACAAAAACACTCCCAATACCTTGCTCACCCCACATAAACATAAATCGCAAAAAAAAAGTCACACTTATCTCAGGTATTCATTCCTTCCCTCATGGCGGCCAGAACAGCTCGGACCGCCCGCTTTCCCAGGTGGTCTCACTGGGGCGAGCTACGGGTCCCGCTGCAGCCAAATTTCAGCATAGTGTTGTAACCAGGGGCATTGCACACCGGCTCGACTCTCCCGGGGTACTGCTCCATGGCCCCGCAAAACTGGCACCAAATATCCCGGCGGGGCATTGAAAATAGGCCGCCCGCCCGGAAAACATTACCGCCCCTCGGGGCGCGAGCAGAAACGACAACAGACCGAATTTCCACCCCAAGGTGTTTTCTATGTGGGTACCTCTCTTGCCTCTGAGACAGAAGGTTGTAGCTTCAAGCCCCACTCCAGGGACATGAGCACAAATTCTAGGCTAACACTTCAGTGCAGTACTGAGGGAATGCTGCACTGTCTTTCAGAACAGATGTTAAACTGAGGCCCCAACTGCCCTCTCAGATAAACGTAAAAGATCCCATGGCAGTATTTTGCAGGGGCCTGGCCAATATTTACCTTTCAACCAACATCACTAAAACATTGCTGTTTGTGAGACCTTGCTGTGCACTAATTGGCTGCTGTGTTTTCTACATTACACCAGTGACTACACTTTGTAAATCACTTTGGGATGTCCTGAAATTGTGAAAGGCACTATATAAATGCAAGTCTTTCTTTCTTTTTTAGAAGCACTGACAAGCTCCAACCATTGGAGCTCGGGTTATGATAATGGCCCGGAATGTGCGATGGGAATACCGGTGAGGCTATCAGCGTTCATCGTCATAATAGAAGAAATCTGACAGCATCTTTTAGACTATGTACATGTGCAGTTAAAGGCAAAAATCAAGACATTGCTGTCAGAGATAGCCTGCTCCTCCACAGTTGCAGGCCTCACCGACAGACTCGGCATTGAAATGACTGCAGTGGTGTGAACTTGCTGCACTTGCCCATTAGTTCCACACTAAAAATCGCTGAAAATATTGGCGCAGATGCATTGAGCAGTAAGTGAGTTTTTAATGGTGTGATAAGTGATAATCGCCGCTGAACAAGTAAAAGGGTTGCTTCAGTGACAAAGTAGGATACAAGCAAAATGTTTCTGAAGAATTCGGAGTAATTTGAACCTTTACATAACTTGTGTGGTGAATTGACGGAGCTGGTTATAGAATCCATTCAATTTTTATTAATACTGATTTCAATTGGGGGGGTGGTTGGAGTTCTATAAAGAGCAGTCAAAAATCCCAGATCGGTAACCAACCTCGGTGAAGTTGAAATTATCCGCATTGTTTTTCAACATTTTGGTAACGATAATCAACGTATATTTATTAAATATATTATTCAATGAATATAAGAACTTAAGAAATAGGAGCAGGAGTAGGCCATCTGGCCCCTCGAGTCTGCTCCGCCATTTAATAAGATCATGGCTGATCTGATCATGGACCCAGCTCCACTTCCCTGCCCGCTCCCCATAACCCTTTATTCCTCTATTGCTCAAAAATCTATCGCTGTCTTAAATATATTCAATGACCCAGCCTCCACAGCTGGGGTGGAGAATTCCATAGATTTACAACCCTCTGAGAGAAGAAATTCCTCCTCATCTCAGTTTTAAATGGGCGGCCCCTTATTCTGAGACTATGTCCCCTAGTTTTAGTTTCCCCTTTGAGTGGAAATATCCTCTCTGCATCCACTTTGTCAAGCCCCCTCATTATCTTATATGTTTCGATAAGATCACCTCTCATTCTTCTGGACTTCAATGTGTATAGGCCCAAACTACTCAACCTATCTTCATAAGTCGACCCCCTCATCTCCGGAATCAACCTAGTGAACCTTCTCTGAACAGCCTCCAATGCAAGTATATCCTTCCTTAAATACGGAGACCAAATTGTACATAGTACTCCAGGTGTGGTCTCACCAATACCTTGTATAGCTGTAGCAAGACTTCCCTACTTTTATACTCCATCCCCCTTGCAATAAAGGCCAACATTCCATTTGCCTTCCTAATTACTTGTTGTACCTGCATACTAACTTTTTGTGTTTCAAGTACAAGGACTCTGTAGTCTCTCTCCATTTTAATAATATTTTGCTTTGTTATTCTTCCTACCAAAGTGGATAACCTCATATTTTCCCATATTATATTCCATCAGCCAAATTTTTGCCCACTCATTTAACCTATCTATATCCCTTTGCAGACTCTGTGTGTCCTCCTCACTACTTGCTTTCCCACCTATTTTTGTATCACGACCAAACTTGGCTACATTACACTCGGACCCTTCATTCAAGACCTTAACATAGATTGTAAATTGTTGAGGCCCCAGCACTGATCCCTGCTGCACCCCACTAGGTACTGTTTGCCAACCTGAAAATACTCCATTTAATCCGACTCTCTGTTTTCTGTTATAGCCAATCCTCTATCCATGCGGGGATAAAAGGCAGAGCAGCCCCAGGACCCAGCGCAGTGCCCCCTAACCTGCGAGGGAACACCATCACGGCAGGTCAGGGATAAAATGCAGAGCTAGCCACTGCAGGGAGTGGCGCGAGCTAGTTTAGGAGTGTGACGGATTTAGGAGGGCAACTGGATTGACGTCATCGGAGTCCAGGCAGCCCATTAGAGCGGAATGAGACAAGCGGCGGGGTTGGGACCCAGGTGCAGGAGGAGCAGTGAGGCTCGGAGATTGAGACCAGTGGGGAATGGCGTTTGAGCCCAGCGAGGCCCAGAGATCGAGTCCAGCGAGACCCGCCGATCAAATCCAGCGGGGAGTGGCGATCAGAGGCGGTAAGCAGTGGAAGATTGATGGGGTCGTGGCCCGTGATCAGCGGGGTCGTGGCCCAGGAGTAGCGGGGTCGCTGTAGAGGAGCGAAGGGGTCGTGGCCCAGGAGCGGCGCAGCATATAACCACAGAGGGGTCAGGGGCCAGGGATGACGCAGCAGAGCTTGGTCTCCAGCCGTCTTGGTTAACCCTTGTCAGTGGACCAAGGCTTTGCTCTGTCAAGCCCGTGTGGTGGCTGGTGTGCAACGGTCACTTCACGTTAAAAGAATTCACGCACAGATATCTTCCACCCTTCAAGATGTAGCTCATTGAAATACCCGTGAACTCATCTTTTTTTGGTGTGGAAGCGAGTCATCCTCGACACGAGGGACTGCTTAATACTATCCATGCTCAGATATTACCTTCAACCCCATGAGCTCTTATCTTTTATAATCTTTTGCAGTAACCTTTTATGTGGCACCTTATCGAATGCCTTTTGGAAATCCAAATACACCACATCCACTGGTTCCCCATTATCCACTCTGCTCGTTACATCCTGAAAGAATTCTAATAAATTTGTCAAACATGATTTCCCTTTCAGAAAACCATGCTGACTCTGCATGATTGTATTATGATTTTGTAAATCTCCTGCTACTACAGGTGCAGCATCCAGAATCCGGAGTTCTGGAATCCGGAATGTTCCAGAATCCGGACTCCGGACCGATCGGTGGCAGGGTCGTCTGGAATCCATAAAATGTTCCGGAATCTGGACCCGACGATCCTGTCAACCTCGGGGTCCCGCCATTGCCCGACCTCGGGCCTCGCCGCCACTCACTCCACCGCCACTGCCCTTACCTCGAGGCTTCCTCACCGGCCCGCCCGAACACCTCCTCGGCGGGGCTCTTGCCCGAACACCTCCTCAGCGAGGCTGGCCCACCCAAACACCTCCTCTGCGGGGCCCGCCCGACAACCTCCTTAGTGGGGCCAGCCCAACAACCTTCCTAGCGGAGCCCGCTCGACAACCTCCTTGTCAGGGCCCGCTCGACAACCTCCTCGGTGGGGCCAGCCTGACAACATCCTTGGCAGGGCCTGCCCGATGACCTCCTCAGCGGGGCCGGCCGGCCCGATGACCTCCTCGGTGGGGACCCACCTGATGACCTCCTCGGCGAGCCCTGGATGGCCCGAACAACTCTTCGGCAGGTACCACACCCACCCCGCCCCCCAACCCCCCACTTCTGATGTTACGAAATCCGGAAATACCCGAACCTGGGCTCGGGTGTTTCCGGATTCGTGACGTTAGAAAGATGTTCCAAAGTCCGGAAAAACACAGAATCCGGAATGGCCTCAGTCCCGAGGGTTCCGGATTCGGGACGCTGCACCTGTACTTCCTTAATAATGGATTCCAGCATTTTCCCAATATTCGGCTAACTGGCCTATAGTTTCCTGCTTTCTGTCTCCCTCCTTTCTTGAGTAGGGGTGTTACATTTTCAGTTTTCCAATCTGCTAGGAACTTTCCAGAATCAAGAGAATTTTGGTAGATTACAACCAATGCATCCACTATCTCTGCAGCCACCTCTTTTAAGACACTAGGTCCAGGCCATCAGGTCCAGGGGACTTGTCCGCCTTTAGTCCCATTAGTTTGCCGAGTACTATTTCTCTAGTGATAATGATTGTTTTAATTTCCTCCCTCCCTTTTTCCCCCTGATTTTCTACTATTATTGGGATGCTTTTAGTGTCTTCTACCGTGAAGGCTGATACAAAATATTTGTTCAAAGTCTCTGCCATTGCCTTGTTTCCCATTATTAATTCCCCAGTCTCATCCTCTAATGGACCGACATTTACTCTTTTTATATACTTGCAGAAGCTCTTATTGTCTGTTTTTTATTTCTTGCTGGTTTACTCTCAATCTAGTTTCGCCTTCTTTATTTTTTTTAGTCATCCTTTGTTGGTTTCTAAAATGTTCCCAATCTTCTAGCTGACCACTAATCTATGCAACATTGTATGTCTTTTCTTTCAATTTGATACCATCCTTAACTTCATTAGTTAGCCACGGATGGTTCATCCTTCTCTTCGAGTCTTTCTTTCTCAATGGAATGTATCCTGAGACTTTGCCCCCTAGTTATAGACTTTCCAGCCAGGGGAAACAGCCTCTCAGCATCTACCCTGTCAATTCCCCTCAGAATCTTATAGAAACATAGAAACATAGAAAATAGATGCAGGAGTTGGCCATTCGGCCCTTTGAGTCTGCACCACCATTCAATAAGATCATGGCTGATCATTCACCTCAGTACCCCTTTCCTGCTTTCTCTCCATACCCTTTGATCCCTTTAGCCGTAATGGGCCATATCCAACTCCCTCTTGAATATATCTAAAAAACTAGCATCAACAACTCTTTGCAGTAGAGAATTCCACAGGTTAACAACTCTCTGAGTGAAGAAGTTTCTTTTCATCTCGGTCCTAAATGGCTTACCCCTGATCCATAGACTGTGACCCCTGGTTCTGGACTCCCCCAACATCGGGAACATTCTTCCTGCATCTAACCTGTCCAGTTCCATCGAATTTTATCTGTTTCTATGAGATCCCCTCTCATTCTTCTAAACTCTAGCGAATACAGGCCCAGTCGATCCAGTCTCTCCTCATATGTCAGTCCTGCTTCAAGTTTCAATGAGATCACTTCTCATTCTTCTGAACTCCAGAGAGTATAAGCCCAATCTATTCAATCTCTCATCCCAGGAATCAATCTGGTGAACCTTCGTAGCACCGCCCCTAAGCCAAGTATATCCTTCCTCAAATAAGGAGACCAAAACTGTGCACAGTACTCTAGGTGTGGGTTCACCAAAGTCCTGTACAATTGTAGCAAGACTTCCTTACTCTTGTATTCCAACCCCCTTGCAATAAAGGCCAACCTGGCATTTGCCTTCCTAATTGCTTGCTGTACCTGCATGTTTACTCTCTGTGTTTCCTGTACGAGGACCCCCAAATCTCTTCCTGAACACCAACATTTAATAGCTACTCACCATTTAAAAGTATTCTGTGTTTGTATTCCTCCTACCTCACATTTGCTCACATTATACTCTGTCTGCCAACTTATTGCTCACTCACCTATGAAGGATGCAAAATTCACAAGAACCCCCCAGTGTTTGGGCTCATTTGAAAGGAAATTTAATTTGGGACGATCTACCGGAAAGTTTGAAATCCTAAAGTGCTTGTGAAAGAAACTACGAAATTTAATTGAATTTTGGATTTTAAAAGACAAATTTGAACCTGTGGGCAGGCCTAAAGAACTAAGGAAGCCCACTTGGTTATTGGAACTGTCTAGGTGTTGAGACTAAGTTAACTTGTCTGGAGGAATGGACATTCGAAAACCCTTCTCCACAGGAGACATCTGCATTATAACAATAACTCAGAGATGTCCAGCCATCAAACCAAACTGAGAAAAGTCATCTTCAATATGAATAAGAACAAAGGGCCCACTACAACCTGTATGCGAGAAACCAAGCACAAAAGAACATTGTAATTAGCAAGCTAATATTTCCATTAGGAAATACATTTAGAAATGCAACCTACCCAAGACATATTAACTTTTAACGAGACCGCCAAAATATTACAAAGAAAAGTCAAGCCCGTCAAATTTAAACAAAGAATCCTGAGTTGATTTGGCGCGAAGATTAGAGCAGCTCAAACCGTATAACTAGCCCCTGTTTTTAACAGAGGTTAGAGTTACTAGCTAGCTACAAGTATGCTACTACCTCATGACAGACTATGCCATATTGCTTGTGCTATACTACGACTATGTCATCAAGACAGGGAGCGAAACCAACGCGACAGTTGTAAACTAACTTCTCCAGCCTCGAAGTCCTGAAGTCCTGAAGGAAGGAAGAACATCACCATCGTGGTAGCAACCGACTACAGCCAACGTGGTCCCATCGAAAAACCATCGCGATCGACCAAACTCGAAACAAAACTCCAACGGGAAGAAACCGAAGATTCAAAAAGTTTCCACTCTACAATCTAAGGTCTGACTACCAACAGGTGAAAACATTACCTAAAGAGACTTTGAACCTATTTCTAACAAAGAAAACCAGGTACTTACCCCATTGATCCAAAACGCGCTTTACCGTATCAGCGGACTCAATCCAACTGAAGATTGTGCAGTAAGAAGTCTTTTCCGATGTTCGGAATATGGCGAGCAGAACCTACAGAATCCAATGAACCCCAAAATCGTGAACTACTGCTAACTGACCAGAAAGGAATGGTAAGCATAGTCCCTGCCTGCCCTGGAGTCTAACCTAGCTAGGATTAGGTATTGGGAGGTGGGATGTGTAATTTTACTGTACCCCCCCCACCTTTGAATGTGTAATGTATTGTTCTTTATTAGAGTGATTGTTCTTTATTAGAGTGGTTATAAGTTTGACATTGTATTTCCTTGTCTGTAATTACAAGTTTGACATTGTATTTTCTTGTCTTTAATAAAAATCAAAGTTCTTTTGCACCAACCCAGTTGTCCTTTGCACTTTGTCACATCCCTCAAATAAACCCAGAGTCTATAATCCAAGGGAGTGGGAGCGATTCGCACTGCTCAAATAGGTCAGAGGTGAACCTGACCCCTAGGACCACCACCCCTTACAAAATAGCGACCGCGGCAGGACTCTGGTACAAGGGGTGTGATGCAGAGAGTACTGGTTTGGAGCAAAGAACCAAGATGGAAGAGAGGATTTCCTCCTATGTGTATAACAAGGTCAATGTCACCAAGGAATGGGTGTTTGGTCTATTAAGCGCTGAGCGTCCAGCTGATGCTGCAGCCCAGTGGACAGCAAGCAAGGATCACAAAGAAACAGTAGAGAAGGCAATTTGGTTGGTCTTTCTACAGCGACATGTCCAACTCCTAGATAAAATCAGTGAGACACTACAGGCAGAGTTATGGGAATGCGCAGAGAACTATCAGGAAAGGGTTATGTCAGAAGAAAGATTATGGGGAGAACTCCATAAGCTAAAACAGGAAAGGACCCAGATAATGGAAAGGTTTAAAAACAGTCAGGACTCTTTTCAGTGTCAGGTTACCGAGGCCAAAAGTAATGAAAAGTCACTGAGGGAGGAAAGCACTCACCTCACCCTACAAGTAAAAGAGCTCCAGGAAAATGAAAAGATGTGCAGGCACCATATACAGTAGCTAGCACTAATGGGTTTGAATCGGGAGACCACGGTCCCTGCCAGCAACAAATTAAAAGTCCAAATCTTGCTCTGTCCAAGGCAAAAGACATGGTATGCCTAATAAGCCCGGGTACGCCCCAGGTAAACCTGGAAGAGAAGGAGGCAACTACCCAGCCGTCACCTGTGGCACCGGTGACTACACCGGTTCAGCAGCAGGTGGGACAAATCAGTTGCGGGGCGGACAGGGATAGTGAACCACCGCCACCTGTAGCACCGAGTTTCAGCTCGGCTTAGCCGTCGGGAGGAGAGGGAGGTGAGCCAGAACAGGGAGAGCCAGAACCAGGGCCAATGTGCCCGGTCCGGAAACAGAAGTTTGGCCCGCCCACCCTTGCCGGGGATCCAGGGCCCCTGGAAAGTCAGTTTGTGGTCCCCCACACTCCCCAACAGCTTAGAGCTATGACAAGCCACCTGGGAAAGCTAACTCCAAAGGGCGACCCCTCGGTTCACTTTGTGGAAGTGGAACAGGCAGGGGATATTAATGGGTGCGATGATGCAGAAATGGCAAAGATGCTCCTCCTATCCCTGGACAGCAAGCTGTACCAGCCCCTCTCTACTGAGAGCAAAAGGGGGCGGAGAACACTTGCTGCCATCCAGAAAGACATTTTAGAAGCCATGGGCTGCAATGACGGAAGTCCCTTCTCCAGAGTGGAGAAAACGGTGCAGCTCGCAGGGGAAACCCCACAGGCTTTCGCAGACCGACTATGGCCTGTGTACCAAAGCACCTGTAGTGGGGACATCAACCGAGAAAACTTAAGCCCAGACGAGTTAGCACACTGGCTCCGAAGCCTAGTAGCTAACAGTTTACCCCGAATAAGAACCAAGGCTGAGGCCTGGTTCGACCCAAGAGATCCCCAAGCCACTGAACAGGGAGTGCTTAGGCAACTAACCCTAGCTTACAGGAACGGCAGAGGGACGGAAGAGTTCCTACAAAAGGGAAGGGGTCACGAAATCCGACATAGCCAAGATAAGAGGGAATGGTGTCATGAGAGGGGTAACCCCTCCGATACAAAACGTACCTGCTTCGGGTGTGGAAAAAGTGGGCACTGGAGAAAGGATTGTAGAAATCCCTGGAAGAATAGTACAGGAAAAAGTTCTCCAACCCCGGCCAAAAGAGCCGAGACAGATAAGCCAGTCCCTTCCCACTCATTCGATACTTGTCTAACCGCACTCTGAACCATGTTAGATGGTCCTGGGAGGTAGCCACCGCCTCCGGCACCAAAATCCCACCTGCCCCCCCAACCAAAACAGTGACTAGGACAGCTGCAGCCTGTCCACCTGTGTTCCCTCGAGTATAATGCATGGGGAAGACCGACCGTACAGATGGAAGTGGAAAAGGTGAAAGGGACTTACCTGCTGGACACCGGTGCCTCAAGCACCCTTGTCTATGCAGTTAACCCTGCTGCCTCACCTCTGTCTAAAGGGGTCCCCTACAGCTTGGTGGGTTTCATTCTGGCTCATTCTCCGTTCCGCTCTCCATTCATTTCGGTACACTCCACACTAAGTGGACTTGTGTACTGATGAAGTGGGAGCAGGAAGGGAGAGGGATCCTGGGGGCTGACTTCATCCTAGGCCACGGAATCCTAGTGGATTTAAGAAACCACTGTCTTTGGGGGTCAGTCTGTACGGGACAGGAGAGTGAGGTCCTGGTTGTCCCGGGAAAACAAGGAAAAGGGACGGTGTGCACCATGAAGCCAAAGGAGGGTTACGACCTTGAATCACTGGTCAGTAACACTCCGATAGAATACCAAGAATATGGGAGGAAAAACCTTGCAGCTTTTGCCACTCACAAACACGACTGTGGAAGAATAAACGGGGTAGAGGTTAGCATAGATGGGGACCCCATGACCCCACCACAGAAACAGGGAGGCGGAGGCAGACATGGAAACAGCCTTGGATTCTCTGGTTAAACAGCGGGTATTGAGACCAATAGCTACCCATGTGAACTCTCCATTGTGGTCGGTTAAGAAACCGAACAACTCCTGGAGAGCCACGGTGGACTACGAGTACTCAACCATAACATCCCCGCCTGTGCACCCACCGTTGCTGCTGTCGCTGACCTCATTGGAAGTATCCCAGCCTCCGCGACCACCTTAACGGTGCTGGATATCTTCAACGGGATCTGGTCCATTAGTTTAAGTTTGCTTTTACCTTTAAAGGACAGCAATACACTTGGAACTGTCTCCCTCAGGGCTTCCACAACAGCCCCAGTATTTTTCATCAATGTATGGCCAATTGTTTAAAGAGCTTCAGCAGACCCCAGCAGCTAGTACAGTATGTGGATGACCTGCTCCTGTTCACCAATGAGGGGGAGGAGGGGGAGGTCTATGCCATAAAACTTCCCCTCCCCCTCATTGCTGGCTGAACTGCTGGAGCAGCTGAAAGAAGAAGGTTTTAAAGTAAACCCCAAGAAGGCACAGATCGGCCTGAAGGAAGTAAAATTCCTGGGACTGGCTGTGCGCGCTGGGGAAAGAGCCATTTACAAAGCTAGAAGGGAAGCAGTGCAGAAGTTACCCGCCCCCAATACAGTAAGATCTTTTCTAGGGCTAACCGGGTACTGCAGAGATTCCATTGAGGATTATGCAGCCACCGCAGCCCCCCTGCTCCGACTCCTACATAAGGGAGTGGAGGGGGAATGGGACAAAGGTTGCGAGGCAGCATTTATCCAACTCAAGAAAGACCTGAAGACCACGCCAGCTCTAGGGGCCATAGAGGGGGGTAAAGAGTTTTTCCTGGAGGTAGCAGCCAGTGGGGACAGGCTGAGTGCAGTTCTGCTCCAAGAGCGGCACGGCTGGCTGAGATCTCCTCCAGGATACTCACGGATGTGGAGAAGGGATACTCCAACTGTGAGTGGCACCTCCTAGCCACTCACTGGGCTGTGAAAAAATCACTGATCTTTATAAGGGGGTCCCCTATCACAATCCTTACTCACCATACGCCCAGCCAAATGCTCCTGGACGGGAGAATCAAGGACGGGACAGTGAGCAGTGCCTGCATTGCTCACTGGACCTTGCTCCTCTCTCAAATGGACCTAAGGGTAAAGGGTCTCTGCGAGCCAAGACTCGCAGCCAACATGATTTCTCCAGGGACAGCCCACCGGTGTTCCGTAGAAGAGGTATGGGCAATTAACATACCCTTTTGGGCTGGGTTACACCCCACAGGCCGAGAGATCTATGTGGACGGTTCAAGCACAGTATCTGTGGATGAACGACTCGCAGGCTGCAGAGTTTATGACCCTGAGGCAGGCATTACCCTGGCGATTAAACTCTCCAGTACTATGAGCGCCCAACATGCTGAACTGTCTGCGGTGGTGTACGTAGTCTCACATCCCGAAGACACGATTTGCTCGGACAGTATGTTCACATGCAATTCGTGTACGGAGTAGCTGGCTATCTGGTCCCACCACAGACGGGAGACCCCTGGCAATTAAGACCCTGTTGGAAAAGCCGTAGGGGAGGAAGGGAATATCTGCATACATAAAGTGAAGGCACATTCCACCACAGAACCCCATAGCGAGGGAAACCAGTAGGCTGACATGTTGGCCAAGTAGGGGGCCCGCACGGACAGGCTCTGGGATCCGTACAACCCAGGACCCATCGCAGCAGTCAGGGACAGGATGGGGACGGCAGGGAAGTCAGGGATAGCTTTGCCCCCGGACCTAAAAACGATTCAGACCCAAGACCCCGTCCTCAAAACTGTCCTGAACATGATAGCTAAAGGGGAAAGGATAGATGGCCCATACGGCACTGCAGCAATTGCCATTAAAGAAGGCATGCTGTTCAGGGGGGAGCAATGGGTAGTACCGCAACAACACCAGATAGAATCCCTCCAGCTGGCCCACGAGGATCCAGGAGCAGGACACCTCGGACCTGAGACGACTTGGCAATGAGTGGAACAGGCAGCGTGGTGGCCAGGATTCAGGGAAGACGTCCGCGAGTTCTGTGCTAGCTGTCTGGTGTGCGTGGCTAACAACCCTGACCCCCAGAAAAGAAATGTGTCTATGGGACATATCAGGAGGGTAGAGGGACCCTGGCAGTTGATCCAAATTGATTACATCGGTCCCCTACCCACTGCCGAGGGAGGCTACAAGTACTGTCTAGTATTGGTGGATGTATTCACTAAATGAGTGGAAGCCTTCCCATGCCGAACAGCCACTGCCCTGGGAACAGCCAGGATCCTGGTCAGAGAGGTGTTCTCCTGATGGGGACTACCACAATACGTGGAGTCCGACCAAGGGAGTCACTTCACCGGGCATGTGATGCAGGAGACCCTTAAGGTACTTGGCATCAAAGGAAAATGACATGTCGCCCACAACCCGCAGTCATCCGGGCCTGTGGAGCGTTTAAACCGCACTATCAAAGAAAGGCTGCGCAAAGAGACAGTGAACTCACCCAAAGGATGGGTAGAGGTCCTCATGGGGATCCGGGCCAGCCAGTCAAAGAGCACGGGGTACTCCCCATAGGAGCTCATGACCGGCAGAGCCATGCGAACCCCCACCCATGTACTCATGGAAGGTCAGCTGAGGGAAGCGAGCCGGGACAGCTTTGTCAGGAAGCTGTTTGAACACCTTAAACAGATTCACTGGCAGGCTGCTAACAACATGGGAAAACAGCATCGGAGCAACCGACTGCTGCTAGAGCCCCGCAAGCACCACGAGTGGGAGATAGGGGACCAGGTTATGGTGAGAAACTACGCTAGAGTAGGGGTCATTGAGGCACTGTACATGGAACCGTACCACATTTTTGACAAGACAAGCCCCATGGTCTATGCCATAAAACTGCCCCGCCGAACAAAATGTTTCCACATAAATCAATGCAAACTTTTCAACCCAGGGGCAGCAGCAAAACATAAGGGACAGCCAAAAACTGCAAACCGTGCTAAAGACAGGGACCCCCAGCCAACATCCCCGACTGTGGAATTCCCACAGGGGATGTGGCAGACCCACAAACTGCAACTAGAGGGGCGGTGGACTGTATTACTGGAGGAGCTGTCTCCCCAATCATTTGGGACTCGGACACACCCCCAGCAGCCAGAGCATTAAGAAGGACTCCCCGCACACCATGGCCAAAGACACCGTGGTCACCAGCGCTCCAATTGAATGGTTCAGGAAAGGGACCAACCACAAAAGGGCACCTAAGATCAGAGACCAGCCCGCGAGCAGGGACATCCAGCCGGTAGCCTCGGAGAACGAGGGACCCTCAGAAGAGATAGTGGTGGACCAGCCACCATGTAAGAGTCCCCAGCCCATAGCCCTCAACCAGGCAGAACCCCCAGGGGAAGAAACAAACCAGGCAGCCGCCCCCAAAGCAGCGGTGTGCTGCAGCACCCGAGGGGATATTCTCCTGATAGTGTGGGACTCGAACCCACGTCCGGTCAGGGCACTCCGGGTCCGGCGGTGCAGGCCGACCTATTACCGACCTCGCTGGACACCCAGCGGAAGAAGAAGAAAGAAAGAAGGCAGGAATTAACCTGGCCACCCAGAGACGGGTGGCAGATGTACATTTATAGTACGATATGAATTTAAGAATGTTTAGCGAATAATTTAGAGTAGTGTAAGATTATCTGTGTAATGATAAGTATATAAATATTAGTTAACTGGGGTAAGGAAAAGAATCTACCTGTGCAGCTGTTAAAAGAGGCATAGGCCGGGTAACACCCAGGAGTAAGAAGAATCTAGCGGCATAACTATTAAGGGAAGCACCGGTGAGATAAACAAGCAAAACGGCTGTGAGATAAAAGTTAGAAGCAGACATCAGTCCACAAGGAACTGAATAAGACAGCCAGTCAATTAAAGACTATATTATGTCTGAAAGGAAGAGAACCCAATTTGGAACTCGGTCACCTTTGTCAAGCCAGAGAGCTTTCTCAGGGCTAGACGATCTGTTTTATGTGCCCCTACAGGAAAGAGAGCAACATGAGAAGGATCCTGTTCGTGCTCGCCCTGATAAGGAAGAGCAGCGGCGACCGAGGAGACGTGGAACAATCCCTCATTTACGGGTGTTCAGAAGAAAGAGCACCGATCGTAACCGCCGGGGGTGGCACCCCAGGCGTGGAAGAACTCGCAGTTTACGCCCACGAGGGAAGATGGCCAGGGTGGCTGGGATCTAATTCTACCCAGGAATCCAGCCAGGAAGGTTTTACCTACGGGGAGGCCTCAGTTCCATGCCCGCGGATACAGATCATCATTGCCCGAGTCAGTGTTACAGAAGGAAAACGTGTATGTTTGACTTGCAAAGGAAAGATGGTGGTGGCTCAGAAAACTCAGCAAGGACGCATGGGATCAGGAATCGGACTGGGAAAGACTCGGTAATGATACGTACCGCACCATCACAGGGAGGAGTAAAAGTGTGTTGGGACAAATGGTGGGAATCCGAACAAGGAATTTATGTTTGCATGTGGGGATCAGAGAGTATTTGTCCCGTAGGCATATCGATCACCTTCGCCAGGCAATGGCAAGATGAAGGGGAAGGGATGGGGTGGGACTCTAGCCTACACGAGTGCGCGGTCCCACACACCCCACTCCAAATTAACGCCACCGAACTAAGAGCACACATTAAGAAACCCCTGCCCACAACCCCGCCAATACGCACAGTAATAGAAAGGTGTCCTACCACCACCAAGGGACCTGGGAACGGATTAGTATTGGTACCGATCGAAAAGGTGTTATACCAGGGGGTACATTATGCAGTAGCTTCAGTAATTTTAAACTTTACCAAGGTATACCAACCTGCATGGTGTCCGAAGGAAACAGAGCTGCTATACCAGGCCCTACTTAGAGACATGTTCAAGAAATTTTATGAGTTAGACTTTAGAAATGTAGACAAAGCAGACCTATACACCCTAAACACTAGGGACACCATGGGCTCGGGGAGACCTAGAAGGGGAATCATAAATGACATTTTCACTGCCTACAATACAGGATCCTCTGTAATAAATAGCCAAGATGACAGCACTACAAACAGAGATAAACAGTTTAAAGAACCAATTGAGAAAAATCCTGAAACAAGAGAACACAGTGGTAGGTTCAGAACTACACGAGGACCAGGCTATGACTGTCCATTTAAAAGAAATTGTGGCTTAACTGGAAAAACATGCACATACAGTAAATGCACTCATATGGGAGGATAGAAACACTTCGGACCAGGCTGCACAGAATGAGGTGTGCATACTATATGGGGCATGGTTGTTGGGCGAGGGCCGCAACAACCTGGAGGATTTAAAACAAGGTTTAGTCCCCTCCTGGATCAGGAACAAACACCTCGCAGCCCTCCACCCGTACAACAATTCACTAAGCCCGTGCCAGCTCCGCCTAGCCTCTGAAGCCGACCCTGTCCCAGTAGACTGTGGGAAATCTAACCACACTATTATGGGGAGAGGATTAAGGATGCCGGTCATGGGTGGGACAGCCCAACCCACACCGGTATACCGGGTGGAGAACATTGGAGTTATTCAGGGAGGCGTACACATTCGTTTCACAGCGGTCCCACCCTATGTCATAAAGTGGGAGCATGCTGTAACGGGTACTGACCTCTCCGGGTGCCGGAGCCGGGGTGCACATGTAATACTGTGTGCCCAGTACTTGAGTGCCTGTTCAAAGTCACAGTGTGGGTTTAAAGCTGCTGGTGCACAGCCTATTAACTGTACCATGGAAGTAACAGCACAAGACCATGTCCCTCCACAGGTAACATACATAGGGGGTGGGGCATAGTGTGTCACCACCAGTGTGCCCCACTACCAACATGGACACTTCTGGTGTCCAGTGAGTGACAGCAGTTTTTGCTTCAAACCTGAGGCATCAGTTCACGTGGCCCACAAACGGATTGTTCCCATTCCTGAACCTTCCACTGTCCACCTCACTGTGAAGGAAAACATTACAAACCTGCAGGATTATGTTGCACATTTTGGCTATGCAATTCCCCCTCTACCCGAACATCTCACCGCTCTGCTAAAAGGTGTAATTATCTCACAAAAACATTTCTACACTCGAGAACAGAAAACCATTGAGATAGGGAAAAAGATTCTCGTGATCACCATTCAGCCTTGGTGGGACCTTTTCAGAAATATAGAGGTCCCAGTCTGGATCAGAATCGCTTCCCACACTTAAGTTATCTGTCAACTCGTGATTATTCTTTACTTGTGGTCTCTCACTTGTCGAGTGAAACACAGAGGCCATCAGGTCAGGCATCAAAGGGTGCTATACGCTCCTTGGCCGAACTTGGGAATCACACAGGGAGGGGTGACACCATACTACCATGTTTAATTTGTGTTTGATTTTACCGGCTGTAAACCGCAGAATATCGAGTGTTGTAAGAGTGTAACTTAAAATGTGTTTGACTATGGACCTTTATGTTACTTGAGAATGTGTCTTATCTATGTGCTTTTATTTTACTTTACTTAAACTGTGTTTGACTTTATACTGTTATTTTACTGTGACAACCGAGAAAAAGAGGGGCATCGTACCCCCTCTATGCTGTAACTAAATTATCGTGATTGTATTCGCCTGAAAATTGCATTGCATTTCAACTGGGGATGCAGGGTAATGTTTAGCTACTATAAATGCAGGGAAGGTTGACTCTCGAGAGCAGGAATTTTGTTAACCTTGATTGATAATCAAGACTGTGGAGTGTCAACAGGGGGGACTGAAGGATGCAAAATTCACAAGAACCCCCACAGCGTCTGGGCTCATTCAAAAGGAAATTTAATTTGGGACTATCAACCGGAAAGTTTGAAATCATAAAGTGCTTGTGGAAGAAACTACGAACTTTAATCGAATTTTGGATTTTAAAAGACAAATTCAAGCCTGTGGGCGGACCTAAAGAACTAAGGAAGCCCACTTGATTATTGGACTAAGTTAACTTGTCTGGAGGAATGGACATTCGAAAACCCTTCTCCACAGGAGACATTTACATTACAATAATTCAGAGCTGTCCAACCATCAAACCAAACTGAGAAAAGTCATCTTCAACATGAATAAGAACAAAGGGCCCACTATAGCCTGTATGCGAGAAACCAAGCACAAAAGAACATTGCGATTAACAAGCTAATATTTCCATCAGGAAATAGATTTAGAAATGCAACCCACCCAAGACATATTAACTTTTAACGAGCCCGCCAAAATATTACAAAGAAAAGTCAAGCCCGCCAAATTTAAACAAAGAATCCTGAGCTGATTTGGCGCGAAGATTAGAACAGCTCAAACTATGGGCCCAAGTTTCGGCATCTGGTGAAAACGGCGCACCTCCAAGACTTACGTCACCTGCCTGGGCTCGAAGGTGCACCGGAATATTCTGCAGCAATTCTCCGGTCCTCCTGGACCGTGGCGTGGCGCAGCATTGTCTTCCTGGGGCGGAGCAAGCCTATAGTACTCTGCGGGTGGGCGGGGCTAAGCTCCTGCGTGTCTAAATACAGCCAGCTTCGGTGCGCGTGCGCGTTGCAACATGCGCGCATGCTCAATGGAACCTCGACCTTGGCAATCGGCCATTTAAAGGGAGAACGTGGCATGCATTTAAAGCTGGCTGGGATTTTTGGTTGCAGGGAGGAAAAGGATTGAACATTATTTTATTGATTCTTGTGCAGAGGAGTGCTGCAAAGGTGCTGCATAGGTGCAAGCAAGGACATTTAAAGGGAGAATGTGGCAGACACTCATTTAAAGCTAGCTGGGATTTTTAGTTGCAGGTAGGAAAAGGATTAAACATTATTTTATTGATTCTTGTGCAAAGGTGCCGCATAGGTGCAAGCAAGGACATTTAAAGGGAAAACGTGGCACTCTGTTACAGCAAGCTGTGTGATTTTTGGGTGCAGGAAGGGAAGGAGTGAAAAGTCTTAAGTGATTCTTGGAGTGCAAAGGGGTGCCGCACACATGCATGCAAGAAAAGGACTGTGTTTTTAAAAATCACTGAGTGGAAATCCAATACCTATTCAGCAATGCAAGAACATGCAGCGAGAACAAAGAACTTCTTGCATGACGAAGTCGAGACACTAGTTAATGTCATTGAGGGTAGATGGCAGGAGCTGGACACCAGCAACAGAGGCCGCACAAAGGTGGCACCCAAAGAAATCAAGAAACGCTGGGACCTAGTTGCAGAAGAATACTGTGCAGTGGTGAATACCAGGAAATCTGGAGCACAGTGTAAAAAGAAATGGCTGGACCTTGGTCAAGTCGTTAGTGTAAGTAATATCATCATTTTCTCAATGAAATTGCAATTCTAAATGTGACCAGCTGTATATGTCTCACCCGGCAGAAAGGCGCCCTCTCTTAAAAGTTATATTTTCATCATTGCAGAAGAAATTGGCTCACAACAAAAGGGAAAGAACACGAACAGGAGGAGGCCCACCAAATCTGCACCCACTGACACCCTTGGAACAGAGGGTCGCTGTCATGATGAGTCGTACCTGGAGAAAGGCAATCAGTGATGCACAAGCTGGGCCCACACGCTTGGGAGAGGGTAAGTCCTGAAAATGCATCGTAGCCCTTCAAATCATCCTGCAGCCTAGCCTGCTATGTGCGAGACTATCCATGTCACCCATCCTGGCCACTCCTGTATGGCTAACCATTTGACTGTTCGGTTATATTTTGCAGAACATGATGTCAATCCAGAAGATTCAGAGGAAGAGTCGGATGCATGCGATCAAGACCAAGGCGGTGGGGAGGAGGAGGGGGGAATGGATATGTGTTCAGGGAAGAATGTCGATCGTAATATGGGTCAGTCCATAGTGCAGGGCCTCACTATCCCAGAGAATACCATGAATTCTCCTCCAACATTCCACTCCTTCATCCACCCCCCATCCTTGCATGGTGCTTTAAGTTCTGATGCGGCATGTCATCGTCTCCTCGCGTACCCATCCACGCTTAGTGATGCAAGTTCTGGTAAGACGTTCCATGGTTTCATATCCTTCGAAGTTGAGAGTCACAGTGGTGGTGGTGGAATGCAGCTTGGAACACCCAGTTCCCCACTATCAGAGATAGTGGGTCACGGTGTTGGAGGTAGAACGCAGTGTGGAACACCCAGGGCCCCAGTGTCAGAAGAAGCAGGACCCAGTGGTGGTGGTGGTGGCGGTGGAATGCAGTGTGGAACACCCAGGGCCCCACTGTCCCACCCTGTGCCTTGCACTGGAGTGGTGCCACGAGGCAGAGCTGGGGGGAGAAGAAGGAGAACCCGAGTAGACTCTCCTGAGATGCAGCGTTCAACAAATGGGCTTGACGTTATTGCATTGGGTGTGGAGGGCAATGACCTTACCCGTTCACTGGAGGGCACCATCAGAGGGGTTGGTGATGAGTTGACAGCGCTGTCTGGGCAAATAGCAGTTATGCCACGTGAACTGAGCACGGGAATGGCACGGCCAGTGCAAATGCTGACAGAGGCTATCGAAAAGTTAGCTGCTGCAATAAGTGCACACCTCCCTGCCAATCAAATGCCCCTCCCACTGCAATCCCAGTATCAGCCTCTGTAGAGATCCAAGCTGGGACCCCCCCTCTCTCCTCCTCTCCCCGCCCCCCCCACCCTCTCTCTTCCCCTATCCACCCTCTCTTCCTCCCACCACTCCTTCTCTTCCCCTACTACACCTCCCCACCCCTTCTCTTCCCCTACATCCCGCCTCCCCCCGCCCCCCCATTGAGACAGTGCACATGTACCGAGATGTGGATGAGAGCTGGGTGCAGCCTTTCTTTGCTGCTGGTGTTGATGTAGTAGATTTGATACCACTGTTGGAAATGTTTTCAAATTGAAATTGTGTACTAAGTTTTGTAACTGTACAAGTATATAAGTGATCATAGAGTTCTTAAGTGATCTTAGTAAGTTGTTTAAATTTACTGCGTTAAAAGTTATCTTACGGTTGTTCAGTAATTTTGTTGACAGATTGAAATTGTTTATTAAGTTTTCTAACTTTAGAACAATATAAGTGTTTGGGGTTGTTAAGTGATCGGAAAGAGTCAAATCAAATTTGATACAACCATGATTTTATTGCTGTAAAGTAAAGTACATTGTAAAGATTTTAATGAAATATATTGTACATTGAAACAGAATCATGACAAGAATGGTTTTATTATTATTGCACTAAAGTAAAGTACATTGTAAGCATTTCAATAAAGTGCATTACTTAACATTACAACTGATTCATGGTCCATTATCATACCAAACACAATCTTTAAGGAACACCTGCAAAAGATAAACATCCCTTACCCCTTCAGTCATGCCTGCCTACCGCACCTAGCCATGACCAAGGGGCGTGCTGGTGTGGCGTGTCGTGGCTCGGAGATCTCTCCTGCTTCAGTGGGATGGGTGTCCGTGGACCGAGGAAGCCAGTGACTACAGTATCTGAGACACACAGATCGGTCCTGCTGCTGGCTGCGAGGGGTTGGGTTGGGGGCTGGGGGGTGGAGCGGGGAGTGGAAGAGTGCTGTTGGGAGTGCAGGAGTGAGGAGGGACACACGGAGTGAAGGGTTGGGAGGTGGGGGGGTGGTGGGGGAAGAGTGCTGCTGGGGGTGTGGGAGACAATGGTGGGTTAGGGTGGCTTACAACATGTTACTCTAACAGTCAGTCCCTGATGGAGGCACAATGCCAAACAGTTAGTTTTACAAATGAGGTGAGTCATTCAAGTAATAGGTTGGAGTAATGGGGTATGATGATTTCCAAAGGATCAAATTAGCCATAATTAGGTATTGATGTGCCTGCCTCAGTCGAGAGCCTACATTTGTTTAATTATAAAAAGAGAACCAACTCTCCTCATTCAGCAGATATAAGGCAAGATATTATCGAAAGAGGTTTTAGGCCATTTTAAGTGATGTGTTTATGTGTTTAATTTCCCCCACCCCCACCCCCGCCACCGCCCTCCTCTCCGGCTGTGCCTGCACTGAGCTTAACAAGAATGAGAGGGGACCTCATAGAAACGTTTAAAATTCTGACGGGTTTAGACAGGTTAGATGCAGGAAGAATGTTCCCAATGTTGGGGAAGTCCAGAACCAGGGGTCACAGTCTAAGGATAAGGGGTAAGCCATTTAGGACCGAGATGAGGAGAAACTTCTTCACCCAGAGAGTGGTGAACCTGTGGAATTCTCTACCATAGAAAGTAGTTGAGGCCAATTCACTAAATATATTCAAAAGGGAGTTAGATGATGTCCTTACTACTAGGGGGATCAAGGGGTATGGCGAGAAAGCAGGAAGGGGGTACTGAAGTTGCATGTTCAGCCATGAACTCATTGAATGGCGGTGCAGGCTAGAAGGGCTGAATGGCCTACTCCTGCACATATTTTCTATGTTTCTAACTCTAGGTAAGGTTGTTCTGAATTTACAAAAGTGGGCACTTACTCCAGCCTAAGTTAGTTTGTAATAAGTTTTCACTGCCAAAACTTGCAAAACAGGCCTGAGTGGTTGGACACACCCACTTTTGAAAAAAAAAAGACCTTACCTAAAGCCAACCTAAACTAACTCAGTAGAACTGGAGCAAACTAATATCCGTGAATTGCAATTTCTAACATACTTCAAACTAAACTAGTTGCTCCAAAAAATTAGGAGCAACTCCACCCGAAACTTGGGCCCTGTATAACTGGCCCCTGTTTTTAACAGAGGTTAGGGTTGCTAGGTAGCTACAAGTATGCTACTACCTCATGACACACTATGCCATATTGCTCGTGCTATACTACGACTATGTCATCAAGACAGGGAGCAAAACCAACGCGACAGTTGTAAACTAACTTCTCCAGCCTTGAAGTCCTGAACTCCTGAAGGAAGGAAGAACATCACAATTGTGGCAGCAACCGACCACAGCCAATATGGTCCCAACGAAAAACCACCGTGATCGACCAAACTCGAAACAAAACTCCAACGGGAAGAAAGTGAAGAATCAAAAAGTTTCCACTCTACAATCTAAGGTCTGACTACCAACAGGTGAAAACATTACCTAAAGAGACTTTGAACCTATTTCTAATGAAGAAAACCAGGTACTTACTCTATTGATCCAAAACACACTTTACCGCATCAGCGGACTCAACCCAACTGAAGATTGCGCAGTAAGAAGTCTTCTCCGACGTTCGGGGTACGGCAAGCAGAACTACAGAATCCAATGAATCCCGAAATCATGAACTACTGCTAACTGACCAGAAAGGACTGGTAAGCATAGTCCCTGCCTGCCCTGGAGTCTAACCTAGCTAGAATTAGGTATCGGAAGGTGGGAGGTGTAATTTTACTGTACCCCCCCCCCCCCTTTGAATGTGTAATGTATTGTTCTTTATTAGAGCGATTGTTCTTTATTAGAGTGGTTATAAGTTTGACATTGTATTTCCTTGTCTGTAATTATAAGTTTGACATTGTATTTTCTTGTCTTTAATAAAAGTCAAAGTTCTTTTGCATCAAACCTGTTGTCCTTTGCACTTTGTCACATCCCTCAAACAAACCCAAAGGGAGTGGGAGCGATTCGAAACACTCAAGTTGGTCAGAGGTGAACCTGACCCCCGGGACCACCACCCCCTTACACCTAATCTGTCTGTATCCCTTTGCAGGCTATTTGTGTCCTCCTCATGTCTTGCTTTCCCACCTATCTTTGTATTGTCAGAAAACTTGGATACATTACATTCAGTGCCTTCATCCAAGTCAGTAATATAGGGCCCAAGTTTCGAGCCGCGCCTAGAATGGCGCAGTCCCGACCTGGACGCCCGTTTTTCGCGCCACAAAGTGCATCTAAAAAAAACTTCCAGATTCTCCAGCTCCCTGTAGGTTGTTTGCAGCTCGGCGCAGCACAGCACGAGCTGTAGGGGGCGGAGCCAGGTCCCTGCGCTGAAAACAGTGCCGGGACCTCTGCACATGCACGCTACAGTGGGCGCGCATGTGCAGTAGCTGCAGGCGCCCAAAACTGTGTGGGAGGGGCCGAAGCACGCAGCCCCTAGCCCTGGCCGAATGGCCTCACTGGGGCTGCGTGAATAAGGCTCCTCCCACGGCCAGCTCCTGCTTCCTCCCGACCCGACTCCCGCTTCCCGCCCCCCGCCTCCGGACACGACCCCGACACCGACCCGACTCCCGCTCCCCACCCCCCTGGACCGGACCCGACACTGACCCGACTCCCGCTTCCCCCCCCCCCAACTGGACCCTCCCTCCCTCTCCCTCCCTCCCCCCGACCTGAACCGAACCCACCTCCCTCCCACCACCCCCCCAACCCGACCCGCGCTCTCAACCCAATGCCACCTACCTGTAAATCTGGTGCTGGGGACGGGCCCTGCCCGAAGTCTTGGGCCCTGCCCGAAGTCTCGGGCCCGGCCGGGCCCGGCCCGTTCAGCCTTCCCCCCCCTTTCTCCTTTCCCCCCCTTTCTCCCTTTCTCCTTTCCCCCCATCTCCTTTCTCCCCCCCTTCTCCTCCTCCCCCTCCCACTCCTCCCCCTTCTCCCCCCGCTCCCCCCCTCTCTCCCTCTACCCCCCTGCTCCCCCTCCCCTCGCTGTCAGAAACACAGACACTGACAGACAGAGAATGAGAGACACACACACACAGACAGAGAGATGGAGACACTGACAGAAACAAACCGGGTGGGGGGAGGGAGGGCATTCCAGCACGCTGTTGGAGGGCTCCCGGTGCTGCAGTCGGTAAGTAGAAAATGTTTTATTTCTTGATTTAAAAAAAAATATTTCTTATTAATTTTTTTTGATTGATTTATTGGTTGATTTATTGATGTTTTTATCATTTATTATTGATGATGGCTCTTTATTTGTAAAACTGAAGTGTTTAATGTTTGTAAACTTCCCTTTAAACACCTCCCCCCACCATTCCCTACTCCTGATTTGTAACCTACGCCTGATTTTCGAAAGTGTAGACAAGGTTTTTTCGACCGTACAAAAATCTTCACTTACTCCATTCTAAGTTAGTTTGGAGTAAGTTTTCACTGACGAAACTTTGAAAACAGGCGTAAGTGGCCGAACACGGCCCCTTTTGAAAAAAAAATTCTGTTCCAAAGTGAAACTGTTCTAACTGACTAGAACTGGAGCAAACTAAATGGCGAGAATTCCGATTTCTAAGATACTCCGTTCTACACCAGTTGCTCCTAAAAATCAGGAGCAAATCATGTGGAAACTTGGGGCCATAGATTGTAAATGACTGAGGCCCAGGCACTTGATGTGAAGGGCAGTCACTCCCATCTCATATCTGGAATTCAGTTTGTGTCCATGTTTGGATGAAAGGTATAATGAGGTCTGGAGCCGAGGTGTCCTTGCAGAACCCAAATGGAGCATCGGTGAGCAGCATAGCAGTGAGTAAGTGCTGCTTGTTCGCACTGCTCTCAACTCCTTCGATCACTTTGCTGATGATTGGCAGTGGGTTGATGGGCCTGTAATTGTCCGAGTTCAATGTGACCTTTCTTTCTGGACAGGACATACCTGGGCAATTCTCCACATTGCCAGGTAATTGCCAGTGACGTTGCTGTACTGGAACAGCTTAGCTAAGGAGGGTGGGCTAGTTCTGGAGCACAGGTCTTCAGCTATACAGCTGGGATGTGGTCATACCTATCATGTTTACTGTACTTGGACCTCGGGAGGGGGCAGAGAAGAAACATCCATTCGACACTTCTGGCTGAAGCCAGCCCCCACAAGAGTCAGAGGCTGCTACAGGAAGTAAACTACAGAGGATGGGGTGAGGGAGGGGTGGGGGGGCGATAAGAATAAGAATACAGAAAAAACAGCCTATTATTTGCAACGGTTCTGATTTTTTTTGTCAAATCATCCTTCCCACACAAAGTCTGATGCCATACCAGTAAATCTGTGATGATTGCAAGCTTGAAGATTTCACCAAATGCATTCCACCTGTCACCAATTTTTTGACAGATCTTTTACTGTTAACTGTGGCTCAGTGGGTAGCACACTCGCCTGAGTCAGAAGTTTGTGGGTTCAAGTCCCACTCCAGGAACTTGAACACGTAAAAAAAAGATCTAGGCTGACACTCCAGTGCAGTGCTGAGAGAGTGCGGCACTGTCGGAGGTGCCGTTTTATGGATGAGACTTTAAACCGAGGCCCCGTCTGCCCTCTCAGGTGGATGTAAAAGATCCCATGGCACTATTTCGAAAAGAGCAGCGGAGTTATCCCCCGTGTCCTGGCCAATATTTATCCTTCAATCAACATAACAAAAACAGATTATCTGCTCATTATCACACTGCTGTTTGTAGGAGCTTGTTGTGTGCAAGTTGGCTGCCTCATTTCCCACATGACAACAGTGACTACACTCCAAAAGTACTTCATTGGCTGCAAAGCGCTTTGAGATGTCCAGTGGTCATGAAAGGCGCTACAGAAATGCAAGTCTTTATTTCTTTTTAGCACGTCTGCCATTTGAAAGTAGCAGGCAGTGACATTAAATGCATCTCTGGTGTAAATAACATTGTTTAGCTGTCAAAATAAATCCAGCACCATCTCACACGATGCTCAGCAACAAATTGGAACATACGTCCATCGAGACCGGCATAAATCAAATTAAACAGTAGAAGAGATCATAAATCATGCAGTGCTGACTTTATAGGTCAACAATTCAGCTCACGCAAACATCCACCTCTGATTCCTATAAACCAAGAGTATGCTCAGTAGGGTTCAGCAAATCAGAGAGAGGTGCAAAAATGTGACTTTCCCAAGTTGGAATTTCCTTAATACTGAACATGTTCAATTAAAATCTGAGTTTTATTAGCCATCTTATTATAAGCAAAACTGTTGAATAAACTGATTGAAATTTGTATACTGCTACATTGGGAAGAGAACCTTAAAAAAACATCTAAAATACAACTTCCACACCATGATTGGACTTCTGTTAACAATTCCCCCTATATCTCGCTAGTATCCATATGAAAAAGAAAGTCTTGCATTTATATAGCACCTTTCATAACCTCAGAATGTCCCAAAGTGCTTTATAGCCAATGAAGTATTTTTGAAGTGTAGTCATTTTTGTAATGAAACGCGGCAGCCAAATTTGCGCACAGCAAGCTCATCAAACAGCAATGTAATAATGAGCAGATAATCTTTTTTTTTTACATTGTTGATTGAGGGCCAGGACACAGGGATAACGCCCCTGCTCTGCTTCGAAATAGTGAGATCTTTTAAATCCACCTGAGAGAGCAGACAGAGCCTCGGTTTAACATCTCATCTGAAAGGCAGCACCTCTGACAGTGATTTCTGTGCTCAAGTCTCTTGGAGAGGGACTTGAACCCGCAACTTTCTAACTCAGAGGCGAGAGTGCTACCCGCTGAGCCACAGCTGACATATGTATGCAAAAACAGGGCTGGATTTTAGACTTTTCTGTTTTCGGGGCGGAAACGGAGGCGGGGCGGGAAAGTTAGCGGCCAGGAATAGTTTCTGTTTTAGTTTGTAAGTTTGGGTATCTGGGCCCTGCGTCAGGGGGCGCAGTGCTAAGGGAGGCGTTGTACAAGGATGGGAAATGCGCAAACTAAAGAGTTGGGCTGTGTGCGCTCTGAGAGAGGCCAGGGGGGGGTTGGGAAAAAAAAACAAAAAGGAAACAGTAAAACATTTCTAAAACATTGCTCACACCATCGCAACACAAATCGCACAAAAATTAAATACAAAAAGCACTCGCACTTATTTTTACAGCACACGACCTTCCTCTGCACAACCGGCATGGCAGGACCGCTCTGATTTCCCAGGCGGTCATTGTGGGCGCACTTCCGGACAGACGGGTTGGACAAGAGTCAAAACATGTGCCGGTGTCGCAGCCAGGGGCGTTGCAAACCCGGTGCAGCTCTTCCTCCTCACCGGAGGATCGTGACGGGGTACGGGCGACCTGAATTCCACCTTTCACGCCGCTCCGGGGCGAAAAACGGGGCAGTCAGGACGGGAAAATCCAGCCCTAAGAACTATTACACAGCTGCTTTGTATGTTCTTGATTATATGTACAGAGAGAAACAAAACCAAGATTTTAGCACATAACATTTGTGCTACTTATTGCTCCTCACTCTCTATCATGTCACTCATTTGCCAGGCTTTTTATTTCTCGTCTTTGTCCATTCTGTCAGCTTTTGGCTTTACTTTCCTTTCATCCATTTCTAGCTCTGCCAGTCTCTCTTTTATCATGCTTCTCTTTCATCTGTTGCTCTGACTTCTTTTTTTTGTCTCATGTTTCCTGCTGGGTTTTCTCCCCCACTGGTGCCAACCATTTTATTTTCATAGAACACGTACTACACACTCTGAAACAGAAGCAAAAGTACAGATGAAGCGCCAAACTGGAATCCATAACCGTTTAATATTTCACCTGTTGTGGTTGCCAATTTGAAACCATGGCCCTTGTGGGTTCAAGGTAAGCTGCCTCCATCAACGTTTAAAAAAGAGTATACTTTTCTTTATCCAAAAATGACCCAGAAATACAAATGAAACGTATATAGATGACGGCACTGCAAATGTACTATAAATGTATTATAAATGTTGCAGCTATCCGACTAATCTACTGCTTTGCGAGGAAATTGTATTTATTTAGCATCTTATTATGTCTCTCAGGTACTTCCCAGTACATGGAATAAATTTGTAACATGCATCATTTTTATTGTGTAGCTGACCCTGACAGCCAACTTGTAAACAGCAAAGTCCCTCAAACAGTTTGATGTCTCATCTGAAGGATAGAACCTACAGCACTGCCTCAGCACTGCACTGAAATGTCTGTCTAGATTATATGCTCAAAATGTTGCACTAGCATACTACCTTCTGCTTGGTGCCGGTATTGCACAATTACTCGACTGGAAATTTGGGTCACCATATTTCCATGCGTCATAACAGTCTATGAAAGACAAAAGTCCCATTGCATATATGACTGGATAAGAAAGACTCAACCCAAGGATACATTAGCTCCTTGGGGACTGATTCTACATTTATTTCTTTTTTGAAATATTTTATTCTCAATATCTTGCTGTGTCTGTGCACTAGTTAACTTGTAAATAAACTCGACCACTAGTTTTCGTCTGCACACATTGGTCTGAGGCCATGGTACTTTCTGCCTTTCAAAGGGGATGAGAGAGCATCCTTGTGATCTCTGGTGTAATATATACCAAAAGTAAGGGTTCATTGTTTACCTTGGGTGCACTACTGCACACACAGCCAGTAAATGGATGGTGGTTTGGGGATTATGGGAAATGTGTTTTGTTTATGTAAAATTTCCTTTTCACCATGACAACAAGACATAAGTGTTGAGAGAAAGTCCAAACTAGAAGTGCCTTCTAGGATAGAAACAGAGAATTCTATCGCCTTGGGAACAAAGAAAACTAGAAACTATGCACAACAGCAAAGCCAAAAGCATTTTTTTTAATTATTATATTGAGAGAAAGATGGTGTTAAAAAGGAATGGTGGGCCATTAAAGGTAAATGCAAACGAGATTTTACTGGATAACAAGAGCAGATTTGTTAAATGAGTACATTGTATTTGTTTTCACAATGGAGGAAGACAACAAAATACCACAAGGGAACCTAAAAATAAGTAAAGGTGAGAAATGTAGTACATTTAATATAAGTTAAAAAATGGTAATGGAGAAAATAATGGGACTTAAGATAAATAAATATCCAGGACCAGGGTCTCAAAAAAAAAGGTGAGGAAACTGCAGGTGCATTAATCATCAGTTTCTAATGCTCTATCGATCGTGGTTGCATAAACTTGGGCTTCCAATGAGTTTAGCAGGTTGAGGGGTGATCTAATTGAGCAGCTTCAGCAACACATCTATAGCGATTAGAGTTAGACTAGTGTTTAGCAAATGAGAATAAATAATCACACATCAAATATAAAGTACATAGTATTCGAGGTTGTTCTCCCAAAAAAAGGGAGTGTGAACCAAGTCACCAACTATTATGAACAAGTGTGCAACAATAAACTAGTCCACTAATATACATGCAATCTCAGGACATACTAGATACATGATCTCAGTAAGGAATCCATGACCTCAATATATAGTAGAAGTATGAGCTCATAGTGAACATAAAATCCCTTTATATTGTGGCCATAAAATGGCACATTTAGGCCGGAATCTTACCAGCCCTGCGAGTGCGGGCTTGGAGGTGGGCTGTCAAAATGACCATGATTGACAGCAGGGCGGGATCCTGCTCTGAACCCGCCTCCTTGTAAGTTTCTAAAGTGCCGCGTCTGACTGCGGATCACAGACCCGACACCAAGTGGTGAGCCAGCCAATTAACATAATTAAGAGATAGTTTAAAGGTGTTTAAAAAGAGTTTTACCAGGTACTTACCATTTTTCCAAGTTTTTCAGCAGCTTCCCATCGCTCGGGCTGCACATCAGGTAAGTGTATCGGGTTCTCAGTGACTCTCCATTGCTTTGACTAGTTGACAGCTGCAGAAGTGATATAAAAGCTACCATTTCACAGCTGTTCACTTTCCAATCAGAAGCTGAAACCTTCAGGATTTGGAAGATACTTTTGAGCTGTGTTCAGTTTGGAAGTGTCTGCAGCGAACTCTCTATCCAGTGTCACCTCCTTGGAGCAACCTCTCTCACCATTGACAGATCACTTCTGTCATTTCAACTTAAGCTGCCATCTATTCCAGCAGCATTGGTGCCCTTGAGAAAATCTCACCTTGGTCCTCAGAATACCACCACGATCAGCCCCAACACTAACATTACTAAACACACCAGTATCACCAACAACAACACCAACCTTCTCCGCAATCACCTAATGCTGCACAGGACACAGGGCATCAGCACTTGACCACATTGTTGCCTGGGACACCAGGGATGGCCTCATCATGGCCACATTTACTTCACTTGATGCTGTACAACCTGGCTGCCACATGATGCGCCAGGATGATACCACTCCACAGCAGCACCATAAAGCATCCCTGCAATGCCCAGGCCATTCCTTTCACACTCAACACCATTGCGGGGGGTACTGTTATGTCTCACCATTCACTACAACTCACTAAGCCACTTCCAAACATTCACACAAATCTGCCCAAGAAGACCAAAATGTTCAAAATAAATATGTCAATGTTTGACAACACATTAATAGAAACTCTACATGAGCATTGGGTAAAAGACCCAAGGGCCTACGATTGTGTGGTGTTAGTTGGTATAATTGGACAAGTATGGGGGTGAGTGTGAGGAGTGGCTAGTGAGATGGGGATGTGATAATGTAGATAGAGAGAGAGAGGTGCAAGGTAAGTCAGTGTGAGTAAGGATGTGCAGCAGTAGGGTAGGGAAGGCAGAGCAATGGGGATGTGATGAGTGGCACAGCAGGATGAGGTTGAATGTTTTGTGATTGAGTGAGATCAATGAAAGGTTTGCGCCACTGCAGCTAGCTCCTCCTGACAACATCCCTGCTTGTGTCCTCCTGTGCAATGTGCAACCAGGCAGCGTTGGTGTCCTGGGGAAGTGTCCTTTGCCCATTAGAAGGTAAGAGAACTTTGCTGCTTGCTGTGACTCCCTCCATAAGCATCTGAGGGGAGTCATGGGAGAGCCTTTGTGCAGTGCTTGTCAGTGTTTGCAGCAGCTCAATGCTGCAGAATACTGACAGAACAACTGTCAAAATCAATGTGGACGTGGTCCCTTTAAGGAAGCTGGCTGATGACGTGTCATCAAATGATGCCATCAGACCCGCTTCATTCAATTGGCCGAGGACCTCGCAGGGCTTAACAAGCACAAGCAACAGAAGATTCTTCACACAATGCTGGCTGGAGTGAGGAGCGGCTTCACCACCCGCCCCTGACTCCGACTGCCCCGGACTCGCTACGGTTGGCGAGATCATGGCCCAAGTGTCTAGGGAATGCCTACAATTTACAGTAAAATCTCTCAAGGTTTGTAGAAGAAATATTACAAATTTCTCCCAATAGGACTCCTCAAAATGTCCACAAACCCTCAGATGAAAATAGGTTGGAGATTACAATTTCCCTGCGAGAAGCACTTGGAGAAAAACAATGAAGTCAGCAATGTCTTTGTAGTTTCACATTAGTTTGGAACACTTTGCAAGTTCCATGAATTTTGCCAACAAAAAAACTGCACAACAAATGCCTATACAGTTTGATTTTCTGTTTACTGTCAGGTGGGACCTCAGCCACATCCATAATTCTTTGACATTTAAATTATGACATTATATATGCAGACATAATAAATCAGGAAGTAATGTATGCCTGTGGGGCATTTCAGTGGAAATTAATGGGCCATGATTTCTTGTTATACAAATCAAAGAAAGGCACCACATACTGATAACGATCTCAGGAAAAGTCATGGTAGTTATTCAAATAGAGACAGCAAAGTCAATACAAATAACAGGATGGATTTTTAACAAAATACCATCTGGCAAATAGAGATGTGAATCACAGCAATAGGCACATTTGGATTCTCGTTACTGTCTCATAAATTACAGTTTTCTAAAGAAAGACCATTAAATTTAGAATTATGTTTCCTTGTGGTGAAACTAAAATTGCATCAAGTTAAATGATTCCATTTGTGTCTAGTTTGTCAAAATAAAAGTATGAAGCTTGGGAATGCGGTTTGAAGATTAAAACAAGTACTAATGCTTGCATAATCTCTATTAAATCTGGCTGACGTCGGCAATTATATTGAATCCTAAACATAAACCTAATTAAAATATTTAAGTTGCCTATTTGTTTTGAAGCTGCTCAAAGCCTATTCATTAAATTAACATTACCACAGTCACAGATACCTGTCACAGAAGTACGTTCATTTGTCCCTTATTTATGGTTTCTGGATTACTCACAGAATCTTAAAACTTCCCCAGCCTAACGCATGTTTTCGCATTAAAATGTTTTTTTTGGCATTAAAAAAATGTAAGGACATTTTTCAAATTTGGCCAGTGATTTAACGCCGTTGTTAAAAAATAACGACCGCCTTTTTTCAGAACCGTTTTTATGACGTCACTAGACGTCAAAAATAACGATATCGCCATTTTTGTGAATTTTTAAGGACAGTGATCAATACTGAACTGAAAAAGCTTGTCTTACCTGGTTGAGTCGGATCGAAATCGGCGATACCGGCGCCATCTTGGAAAACGGAGCTGAGTTCAAGGTTTTGGAGGGAAGGCTGCCTTTAGAGATTAGTGAGTTTTTAATTTGTTTTTAAGGACATTTAAGGACATTTAAGTCTGTTGTCAGGAACTTATTCTTAATTTAATTTTGCATCCATTTTGCTAAAGTTCTCTCTTGCTAAATAATGATCTAGCTTTAAGGTAAATCTCCAATCGCTCTATAGACTTCTGATGAAAGATCATCGACCTGAAACGTTAACTCTGTTTCTCCCCACAGATGCTGCCTGACCTGCTGAGTATTTCCAGTATTTTTTGTTTTTAATAGAGTTGATGTGATTAGCTTAGCTCCTCCATAACTCTGCCCTTATTAACCGTAAAATTCGAGCTAGGCCATTCAGGGGTGATGTCAGGAAATGTTTCTTCGCACAAAGGGTAATGGAAATCTGAAACTCACTCACTCTCTTGCAAAAAGCTGTTGAGGCAAGGTCAATTGAAAATTTCGAAACTGAGATTGATATATTTTTGTTAGGCAAGGGTATTAAGGGTTACAGAACCATGGCGGGTAGATGGAGTTAAGATATAGATTAGCCATGATCTAATTAAATGGCAAAACAGGCTCGAGGGGCTGAATGGCCTACTCCCGTTCCTGCGTGTGACAGAACCAGTCTTTCCTTTTCTTCAGAGAACAGCACAGTGAACTGGAAGGTGCCTGCTGCTGTTGTTGTTGCTTTAGGCATCACAGCATCATCTGTCTGGAATAGCACTGACAATCCTCACCATGTAAGTGTGAGCCATGAGGATGCTTCTGGAATTGTAGGCTGAAACACACCAATAGAAAGGCTTCTTCTTCATTTGAGATCAATGTAATACTTTAGCATTTGTATCATAATTAATTATGACTAAATATGCATTTTACAAGACATTAGGGGGCTGAAATTGCCCCCCCACCCCGAAACGGGGTGCACGCAACCCGTTTTGAGTGTTTTTACCGCCGCGGTGGTTGGGGTCGCCACTTGAGCGAAACTTCGCTCTTTGTTTTTTTAAATCGGATCCTGAAGTCGCTCTTAATGGGGGCGGTTATGCGGCGGTGGCAAATACACTCGATGAGCGGAAGTTGGGGGCGGGGCGGAGTGGCCGCCGCGATGACGTCATCACGGCGCCGCGTCACCACGGCTCTCTCCTTCACTTAAAGGAGAGAGCCTGCGCAATCTTTAAACTTCGGTCCACTGGGCCACCAGGGAGGCTTTCGGCCAGGCTAGCAGCCTGGCACCCAAGAGGGGGTGGCAGGCTGCCTGTTGGCGGCCCGGCTGAACCCGGGGGGGGCAAAATTGTCGGGCCGACCTGGCAGCCGGCTGACAAAAAAAACAAACATGACGGCAGCGGCCATGAGCCCTCCCCTTTAAGGGGAGCTGTGCCGCCGTTGCAGAAGACTTCAGCCTCACTGCACCACAGTGAATAAGCTTGTTTTGGCACCGGCGGGCGAGCCGAAGATTTTCACAGCGCAATTTTGCTGTCGGGGGGAGGGGTACACCGGCGGTGTGCACTGTAATGACGCACTTAACACGGATTGGCAGCAGCGGGGGCGGGGGGCGCCGGTCACCGCCGGCATAACACAGGAGCGGAATTTTGATAATCGCGTCCATTGCACAAAAAGTCGGTGGCTATTGCGCTCCGCAGCATGGCCGCTGATTTCCAGTGTTAGGAGGCCTTAAGGAAAGGGGCAATTTCGGCCCCGAACTGTTTTCACCTTAAGAAAAGGACGGAAGCTTTTGACTAGAAGTTTCAAACAGATGATAAAATCAAAACAGCTGTGCTGGAAATACACAGGACGTATAACAGGCTAGGGTATAGTGGTTATGGTATTTGATTAACAACTCAGAGGTTATGAGTTCAAATCCCACCACAATAAGTTGAAGAAAATGAGCAGTAAAGCGGCTGGATTGTCATTAAAAACCCAACTGGTTTACAATGCCCTTCACAGAAAGGAACCTGCCACCTCAACCCAGACTAGCTTACATGTGACTCCAGTCCCATATTAGGTGGTTTAATCTTAATACACTCTCGCAAGAAACATCGCCTTTTCAGGACAACTAGGAATAGATAATAAATGCATCTGAAAAGAGAAACAGTTGGCTAATGTTTCAGATATAGATCCTTTGTCAGACACTTCTCCCTGCCCTCGTCCTTGTTGTTCTGGAGGCCACCTTCATGAAGACTGGCCTGGGGTATGCTGCATACCCAACGTTCTGGTTATGGGAGATCTTCTGGGAAATCCTTTTGACATTGAAATGTTTACAATGTCTTCAACAGTGTCCCCAACTATTTCTGGCATCTTCCTGGCATCTAATAGTCTTTTCTACCAGTTGGACCACCAATATTGGGCAAGATTAATTCGACAATCTTTGAGCTTACTGCCAGTGGCATTGCCATTATACTAAAAGCAGTAACTGACGTGTTCGCACATTGCTTCAAAATTAAAGGATTTGCTGCTGATTTGTGATCAAATACCATAACCACTATACCTTTAATATCCACATAGACCAAGATCCAGCCCAATGTAACAATGGGAATGATAGGTCAGAAAATTCTTCAATATCATTTATGGTTCAGGCTGTCTTTAAAACTGCAGTTATTTGCAGTTACATTATAGATTTGCTCACCAGCCATAATATTTTATGCTGTTCTTTGTAACTAAATTAAATTGCTCATATTAAAATAAAGAGGAGACTGCAAGGAATATAGAACACTTCACTCCATGGACTGGAATACTAACGTCATTGAACAATCTAATGAAATTAAAACTACTGCAATAGTGAATCTAATTTCACTTCTACAGTACAATGTACGAAGGGGATCTCCAGGATGTGATCAACTTAAATAGCTTAAAATTAAAATATATATATTTCAGCCCTTGGTTTGGTGCATAAATTAAATCGCAATTTACAATGCTAACATTTTGAGAATTATGTATCCTTTGATTTTTAGTTGTAGAATATAGAGAAGGGAGGAATCAAATTTAGTACGGAGCAAAATCACCACTTGATAGACAGACAGCATTTTCAAATTAAATTGCAATTCTACTCGACAGTAAGAAATGGGTGGTGTTGCTAATTTTACCATTGAATGACAATGATAAAGTCACACTAGCAGACGCCATTCAATCTTCCCTTCTTTCTAATCATCTCAATGAAAGTACTCTGTCACATGGCAGTACTGACAATCTGATTTAATTTGTTCCTCTTTTGTAGCTGGCAATTTTCTTGGCAGAGATAAAGCCAGTAGAAGCTATTCTTCTTCCACTCTGGTAGCTCAGTAAGTTGCCCAGGGCAACTTGCATCACGGCAATAATCTGAGTCCTGTCATCGGCCAGACTGGACACATTGAACATGGTTTTCACCTCCATCAGAATATTACAACATGTCCTTTTAATAACTTTAAAAATGACACTAGTCAGCACTAACACTTACACGAAAATGTGCAAACTGTTGAAATTGTATATACACAGAAAAGAGAAAGGATATGTTGTGTTCCTAACGCAGATGAGACTGCACACAGGGAGGTTAAAGTAACAGTGACCTCAGTCTTTATTAAGACACTCCAGAGTGAGGAACAGGCCTTAGGGGCCGGCTTATATACAGTGCTCCCAAGGGATGCTGGGATCTCTTGGAACTTCAGGGGATGCGCTCCCTGGTGGCGGAACATGGGAGTGCTTGCTTTACAGACACACGACATCACTGCCCCGCAAAGTCAAAGTGAGAACTATTTACAAAGTGAGGCGGTCGAGAGCCTTCCTTTCCCTGGTGGACCGCCTCGGTACAAATGTCTGTTCTGGTGTGTTGGCTGTGCCCTCGCTGGGCTGGCGTGTTGTTGGTCCTGCAGGACTGCTGGGTGAGCCTGGCCTTGCTGGGCTGTTGAGCGTGATGGGTTCGATATCCTGGTCTGGCGTTGATCCTTTGGGTGTGTGTTGTGGGCTCGAAGAAGGTGATGTCTGCAGTGGGTTCTTCAGGCAGCCTGTGAACCGCAGCATCGATTGGTCCAGGTGCTTTCGGCAAATTTGTCCATTGTCTATGTAGTGTATATAGGCACCATTAGTAATGACTCCACGAAGCAGAGTATGGTACTTAAACTGTGCAGACCTGCAGTCCTTTATTAGCAGCTCCTGAGTGCCGACAACAAGCTGTGTGTTCCTTTTTATACTAGGTTACCTGCCGTGTGCAGGCAACCCCTGGGTCCCCAGCAACAGCACCCTCTGGTGTATCGGTAAGGTTTGTACAGTACAAGGGTACATTCAATGTTGCGTGACAGTGTCACAGACATCACACAGTGAACAGGCATGCCTACACAACAGTCTAGTTTGACTACAAACACCCTACTCCCTTCTTTAGCTATCACCGTGCCCGCAATCCACTTGGGACCATGTCCATAGTTTAGCACATACACAGGGCCATTCAGATCAATTTCCCGTGACACAGTGGCGCGACCATCGTTTACATTTTGTTGCTGCCGCCTGCTCTCTACCTGATCATGAAGGTTGGGGTGAACCAGCGAGAGTCTGGTTTTAAGTGTCCTTTTCATGAGTAGCTCAGCCGGGGCACCCCTGTGAGTGAGTGGGGTCTTGTGCGGTAGCTGAGCAGTACTCGGGACAGGCGGGTTTGGAGTGAGCCTTCTGTGACTCGTTTGAGGCACTGTTTGATTGTTTGTACTGCCCGCTCTGCCTGCCCATTGGAGGCTGGTTTAAACGGGGCCGAGGTGACATGTTTGATCCCATTGCGGGTCATGAATTCTTTAAATTCGGCACAGTTGAAACATGGCTTGTTGTCACTGACCAGTATGTCAGGCAGGCCGTGGGCGGCAAACATGACCCTCAGGCTTTCAGTGGTGGCGGTGGCGGTGCTTCGCGACATTATTTCACATTCAATCCATTTTGAAAAAGCATCCACCACCACCAGGAACATTTTACTGAGAAACGGGCCCACATAGTCGACATGGATCCTCGACCATGGTCTGGAGGGCCAGGACCACAAACTTAGTGATGCCTCTCTGGGCGCGTTGCTCAACTGAGCACATACGCTGCATTGCCGTACACAGTACTCTAAGTCAGAGTCGATACCAGGTCACCACAAGTGGGATTTGGCTATCACTTTCTTCATTACTATACCCGGGTATGTGCTGTGGAGATCTGAGATGAATGTCTCCCTACCCTTTTTGGGTAACACTACGCAGTTACCGCACAAAAGGCAGTCTGCCTGAATGGACAGCTCATCCTTTCACTGCTGGAACGACTTGATTAGCTCTTGCATTTCAATGGGGATGCTGGCCCAGCTCCGATGCAGTACACAGTTTTTACTAGGGACAGCAGAGGATCTTGGCTGGTCCAAGTCCTAATCTGGCGGGCCATGACAGGTGATTTATCATTTTCAAACACTTCCATGACCATCAATAAGACTGCGGGCTGCGCCACCATCAACAAGTTTGCAGGCTGCGCAATTTCCACCCCCGTGGTGGGCAATGGTAGCTGACTGAGAGCATCCGCACAGGTCTCAGTGCCTGGCCTGTGGCAGATAGTATAGTTTATACGCTGATAGCGCGAGTGCCCACCTTTGTATCCGGGCTGAGGCATTAGTATTTATCCCCTTGTTTTCAGTGAACAGGGATATGAGGGGCTTGTGACCGGTTTCCAGCTCAAATTTGGGACCAAACAGGTACTGATGCATTTGCTTTACCACGAACACACATGCTAATGCCTTTCTCAATCATGCTGTAGGCCCTCTCGGCCTTAGCAAGCTTCTGGAAGCATAGGTGACAGGTTGCAACTTCCCCGCAACGTTAGCTTGTTGTAATACACACCCGACTCCGTACGACGATGCATCACATGCTAGCACGAGTCTTTTACACGGCTTATACAATACAAGCAGCTTGTTCGAGCATAAAATGTTTCTGGCTTTCTCAAAAGCAATTACTTGTTTTTATTCCCCATACCCAGTTCTCACCTTTACGCAATAACACATATAGGGGCTCTAAAAGGGTGCTTAACCCTGGTAGGAAGTTACCAAAATAGTTGAGCTGTCCCTGGAATGACCGCAACTCCGTGACGTTCTATGGCCTGGGCGCGTTCCTGATAGCCTCTGTCTTGGCGTCTGTGGGCCGATTGCCGTCCGCAGTGATCTTTCTCCCCAAAAACTCCACTTCTGTTGCCATGAAGATGCATTTCGACCTCTTCAGCTGCAGCCCTATGCGGTCCAGTCGTTGGAGGTTTTGTAGGTGATCGACGATGTCCCGACCTGTGACCAAAATGTTGTCCTGAAAAACCACCATGTGTGGTACCGACTTGAGTAGGCTCTCTTTGTTTCTCTGGAAGATCGCTGCAGCCAACCGAATTCCAAACGGGCATCTGTTGTAGATGAACAGTCCCTTGTGCGTGTTGATGCAGGTGAGGCCCTTCGAAGACTCCTCCAGCTCCTGCGTCATGTAGGCCGAAGTCAGGTCAAGCTTGGTGTACGTCTTGCCTCCTGCCAGCGTCGCAAATAGGTCATCTGCCTTAGGTAGCGGGTATTGGTCCTGTAGCGAGAAACAATTAATAGTTACTTGAAAATCACTGCAAATCCTGACCGTGCCATCACTTTTGAGTACTGGATCAATCGGGCTGGCCCACTCACTGAATTCCACTGGGGAGATGATGCCCTCGCGTTGCAGCCTGCCCAGCTCGATTTCCACTCTCTCCCTCATCATGTGAGGTACAGCTCGTGCCTTGTGGTGAATGGGTCATGCCTCTGGGACCAAGTGGATCAGCACCTTCGCCCCAGAAAAGTTTCCAATGCCTGGCTCAAAAAAGGAAGGAAATTTGTTAAGAACCTGGGTACATGAGGCCTCATCGACATGTGATAGAGCTCGGATGTCATCCCAGTTCCAGCGGATTTTGCCCAGCCAGCTCCTTCCAAGCAGTGTGGGGCCATCGCCCGGGACAATCCAGAGTGGCAGTTAGTGCACCGTGCCCTCATAGGTGACCTTGACCATGGCACTACCCAGGACAGTGATAAGCTCTTTGGTGTACGTTCTCAGTTTCGTGTGGATGGGGCTCAGGGCTGGTCTGAGTGCCTTGTTGCACCACAGTCTCTCAAACATCTTTTTACTCATGATGGATTGGCTAGCGCCAGTGTCCAGTTCCATGGCTACGGGTAAGCCATTCAATTTTACATTTAGCATTATAGGTGGACATTTCATCGAAAATGTGTGCACCCCGTGTACTTCAGCATCTGCCTCTTCTCTCTGAGGCTCGAAATTGCTTTGGTTCACCATGCACCGATCTTCCTCTGCCACGTGGTGGTTAGCAGGTTTTGCAGAGCTTGCAGCTCGTCTGCAAGCTCGTTGGAGGTGCCCCATTTTTCCACAGCTCTTGCAAACATACCCTTTGAAGCGGCATGAATAGGCTGAATGGAAGCCTCCACAACGCCAACAAGATGTGAACTGCCTTGCATTCATCCTTTGTTGTGGACTCTGAGTCATCTGGGTCACCTGGGGCCTGCAGACTCATGGTTTCTGCCCTGTACATTTCTGCTCGCAAAAACAGTTCCAGTTAATTTATGAACATTGCTAGCACTTGTGTGCTGAGAGATTTGTTTGGTGTTATCACTGGTGGGCATAAACGTCTGTGTTATCGCAATGGCCTTACTGAGGGTCAGTGTCTCTACAGTCAAAAGTTTTCGTAGGATGGTCTCGTGGCCAATGCCCAGTACAAAACAGTCTCTGAGCATTTGCTCCAGGTAGCCATCAAACTCACATTGTCCTGCAAGTCGCCTTAGCTCCGACATTTTGCAGGCTGAACATTTTGCAATGCAGATTTAAATGTTTATGCTGGCAGATATAATCAAGTGATATACAAAAGAAAGACAAGACAAAAGATAGGTTAATGCCTCAAATGCAGACCGTTGGTCTATGCTCTATTTGTTTTGAAGGCCAGCTTTAAGGAGACTAAACCTCATGATATTGAATGCCCACATTTCTCGTACTGGTCACACAAATCCGCAGAATATATTTGTATTTGTTTTTTTCATTCTCAGGATGCGGGCGACACTGGCAAGGCCGGTATTGATTGCCCATCCCTATTTGCCCCGCAAACATGGTGGTGGGTCTTCTTTCTGAACCACTGCCATCCGTGCTTGTAGTGATTTGATGCACAAAGTGGATTGCAATGCCACTTCAGAGGCCAGTTAAGAGTCAAGAGTCATTAATGTGGGACTGGAGTTGCATGTAGGCAAGACTGGGTAAGAGCAGTAAATTTCCTTTCCTAAAGGACATAAATGAGCCAGTTGGGTTTCTATGATTAAAAAAACAGCTTCACGGTCACTTTTGCTGTTAGCAACTTTTTATTTCCAGAGTTTTTGAACTGAATTCAAATTCTCAAACTACCATGGGGCTGGGATTTGAACTCACGGTCCTGGATTATTAGTCCAGATCTCTGGATTACTCGTCTATTAACATAATTTAAGACAGAGATAGACACTTTCTTAACCGATAAGGGAATAAGGGGTTATGGGGAGCGGGCAGGGAAATGGACCTGAGTCCATGATCAGATCAGCCATGATCGTATTAAATGGCGGAGCAGGCTCAAGGGGCCGTATGGCCTACTCCTGCTCCTATTTCTTATGTTCTTATGTTCTTATAACCATCATGCTACATATTTGGCATTGTCATTAATGTTGTCAATTAGTTCCTTTATTTAACACTTACAAGATTGATATATATGTAAATTAAAGCATAATCATTTTTGTATAATATCTTCATCATAAATTAAATCCTATGATTAAGCAGAGATTTTTGCACTGATTTAGATTCTTTGAGAGGGTTGAATGGGAAGAAAGCATTTGATTACCTGCCTGGAGCCAACAAAGAATTCCCGTTTCAAAGTCAGAACACAAAAAATAAAATGTGAGTTCCCGATTTTCTTTTTAGCATCAACATTGTGTAATTACTTCCCATCGGACTTGATATAAAGGCCACAGCATTGTTTTTGTTTTCTGCGTACTTCCCTCAATTCAATGTAAATGATACCTTGTGCAAGAAATAATATGAAATGATATTTTATTGATTTCGTTTACATTGCTGCCAGGGTGTTAGCAAACATCATGCTGTATTTTTCAGCTCGTTGAGGGGCATATTTATTGTTATTGTTGTACAGAGAATTATGCCCAAATACGAAAAAGCAGCTCACCATGGCATACCCAATCTTTTGTTGAACTATGATTAGGCTCTTTGGTCCATTGAGCCTATTCCTTTCACGGACCACATGCCAATTTCCCTATCACAGATTGCATGAGATGACTAACTACATGGAAAACTTCATCAAAATACTGCGGATACTGGAAATCCGAAATAATAACAGAAAATGCCGGAAATACTCAGCAGGTCAGGCAGCAACTGTGGAGAGAGAAATAGATGGCCAGGATTTTCACCCCAGGTGGATTCTGTGCTCAGGCCTGAGTTAAAATTACAGTCGGGTCTCCATGATGTCATGTGGCTGCAACATGCATAGATAAAAAAGGACCCTGTTGGCTCAGGGCACGTGTCCTTGCTGCCTGCTCAGGAGAGCATTTTCAAATGACAGATAAAGCAATCATGGGGGCTTCCGAACAAGTGAGAGCCAGAGCAATTTTTAACTGTTCACCTGCCAGGTTTCTGCTGAGCGAGTAGTGTTAAAATCGCTCCCAAAGTTTCAGGTCAATTATCTTTCACCAGAACTGGAAGACGTTAGAGATTAAGGGGACGAAATTGACCCTTTTTTAAGAGGTCAGTTAGCGCCTCCAGGGGGCGCTACCAGCAACCGGAAAATTTCTCGGTTAGTGGTTAGCACCCTGGGCCACGGCGCAACTGCCGATGATATCATCGTCATGCGCGGCAACCCCTTACCGCCCCGCAGGATGTCAACGCCAGCTTCCCGGGTCGCAAAGCTGGCCGACATCCGCTCTCAGGGCACTACTTAAAGGCCAGGGCGCCAGCATCCCACGCCGCCATCTTTTCTGGATTGCCAACTCTCGGGTCAGCTCCAGGGTGGTGGCCCTAGCGTGGTCCGGGCCACCATCGTGCAGCCCGGCACTCCTAGTGGAGGCCATCGGAGGCCTTGCAGAGTGCGCAGCAGCCCTCCCCTTTAAGTAAAGGGGAGGGGCGTTGAAGTGGGTCAGCGCTGCAAGGAGCATCTGTGTAGCGCTTCCATCACTGCCCCAGTAGTGCCCCGAGAATCGCCCCCAAAGGAAGTGGAGCATGCAACATTGCTCTCCACTTCCTTTGAGGGGCTATAAGCCCAATTCATTGGCAGGGGTGCGACAATTGGGGCGCAGGGCAATTTCACCCCATAACAACTTGTAATCAAGTACAGAGCCCAGGTGATGAATACTTATAGGTTGGATTCGGCTCCCACTGGATTGTGAACAGGGTGGGACTTTCACCCACCCACATAACACTGCCACAAATCTGCTCAAGTCTCCTGAGAAAGATCTAATTAATAGGGGGGGGGAGTAGCACTGGTAAAGCTGCTAGTCATTGGTTTGCTGCCACTGGGAGGGAAGGAAATTGAATTCTGTCATGTATTCAACTATCATTTTAACCCATGTATAAGCTGACCTAAGTTGTACACCGTGAGAACATTGACCACAAGGTGGTGAACTTGTGGGAGACACTCCTAACCTGGACTTTCAGGTATAAAAGGGGAAGCTCCACCCACCTTCATTACTCGAGGTCTTGGTAATAAAGGTAACTGGTCACAGAGTGACCTTCTCTCAAGTGTGGGCCTCGTGTGCATTTATACTGAATAGTAAGGACATATCATTGGCGATGAGAAACTGGGATTTAAACCATGCGAGCACAGAAGAGAGGTACTGTGTTGGTGATGATTGGGACGACTTTATTGAGAGAATACAGCAAAGTTTTGTCACTAAGGAATGGTTGGGACAGGATTCGGCCAACAAATGCAGGGCTCATCTCCTGACGGTTTGTGGATCCAGAACGTACTCCCTGATGAAGGACCTTCTCGCGCCAGAGAAGTCGGCGGACAAGACGTTCAAAGAGCTCAGTAAGTTGATTGGGGAACACTTTAAACCGGCGAGCAGCATGCACATGGCCAGACATCGGTTTTACACGCACCGGCGGCGAGAAGGACAAAGCATTCCAGACTTCATGGCAGATCTCTGGTGACTGGCAAGCCTATGTAAGTTCCCAGATGCATGCAGAGCGGAGATGCTGCAAGACTTTTTTATTGAGGGCATCGGGCACACTGGGGTTTTCAGGAAACTGATTGAGACCAAAGACTTGACCTTGGAAGCGCTGGCTCTGATACCCAGACATTTATCTCAGGGGAGGAAGAGACCAGAATGATGTATGACAAAAATCTTGGCTCAAATGCGGCAAACGACCAGGGAGTCAACATTGTTAACGCGGCACACAGTTCTCTAGCAGACAAGGGCAATCGGACATGCCCCAGCATGTAGTCGAACCCAAAGGGGGAATTCAACAGAGACAATGGCTAGCTGAACGGTGATTCATGCCATCGCAATCGGCAATGCGGCCAGTAATGGGGCCATCAACACCTGTTAACGGTGCGCTTAAGGACAGTTACAGAGACAGTCAGAGACAATTGACTGGTAATGGACTTTTTGTTTCCAACAACGGGGCCTCCAGCTTGTGCTGAAGGAGTGGAGGCAAACACCCAGCCAGAGCTTGCAGGTATCAGCAATACACCTGCAGAAACTGCAACGTCAGCGGTCACTTGGCGCATATTTGCAGGAAGCCTGCAGCCAGGTTGAAGTACGAGGAGGACGGGCCCGATGTAAGCCCTACGACGCCAAATGAATACTGGGGGAAATTGCTGGAAGCTGAAGTTCAGCGAGTTCATGTGGAGCACATATACAGTTCATATACCAGGACGCCACCGATAATGATGAAAGTGCTCCTCAATGGCATCCCAGTATTAATGGAGCTAGACACGGAGGCCAGCCAGTCCCTAATGAGTATCAAACAGTTATATAGGTTGTGGGTGTCCAAGGCCAGGAGGCCAAAATTATTGCAGCTTGATGCACAGCTACGGACATATACAAAGGAGATCATTACAGAGGTGCTAGGCAGTGCCATGGTAGTCGTGACCCACAAAGATTCAGAGAACAGGTTGCTACTCTGGATTGTCCTGGGGGACGGTCCCGCACTGGGGAGGAATTGGCTTGCTGTCATGAACTGGAAATGGGGCAATGTCAATGTAATTTCTTCTGTGGAGCGAGTATCATGCTCACAGGTCCTGGACAAATTTGACTCATTATTTCAACCCGGCATCGGCACTTTCATGGGGGCCAAAGTAGTGATTCACATAAACCCGGATGCTAGACCAGTACACCACAAGGCCAGAGCGGTGCCGTACGTGATGCGGGAAAAGATAGAATGCGAATTGGACCACCTGCTGAGGGAAGGCATCATCTCGCCAGTCGAATTCAGTGACTGGGCGAGCCCGATCATGCAGGTGCTCAAGGCAGATGGGTCGGTCAGGACATCTGGCGATTACAAGGCCAACATCAATCGGGTGTCACTCCAAGACCAATACCCGCTACTGAGAGCGGAGGACATCTTTGCGACGCTATCCGGCAAACTTTTTTCAAAATTGGACCTGACCTCAGCTTACATGACCCCGGAGCTGGTGAGTGAGTCGAAGAAGCTGACCAACATCACGACACACAAGGGGTTGTTTGAGTATAACAGATGTCCGTTCGGGATACGTTCAGCCGCCGCGATCTTTCAAGAAATATGGAAAGCCTCCTCAAGTTGATTCCAAGGACGGTGGTTTTTTCAAGACGACATCCTCATCACGGGTCGCGATACTGGAGAACACCTCGGCAACCTGGAGGAGGTTCTACGCAGACTGGACTGGGTAGGGCTGCGACTGAAAAAGGCAAAGTGCGTCTTCGTAACTCCAGAGGTAGAATTCCTGGGGTGGAGGGTAGCAGCAGATGGTATCAGATCCACTGCGTCCAAAACGGAAGCGATCCAGAGAGCACTCAGACTCTGTAACATGACGGTGCTGCGTTCGTTCCTGGGGCTCCTGAACTATTTTGGTAACTTTCTTCCCAAATTGAGCACGCTGTTCGAGCTGCTACATGTGCTCCTACGTAAAGGTTGCGATTGGGTCTGGGGGGATAGCCAGGAAAGGGCTTTTGATAGAGCACGCAACTTGTTATGCTCCAACAAATTGTTAACGTTACATGACCCATGTAAGAAACTTGTTTTAATGTGCGATGTGTCGTCCTATGGGGTCGAGTGTGTGTTGCAGCATGTGAATGCCAATGGTCAGTTACAACTGGTAGCTTATACCTCCAGAAGTCTGTCCCAGGCTGAAAAGGGCTATGGGATGGTAGAAAAGGAAACGCTAGCATGTGTATATGCAGTAAAAAAAATGCACCTGGACCTGTTTGGCAGGAAATTTGAGCTGGAGACAGATCACAAACCCCTAACATCCCTTTTGGCCGACAACAAGGCCATAAATGCGAATGCATCGGCCCGCATACAGAGGTGGGCACTCATGTTAGCCGCCTATGACTACATAATTCGGCACAGACCGGCAATGAAAACTGTGTCGATGCACTCAGCAGGCTCCCACTAGCCACCACTGAGGGGAAAACTGAGCATGCTGCTGAGATGGTCATGGCTGTTGAAGCTTTCGAAAGCGAAGGCTCTCCTATGACAGCCCGTCAGATTAAAATCGCATGCTTCTTCGACTCACATGCAGCAAGACCTGGCCGATATTTAGGCTTGGGCAGGTAAGTGGCAAGTAACATTCATGCCACACAAGTTGCAGGCAATTAACATCACTATCAAGAGAGAGTCTAACCACCTCTCCTTGACATTCAATGGCATTACCATCGCCGAATCCCCCGCCACCAACAGCAACTCTCTACTTGCTTGGATGAATCACTCAAGAAGCTCGACACTATCCAGGACAAAGCAGCCCACTTGATTGGCACACCATCCATCACCTTAAACATTCAATCCCTCACTGCCGATGCACTGTGACTGCGGTGTGTACCAACTACAAGAGGCACTGCAGCAAATCGCTAAGCCTTCTTTGACAGCACCTCCCAAACCCGCGACCTCTACCATCTAGAAGGACAAGGGCAGTCGGTGCAAGGGAACACCATGACCTGCAAGTTCCCCTCCAAGTCACACACCATCCTGACTTGGAAATATATCGCCGTTCCTTCATCGTCGCTGGGTCAAAATCCTGGAACTCCCTCCCTAACAGCACTGTGGGAGTACCTTCACCACACGGACTGCAGTGTTTAAGAAAGCGGCTCACCCCACCTTCTCAAGGGTAATTAGGGATGGGCAATAAATGCTGGCCTTGCCAGCGACGCCCACATCCCATGAACAAATAGAAAATATATAAGAATATAGGCATCACTTACCCCCTGGCCTGTCATTCCCTCTTTGTGCTAGCTGGGTGGTAAAAAAACAGCGCAATTCACAGGGAACTTCTGCCATTAAAACTTCACCTCATTAACTCCCTATCACTGCCTGCCATGAGGGAGTGGTCCTACTCTGGATGGAGAGGTGTTTAAAGGGAGTCAGTACCTGCAAGCAAGATAATCATTGGATGGATACAGCCACCTTGGGACAACGAAGCATCAATGGCAGTCAATCATATTCCTCCACACTGTGTTTTCTCTTTGCAAAAATGAAATGCATAACCAGTGCCAAAGAATCACAGCCAGCCGAGGAATTTCAATCTTGAAAGCCTTGAGTGTGAACAAAGATGAAGTTTTGCAGCTCATGAGCAAACAAACAGGAGATGGGGAGTACCGTATATGCAGACTATGGATGTACTCTATGTGTAGTCACTGTGTGATTACATAAGATGGAGACTGGTTTACCTGATGTACTATCAATAAGGTTTACACTGTGTATATACTATGCTGGCACCACTAGAGGGTGCAACTGGTGGAGCCCAGGGGTTTCCTGCCCTGGTGGCAGGGCCCTGTATAAAAGGCTGCACACCATGCTTGTACAGCACTCTGGAGTTTGGAATAAAGGACCAAGGTCACTACAGTGAGTACAACACATTGCCTCATGGGGTCATTCATAAGTACAATATAGACGTAACAGGGAGGTAGGAGCAAGGTACCAAGTAGTAAGTCAGAAGGGTTTACACTGCATATTGCAACTTTACTTTCTCAAGTAAACCTAACACAAGAAGTCTTTAGAGAAGTGGCTGAGCAAGAACCAACCAAACATTTCTGCCTGCTTCAGTCAGCAAATCCAAAATGGCTTCTTCCACATAGTATCCACCTCAGAGACACAGACGGTGCTGCTCATAACACCATTGAAATAGTGGGAGGTTGTGTTAAGGGTGAAGGTTGGGAGGAAATGGAGCAGGAATGTTGACTATGTCCATCCAACCCAAGTTACACGCAGTGGGACAGCGCTAATCCCAACCGGTGATCTCACTGGTCATTTTTTGCAGCGAGACTGTGGTGCTGAGCCATGCTGCCCCTTTTTATAGCTCACACTCACCGCAATAGCAAGCAATCTCGCACAGGAAAATCCAGACCAGCATCGTTTCGAGCTGATGAAAAAGCATTATGTGGACAGGCCGTGCAGCTCAGGCAAAAACATTGAGTAGGTTTATTAAAAAGATTACACAGAGGCAAAAGTAGATCCGATTAGATAGTTACTGAACTTTCAGAGGTGCTGCCATCTGTTCTCTGGGTCCAACATAAAATCCATTTTTGAAATTCTCAGTTTCCTGTTATCAGAATTCTTTAACTGAAATTAGAGTGAGATCTAAGCACCAGGAAGTCATAACTCTCCACTGCAATGTAGAGGTAACAGTTGAATCGCATGAACTGAAGCAATGTCAGCAGCTGTCGTATTTATTCCCAAAACCAGGCAGCTTCTGGCTTCAGAACTGTCAATTAAAGCCATAATAAAGGCACAATGGCAGATGGCTGCATTCCATGTTAATGCATAGAGACACCAGTTATTCACAAATTGCAGAGTTGTGACACAATGTACACATGCCCAGTCATACAAACGTGGTACCCCTTATCTGTCTAGTTACCAGATCAAACATCTGGCCTGCTTTCACAGACAGCCTACCTCCAACCTCAGCTGGTAGTCTGGAAAGAAAAAGGAACTGCTTTTATTTCAACACGAGCCAGCTCAGCAAATCCCCTATAGGTAATTGAAGAATAAAAGGAAGCAGTCGATAACACCATAGTTTTGTAATTAAAAACAGGACAGACCTCCCTGTGAAACACAATGGCATCTATCCAGAATAAATTCATTCCATTTTAAACTATGTGCAGTTTGAAGAGTTATGTCAAAATTTACATGCTCAAAATTATTCACTTGGGAATACGATTCAATTTGAGAAATGGAAAATGGATTTAACACAGTTGTCAGACAAAATCAAGAACACATTCTAACCCAGCATATTAATACCATATTTTTGGAACTCTTGCTATTACTTGTTCATTGTTATCTCTAGAAAATAGAGAGAGTGAGCACAGCATTCTAAATGTTCTGCCTGTCCTGTGAAATGGTGGCCTCGAGATTGGATTGGGCTGCGCCAGTTTTGCAGGTGCAAGATGGGCGTCTAAATGTCCCAAATGGTGGGTGGCAAGTGTGTGCTCATTGCATGGCAGAGGTGCACGGCCCTCCATGTTGGTAAAAGCTCTGCCGTAGACGTCCAGGGCACGCACCTGAAACAGGCATTTAGGCCCATTGCATCTGCAAATCGGGGGCTGAACGCCAGTTTGAGACGCCCTTTGCAAAATTCAATATCGAATGATTGCAGCATGCCCCATCCAGCTGTACTTAAAGAGGCCACAGGAGGCTGCCACTGGAATGAAGGGTGTAGGGACATTGGAACTGGGGAGGTCTGACCATGTTATGGTCAGTATTGGGGAATAGTCTGTGTGTGTATTGGAACTTTAATAGACATGAAAACATAAGAAATATGAGCAGGAGTCCCATGTGAGTAATTTTGAGCATGTAAATTTTTACATAACTCTTCAAACTTCATATAGTTTAAGATGGTATGAATTTATTCTGGATAGATGCCACAGTGTTTCATAGGGAGGTCAGTCCTGTTTTTAATTGCAAAACTATGGTGTTATCTACTGCTTCCTTTTATTCTTCAATTATCTATAGGGAATTTTCTGAACTGGCTCGTGTTGAAATAAAAGCAATTCCTTTTTCTCTCTGGACTATCAGCTGAGATTGGAAGTATGCTGTCTGTGAGAAAGCAGGCCAGATGATGAGATTGAACTTTTTTTTTTTACTTAACTTGTTACGGAGCAGGGAGGAGCAGAAATGGTAACGAGTATTTGGGCACGTTGGCTTTAGAAATATTAAGTGCTTGATAAATGTTGCATTATTACATTAGATCTAGCTTGGAAACAGGTTGCTGACATGATATTTATGAAAGAAGTAACAATATTTGTGTCTTGGAGGCTTGGAGCTGCTCATTAAGCGGGCCAATGAAAAGGATATGGTGATAAACTCCTCTAAGATGAAGGAATTGGCAATTTCCCCCCTGTTTATAAAGAAAAATGCGACACTGCAATTTATTTCATTATTCAGCCTTAGAGCTTAAGCAGAAGCTAGTGAATTCATCCCACTAATCAGTGCACAAACTCAGGAGACCACGGGGATTATGGTTTTACCTCTTATTATACGGAAACAGAAAGCAGATGTATGTCCACATCTGCACTGCTAGAGTGTTCAATACAGACCCATCAACCAGCATTAGTCAGAAAACCAATTGACAGACCCGACCAGTTTAGTTGGAGATTTATATTCCTCCCTTTGAAAATTGAACAACCAGTTTAATATTCTTGTTGTGAGCCCAGATTAATATCATGGAGTTATGCTCGCATACCTTTAAGGGTTAGGAAGAAAAGATCTCAAGTTGTGAGAAGTTGTATTTTGGTTTGTTTTTGTAACTGCTTGTATTTTTAAAACTGTCCCCTTATGATGACTGTACCAGTCTCGCAATGAGAAAACCACACTATCTCTTCTGATCCAACAGTGTACGTCTTACGCTACTTTGACCAAATGTAACATTAACCGTCTTTTGCAGTAAGACTGTGCCCTGGAGTTCATATATCGTTCTTCCTATTTTTTCTGTCTCTGGAAAAAAGGAAACTATGACTTACAAGATCAACTCTTTACAGGCTAAAATAACTAATCAACTTTATTTATAATTAAATAATTTGCATAAACAAAGATATTGGCCCAGATTGTGCAGTCCGCAGTGCACCAACAACGCTAGCCCTTCATTGCATTTACACTTGCTTTTTGTACTGGTGTTTGTGGTAATTACAGAGCTGAAACAGTGCAGGGCCCTCTACAGGGGATCAGGGACCTGTGAGAACAGGTCAAGCAATGGTGTGTCTCCTTAACCTTAGTGAGACACGCAGGGGAGCAAATTGCGTAGAGCCCCTTTTGGGGGGTGGTAATAGCCATGCGGCCTGTGCCAGGCTCGGAAGTCCCGCCCCGCGACCTATATTTGGGTTACCACCCCCGAGAGCAAGTGAAGCGCAAAAGCAAGTGGAACACGTAGCACTGCCGCGTAGACAGAGGCAGGGCTAACCTGCCGACTCTGTGGGGGAGGAATGGGTCCCTACACAAGCAGAGTGCCGGGCTGCATGCACCCCCCCCCAATCCAACATGAGGAAGGCAGCCACCGGTAAGTTGGCCATTTAAAAAAAAAATCGACTCTTCCTTTTAAATTTCGCCCCACGAGCAGCCTACAGCCCGGTACGCGCCCCCTTAAGTTGTCACTAGCATCGCTCGGCGCACTACCAAATTCTCGGTCTGCGGCAAAAACGGGTCACTGTGCACAGTGATGACGTGGTCATCGCGGACGTCACCGGTTACAGCCGCCGCTAAACTCCCGCGGAATTTCGCGGGAATCGTTAGCGCCACCGCGCCCGGGTAAAAAGCCATTTGGGACCCGTTAACGGGAGGCGCAAACGCCCCGAATTTCTCCCCCGCTGAGTCTAAAGTAGGAAGTGTAAGTTAGAATAGTTAATTCAATCATGTACAGAAATCAAAAGAAAGAGAGAAAAAGAAATATGGGATTATGAGAGAGAGATAAAAGGAACAGAAAGAAGAACCAAAAAAAATCCAAAATTAATTAAAATCTGAAGGAATGAGACTCCACACTTGTAAAAGTAAATTTTCAGTGACGGAGAGGTTGTTTGGCAGTAATTAAGATTGATTACTCCGTTAAAAATTCACTTACACTTGAATGAACAAGCCCTAACTTTTTCTGCCATGTTTATTGGGTATCAATCACATAAGTACCGCAACTTCACGCCCATCCATGTAGTTGAATTCAAATCTCTCGATGAGATACTATTATAGCAAAGCTTCAGCAGGAGCAGGGCATCTGGAACAACAACTTCCTGATGTCCATGTTTAATGCCACATGTGCGGACACTGGAAGTTGCTGTCCGATTTACTCTTTAATAACAGTGAGTACTGATAGCCTTACCATTATTTCTACCGCAAAATCCGGGCCAATATAATCTAAGCAATATATACACAATAGAATCAGTTTGCTATGAACTTTTCCTTCTGGCAAACAATGGGGTCGGGGGGTGGGGAGATTTTAACTCTACATGCCTGACAGAAACCAGATGGGGACAGTTTAAATGCCCTGGGCGAGTTCCCGTACCGACTTCCATCCTGCTTCTCGCCAATCCTGATTTTAACTTGCTCTTTTCACCAGATGGCAAAAGCACCTGCCTGAAACCTCTTAAAAATGTGCAGGTCGGGATCTGATATTATCATTGGGCAATAGTCTTCCACTGTCTAAAGATAGAAACAATTCAAGAAACTTTACAACAGCAATGTGTTTGTGTTCTATGAAGTCTTTAGTTGTGAGTTGTTTTTTTTTAAACAGAGCGTTTTATTTCTGATATAATCAAAATAAGAAAAGATTTTTTTGAGATCTTTTGACATGATTCCAATAGGGAATTCACGAGAAACGTCTTTGCCCAAAAAGTGGTAAGAATGGAATGCGCTACCACAAGAAGCAATTGAGGCAAATAGTATAGATGCATTTAAGGGGAAGCTAGATAAGCACATGAGGGAGAAAGGGAATAGAAAGCTATGCTGATTGGGTTAGATGAAGAGAGTTGGGAGGAGACTCGAGTGGAGCATAAACACTGGCACAGACCAGTTAGGCTGAATGGTCTGTTTCTGTGCTGTAGACTCGATGTAACGCAATATAATGATTCTGTTTTAAGGATACCTTTTGCTTTGAAGGTAGAATCAAGATTGATTAAATCAAACAATGTAACAATGTAACAATAATATTTGCTCGCTGAAATAATGTAAATCCTCATATTTCACAGAGATTAGGTACGCTATTACAACAAATGCTTGCTATAGTTAATGGGAAAGTCCCTTTTAAAATACAATTTTGCATCTGACAGTGACGCAGTCAAAGTGTCACTAAGCTGCTGACTGCTTGCAATCCTTCATTTGCATTTTAAACACCCTGTGCCTAATCAACTGGATCAAAACACCTTCATCCTGATAAATAAAGACTGTTGCTGTTCTCACAGCTCAACAATCTCCAATCCTCCATCTTAAACTTAATCCATCTTAAACCAGAGTTACGATTTCTCCTACATTTAGGTGCACGAATCAATGAGCACAACATTCTATTTTTTTCAGTCATTTTTAGAAAATTGGGTGTTTGGTCGAGTGGAGAAAATTGAACACGGGGCATGAAAGTAACAGACTGAAGAGCCTGTTCTCTGTCTCTATTTTATGCTCTTAAGCTTTTCACCACCACACATGCACTCTAATCATTCTGCTCCAAGACTGCTCAGTAGGAGGTCTCCATCTCCTTGATGAATACAGCAATTTCTCCCAGGATCTGGCTGAGAACTGAAGCTTAACCCTTTCCCTGCTCCATATTAATGTTCTCTTCCACTCAACGTCTCTCCTTAAGTCCACCTTCGTTGATAACATGTCTACTTTCATCAACTTTCAGGTCACATTATTTCAGTACTAACAATTTCCAATCCTCTTGCTCTGCAATGACTAAATTATTGCACTTTCATTCCCTCCACGTCCTTCAACGAGACAATGTAAATCTTCTTTCAATACTTCAAACGGCACAGCTCCATCACATCTCTTGGATATCAAACAGCTACAACTTACCTGTGATGGCTCACTCTTGGCAGTGCTTCATTTATTGGCATTCATGCCCTCTCCATCATGTTTTAACTCAAATCAAATTCCCACATCTCTTTCATCACTAAAGCTGTCTCCAACAACTTTATTTTTCTCTTTTGTGCCAACCACTTTAAAAAAAAAACCTTCAATCACTTTCTATGAAGCCTATGGTTGGCTTTTTCTCCAGGGCAGGAGGAAGGTTGGGGAAGATTTTCTCCAGCCACCTCAATGCCACCCTGATCCTGACCCATTTCCTTGAGGCCATTAGTTATGCAGGACAGCTCATGCCCACCATACAAAGGGAGCCCACCACTGTTACATAAGAACGTAAGAATTAGGAACAGGAGTAGGCCATCTAGCCTCTCGAGCCTGCTCCGCCATTCAACAAGATCTGGCCATGGACTCAGCTCTACTTACCCGCCCGCTGCCCGTAACCCTTAATTCCCTTATTGGTTAAAAATCTATCTATCTGTGATTTGAATACATTCAATGAGCCAGCCTCAACTGCTTCCTTGGGCAGAGAATTCCACAGATTCACAAGCCTCTGGGAGAAGAAATTCCTTCTCAACTGATTTTAAATTGGCTCCACTGTATTTTGAGGCTGTGCCCCCTAGTTCTAGTCTCCCCGACCAGTGGAAACAACCTCTCTGCCTCTATCTTGTCCATCCTTTCATTATTTTAAATTTTTCTATAAGATCACCCCTCATCCTTCTGAACTCCAACGAGTAAAGAGCCAGTCTACTCAATCTATCATCAAAAGGTAACCCCCTCATCTCCGGAATCAGCCGAGTGAGTCATCGCTGTACCCCCTCCAAAGCTAGTATATCCTTCCTTAAGTAAGGTGACCAAAACTGCACGCAGTACTCCAGGTGCGGCCTCACCAATACCCTGTACAGTTGCAGCAGGACCTCCCTGCTTTTGTACTCCATCCCTCTCGCAATGAAGGCCAACATTCCATTCGCCTTCCTGATTACCTGCTGCACCTGCAAACTAACTTTTTGGGATTCATGCACAAGGACCCCCCAGGTCCCTCTGCACCGCAGCATGTTGTAATTTCTCCCCATTCAAATAATATTCCCTTTTACTGTTTCTTTTTCCAAGGTGGATGACCTCACATTTTCCGACATTGTATTCCATCTGCCAAACCTTAGCCCATTCGCTTAACCTATCTAAATCTCTTTGCAGCCTCTCTGTGTCCTGTACACAATCCGCTTTCCCATTAATCTTTGTGTCATCTGCAAATTTTGTTACACTACACTCTGTCCCCTTTTCCAGGTCATCCATGTATATTGTAAACAGTTGTGGTCCCAGCACTGATCCCTGTGGCACACCACTAACCACCGATTTCCAACCCGAAAAGGACCCATTTATCCCGACTCTCCGCTTTCTGTTAGCCAGCCAATTCTCGATCCATGCTAATACATTTCTTCTGACTCCGCGTACCTTTATCTTCTGCAGTAACCTTTTGTGTGGCACCTTATCGAATGCCTTTTGGAAATCTAAATACACCACATCCATCGGTACACCTCTATCCACCATGCTCGTTATATCCTCAAAGAATTCCAGTAAATTAGTTAAACATGATTTACCCTTCATGAATCCATGTTGTGTCTGCTTGATTGCACTATTCCTATCTAGATGTCCCGCTATTTCTTCCTTAATGATAGCTTCAAGCATTTTCCCCACTACAGATGTTGAACTAACCGGCCTATAGTTACCTGCCTTTTGTCTGCCCCCTTTTTTAAACAGAGGCATTACATTAGCTGCTTTGCAATCTGCTGGTACCTCACCAGAGTCCAGAGAATTTTGATAGATTATAACGAATGCATCTGGTACAACTTCCGCCATCTCTTTTAATACCCTGGGATGCATTTCATCAGGACCAGGGGACTTGTCTACCTTGAGTCCCATTAGCCTGTCCAGCACTACCCCGCTAGTGATAGTGATTGTCTCAAGGTCCTCCCTTCCCACATTCCTGTGACCAGCAATTTCTGGCATGGTTTTTGTGTCTTCCACTGTGAAGACCGAAGCAAAATAATTGTTTAAGGTCTCAGCCATTTCCACATTTCCCATTATTAAATCCCCCTTCTCATCTTCTAAGGGACTAACATTTACTTTAGTCACTCTTTTCCGTTTTATATATCTGTAAAAACTTTTACGATCTGTTTTTATGTTTTGCGCAAGTTTACTTTCTTAATCTATCTTTCCTTTCTTTATTGCTTTCTTAGTCATTCTTTGCTGTCGTTTAAAATTTTTCCAATCTTCTAGTTTCCCACTAACCTTGGCCACCTTATACGCATTGGTTTTTAATTTGATACTCTCCTTTATTTCCTTGGTTATCCACGGCTGGTTATCCCTTCTCTTACCGCCCTTTTTCACTGGAATATATTTTTGTTGAGCACTATGAAAGAGCTCCTTAAAAGTCCTCCACTGTTCCTCAAGTGTGCCACCAGTCTACTTTAGCTAACTCTGCCCTCATCCTACTGTAGTCCCCTTTGTTTAAGCATAGTACGCTCGTTTGAGACACTACTTCCTTACCCTCAATCTGTATTACAAATTCAACCATACTGTGATCACTCATTCCGAGAGGATCTTTTAGTAGGAGATTCTTTATTATTCCTGTCTCATTACACAGGACCAGATCTAAGATAGCTTGCTCCCTTGTAGGTTCTGTAACATATTGTTCTAAGAAACATGGAGTTAGAGTTAGATGAAGTCCTTACTACTAGGGGGATCAAGGGGTATGGCGAGAAAGCAGGAATGGGGTACTGAAGTTGCATGTTCAGCCATGAACTCATTGAATGGCGGTGCACCTATTTTCTATGTTTCTATGTTTTTAATCCCGTATGCCTTCTATGAATTCCTCCTCAAGGCTACCCCGTGCGATTTGATTTGACCAATCGATATGTAGGTTAAAATCCCCCATGATTACTGCCGTTCCTTTTTCACATGCCTCTATTATTCCCTTGATTACTGTCCGCCCCACCGTGAAGTTATTATTTGAGGGCCTATAAACTACGCCCACCAGTGACTTTTTCCCCTTACTATCTCTAATCTCCACCCACAATGATTCAACATTTTGTTCATTCGAGCCAATATCATCTCTCACAACTACCCTGATTTCATCCTTTATTAAGAGAGCTACCCCACCTCCTTTCCCTTCTTGTCTATCCTTCCGAATTGTCAGATACCCCTGTATGTTTAATTCCCAGTCTTGGCCACCCTGCAACCACGTTTCTGTAATGGCCACCAAATCATACCCATTTGTAATGATTTGTGCCGTCAACTCATTTACTTTATTTCGAATGCTGCGTGCGTTTAGGTAGAGTGTTTTAATACTAGTTTTTAAAACATGATTTTAAGTTTTGACCCCTCCTGCAGCCCCTTTATATTCATACATATTGTCCCTTCCTATCACCTTGTGGTTTACACTTACCCCAGTGCTACTCTGCTCTGTTGCCTCCTGCCTTTTGCATTCTTTCCTGGGATCCTGTTCATCTAAGCTCTCACCCATTCTAACTAGCTCAGAGCCCTCTCCTGTGTTCCGAATACTCCTTGCATTGAGGCACCGAGCTTTCATGCTTGCCTTTTTATTACACTTTGACCCTTTAGAATTTTGCTGTACAGTGGCCCTTTTTGTTTTTTGCCTTGGGTTTCTCTGCCCTCTACTTTTACTCATCTCCTTTCTGTCTTGCTTTTGTCTCCTTTTTGTTTCCCTCCGTCTCCCTGCATTGGTTCACATCCCCCTGCCATATTAGTTTAACTCCTCCCCAACAGCACTAGCAAACACTCCCCCTTGGACATTGGTTCCGGTCCTGCCCAGGTGCAGACCGTCTGGTTTGTACTGGTCCCACCTCCCCCAGAACTGCTTCCAATGCCCCAGGAATTTGAATCCCTCCCTGCTGCACCACTGCTCAAGCCATGTATTCATCTGAGCTATCCTGCAATTCCTACTCTGACTAGCACGTGGCACTGGTAGCAATCCCAAGATTACTACTTTTGAGGTCCTACGTTTTAATTTAGCTCCTAGCTCCTTAAAATCGTCTCGTAGGACCTCATCCCTTTTTTTACCTATATCGTTGGTACCAATGTGCACCACGACAACTAGCTGTTCACCCTCCCTTTTCAGAATGTCCTGCACCCGCTCCGAGACATCCTTGACTCTTGCACCAGGGAAGCAACATACCATCCTGGAGTCTCGGTTGCGGCCGCAGAAACGCCTATCTATTCCCCTTACAATCAAATCCCCTATCACTATCGTTCTCCCACTCTGTTTTCTGCCCTCCTATGCAGCAGAGCCAGCCACGGTGCCATGAACTTAGCTGTTGCTACCCTCCCCTGATGAGTCATCCCCCTCAACAGTACTCAAAGCGGTGTATCTGTTTTACAGGGGGATGACCGCAGGGGACCCCTGCACTACCTTCCTTGCACTGCTCTTCCTGCTGGTCTTCCATTCCCTATCTGGCTGTGGACCCTTCACCTGTGGTAAGACCAACTTGCTACACATGCTACTCACGTCATTCTCAGCATCGTGGATGCTCCAGAATAAATCCACCCTCAGCTCCAATTCTGCAATGCGGACCGTCAAGAGCTGGAGGCGGATACACTTCCTGCACACGTAGTCATCAGGGACACCGGAAGTGTCCCTGAGTTCCCACATGGTACAGGAGGAGCATATCACATGTCCGAGCTCTCCCGCCATGACTTAATCCTTAGATACACTTAAATTTGGCAACAACAATGCTAAAGTTTACTCGCTGTTATCGAAGAGAAAAAAGAAAAACTACTCACCACTCACCAGCCAATCACTTACCCCCTTGGCTGTGATGTCACCTTTCTGTTTCTTTCTACTTCTTTTTTGCCTTCTCTCTGTAGCTGCACAAGCGCGCCTCTCGCCGAACTCGCGCTGCTCCTAGTCTCACTGGTCTTTTGTAGGCCTCTCCGATCCCCAGAACTCCCACCTCTCACTGAACTCGCACTGCTCCCGGTCTCACTGGCCTTTTGTAGGCCTCTCCGATCCCCGGAACTCCCACCTCTCACTGAACTCGCGCTGCTCCCGGTATCACTGGCCTTTTGTAGGCCTCTCTGATCCCCGGAACTCCCGCCTCTCGCCGAATTCGCTCTGCTCCTAGTCTCACTGGCCTTTTGTAGGCCTCTCCGATTCCCGGAACTCCCGCCTCTCGCCGAACTCGCGCTGCTCCTGGTCTCACTGGCCTTTTGTAGGCCTCTCCGATCCCCGGAACTCCCGCCTCTCGCTGAACTCGCGCTGCTCCTAGTCTCACTGGTCTTTTGTAGGCCTCTCTGATCCCCGGAACTCCCGCCTCTCACCGAACTCGCACTGCTCCTAGTCTCACTGGCGTTTTGTAGATCTCTCCGATCCCCAGAACTCCCGCCTCTCGCCGAACTCGCGCTGCTCCCGGTCTCACTGGTCTTTTGTAGGCCTCTCCGATCCCCGGAACTCCCGCCTCTCACCGAACTCGCGCTGCTCCCGATCTCACTGGCCTTTTGTAGGTCTATCCGATCCCCAGAACTCCCGCCTCTCGCCGAACTCGCGCTGCTCCCGGTCTCACTGGTCTTTTGTAGGCCTCTCCGATCCCCGGAACTCCCGCCTCTCACCGAACTCGCGCTGCTCCCGATCTCACTGGCCTTTTGTAGGCCTCTCTGATCCCCGGAACTCCCACCTCTCACTGAACTCGCACTGCTCTTAGTCTCACTGGCCTTTTGTAGGCCTCTCCGATCCCCGGAATTCCCACCTCTCACTGAACTCGCACTGCTCCCGGTCTCACTGGCCTTTTGTAGGCCTCTCCGATCCCTGGAACTCCCGCCACTCACTGAACTCGCACTGCTCCCGGTCTCACTGGCCTTTTGTAGGCCTCTCCGATCCCCGGAACTCCCACCTCTCACTGAACTCGCGCTGCTCCCAGTCTCACTGGCCTTTTGTCGGCCTCTCTGATCCCCGGAACTCCCGCCTCTCGCCGAATTCGCTCTGCTCCTAGTCTCACTGGCCTTTTGTAGGCCTCTCCGATTCCCGGAACTCCCGCCTCTCGCCGAACTCGCACTGCTCCCGGTCTCACTGGCCTTTTGTAGGCCTCTCCGATCCCCGGAACTCCCGCCTCTCGGCGAACTCGCACTGCTCCCGGTCTCACTGGCCTTTTGTAGGCAACTCCAATCCCCGGAACTCTCGCCTCTCGCTGAACTCGCGCTGCTCCTGGTCTCACTGGTCTTTTGTAGGCCTCTCCGATCCCCGGAACTCCCGCCTCTCGCTGAACTCGCGCTGCTCCCGGTCTCACTGGCCTTATGTAGGCCTCTCCGATCCCCGGAACTCCCGCCTCTCGCCGAACTCGCACTGCTCCCGATCTCACTGGCCTTTTGTAGGCAACTCCGATCCCCGGAACTCCTGCCTCTCGCTGAACTCGCACTGCTCCTAGTCTCACTGGCCTTTTGTAGGTCTCTCCGATCCCCAGAACTCCCGCCTCTCGCCGAACTCGCGCTGCTCCCGGTCTCACTGGCCTTTTGTAGGCCTCTCCGATCCCCGGAACTCCCGCCTCTCGCCGAACTCGCGCTGCTCCCGATCTCACTGGCCTTTTGTAGGCCTCTCCGATCCCCGGAACTCCCACCTCTCACTGAACTCGCACTGCTCTTAGTCTCACTGGCCTTTTGTAGGCCTCTCCGATCCCCGGAATTCCCACCTCTCACTGAACTCGCACTGCTCCCGGTCTCACTGGCCTTTTGTAGGCCTCTCCGATCCCTGGAACTCCCGCCTCTCGCCGAACTCGCACTGCTCCCGGTCTCACTGGCCTTTTGTAGGCCTCTCTGATCCCCGGAACTCCTGCCTCTCGCCGAACTCGCACTGCTCCCGATCTCACTGGCCTTTTGTCGGCCTCTCCAATCCCCGGAACTCCTGCCTCTCGCCGAACTCGCACTGCTCCCGGTCTCACTGGCCTTTTGTAGGCCTCTCCGATCCCCGGAACTCCCGCCTCTCGCCGAATTCGCTCTGCTCCTAGTCTCACTGGCCTTTTGTAGGCCTCTCCGATTCCCGGAACTCCCGCCTCTCGCCGAACTCGCGCTGCTCCTGGTCTCACTGGCCTTTTGTAGGCCTCTCCGATCCCCGGAACTCCCGCCTCTCGCTGAACTCGCGCTGCTCCTAGTCTCACTGGTCTTTTGTAGGCCTCTCCGATCCCCGGAACTCCCGCCTCTCACCGAACTCGCACTGCTCCTAGTCTCACTGGCGTTTTGTAGATCTCTCCGATCCCCAGAACTCCCGCCTCTCGCCGAACTCGCGCTGCTCCCGGTCTCACTGGTCTTTTGTAGGCCTCTCCGATCCCCGGAACTCCCGCCTCTCACCGAACTCGCGCTGCTCCCGATCTCACTGGCCTTTTGTAGGTCTATCCGATCCCCAGAACTCCCGCCTCTCGCCGAACTCGCGCTGCTCCCGGTCTCACTGGTCTTTTGTAGGCCTCTCCGATCCCCGGAACTCCTGCCTCTCACCGAACTCGCGCTGCTCCCGATCTCACTGGCCTTTTGTAGGCCTCTCTGATCCCCGGAACTCCCACCTCTCACTGAACTCGCACTGCTCTTAGTCTCACTGGCCTTTTGTAGGCCTCTCCGATCCCCGGAATTCCCACCTCTCACTGAACTCGCACTGCTCCCGGTCTCACTGGCCTTTTGTAGGCCTCTCCGATCCCTGGAACTCCCGCCACTCACTGAACTCGCACTGCTCCCGGTCTCACTGGCCTTTTGTAGGCCTCTCCGATCCCCGGAACTCCCACCTCTCACTGAACTCGCGCTGCTCCCAGTCTCACTGGCCTTTTGTAGACCTCTCTGATCCCCGGAACTCCCGCCTCTCGCCGAATTCGCTCTGCTCCTAGTCTCACTGGCCTTTTGTAGGCCTCTCCGATTCCCGGAACTCCCGCCTCTCGCCGAACTCGCACTGCTCCCGGTCTCACTGGCCTTTTGTAGGCCTCTCCGATCCCCGGAACTCCCGCCTCTCGGCGAACTCGCACTGCTCCCGGTCTCACTGGCCTTTTGTAGGCCTCTCCGATCCCCGGAACTCCCGCCTCTCGCTGAACTCGCGCTGCTCCCGGTCTCACTGGCCTTTTGTAGGCCTCTCTGATCCCCGGAACTCCCGCCTCTCGCCGAACTCGCACTGCTCCCGGTCTCACTGGCCTTTTGTAGGCAACTCCAATCCCCGGAACTCTCGCCTCTCGCTGAACTCGCGCTGCTCCTGGTCTCACTGGTCTTTTGTAGGCCTCTCCGATCCCCGGAACTCCCGCCTCTCGCTGAACTCGCGCTGCTCCCGGTCTCACTGGCCTTATGTAGGCCTCTCCGATCCCCGGAACTCCCGCCTCTCGCCGAACTCGCACTGCTCCCGATCTCACTGGCCTTTTGTAGGCAACTCCGATCCCCGGAACTCCTGCCTCTCGCTGAACTCGCACTGCTCCTAGTCTCACTGGCCTTTTGTAGGTCTCTCCGATCCCCAGAACTCCCGCCTCTCGCCGAACTCGCGCTGCTCCCGGTCTCACTGGCCTTTTGTAGGCCTCTCCGATCCCCGGAACTCCCGCCTCTCGCCGAACTCGCGCTGCTCCCGATCTCACTGGCCTTTTGTAGGCCTCTCCGATCCCCGGAACTCCCACCTCTCACTGAACTCGCGCTGCTCCCGGTCTCACTGGCCTTTTGTAGGCCTCTCCGATCCCCGGAACTCCCGCCTCTCGCCGAACTCGCGCTGCTCCCGATCTCACTGGCCTTTTGTAGGCCTCTCCGATCCCCGGAACTCCCACCTCTCACTGAACTCGCACTGCTCCCGGTCTCACTGGCCTTTTGTAGGCCTCTCCGATCCCTGGAACTCCCGCCTCTCGCCGAACTCGCACTGCTCCCGGTCTCACTGGCCTTTTGTAGGCCTCTCTGATCCCCGGAACTCCTGCCTCTCGCCGAACTCGCACTGCTCCCGATCTCACTGGCCTTTTGTCGGCCTCTCCAATCCCCGGAACTCCTGCCTCTCGCCGAACTCGCACTGCTCCCGGTCTCACTGGCCTTTTGTAGGCCTCTCCAATCCCCGGAACTCCCGCCTCTCGCCGAACTCACGCTGCTCCTGGTCTCACTGGCCTTTTGTAGGCCTCTCCGATCCCCGGAACTCCCGCCTCTCGCCGAACTCGCACTGCTCCCGGTCTCGCTGGCCTTTTGTAGGCCTCTCCGATCCCCAGAACTCCTGCCTCTCGCCGAACTCGCACTGCTCCCGGTCTCACTGATCTTTTGTAGGCCTCTCCGATCCCTGGAACTCCCGCCTCTCGCCGAACTTGCGCTGTTCCCGGTCTCACTGGCCTTTTGTAGGCCTCTCCGATCCCCGGAACTCCCGCCTCTCGCTGAACTCGCGCTGCTCCTGGTCTCACTGACCTTTTGTAGGCCTCTCCAATCCCCGGAACTCCCGCCTCTCGCTGAACTCGCGCTGCTCCCGGTCTCACTGGCCTTTTGTAGGCCTCTCCGATCCCCGGAACTCCCGCCTCTCGCCCAGGGAAATATGCCTATATCGCAGCTTGATTCCTTCTGCTGCACTCGGAGAAAGCATTAAGCATTAGAGCCAAGGCCTAAAATTGGGAGCACAGAAAAAGGAGTAGTGCAACTATTGAAAGGGATGTCAGCGGACTTTCTGCTACTACCCCGTGGTCTATAGCCACGCCTTTCCTGACCATCCCTGGGGTTGGTGATAGTAGAGCCAAGAAACTCCACTAGGTTTCTAGGCACTGCCACTCTGCTGGCATTTACATCAAGTGGGGCAGTCAAGGGGCAGCCAGCTAATGTCCCTGCTGAGGTCGGAGGTGGAATGTTTCTTGTGGTGCTGGCAGTGTAAGGTTCCTCCACCTCATTTCCCTTATTTTCCTCCTCTATACTGCCCAGTATCTATCCAAAGCTCGAATATTGTTTTCATAAATGGGCGTTATACAAGATAAAGCTCTTCAACTGATAACTAAACCCTCCCTCTCACTCACACACACACACACACCCAACACAGGAGGACACGAGCAGCAGGCGCATGGGAACATTACCACCTCCAAGTTCCCCACACGACGGTTCAAGGTTATGGCTCACCAACACCTTTTCAAGGGCAATTAGGGATGGGCAATAAATGTTGGCCTTGCCAGCGACGCACACATCCCATGAATTAATAAAAAAACCTCTCATCTCTATTTTATAATCACTAGCCAGTGCTCCTCGGAATTTTCCTCTCTTGTTGCTCTTAAGCTACAAATATCCTATCTGTCACACACTTCCTCCGCTCTGAATCCTCATTGTGTCAAAATCAAGATTACCCACACTGCCTCATGCTCAAACTCCTTCTTTGCTAAGCCACTTGGAGTGGGGCAATAAGTCACACTGGACAAATCAGACATGGAATAAAGGGTTAAAGTGTGTTCGATGTATTGAATAGAAGCAGTCTTTGCAAAACCAAAGCCAAGAAATAAAATATACATAAGAACATAAGAAATAGGAACAGGAGTAGCCATATGGCCCCTCAAGCCTGCTCCGCCATTCAATAAGATCATTGCTGATCTGATCATGGACTCCCGCCCGCTCCCCAAAACCCCTTATCCCCTTATCGTTTAAGAAACTGTCTATTTCTGTCTTAAATTTAATCAATGTCCCAGCTTCCACAGCTCACTGTCTCAAGGCCTTGTCAGATCCTTGATGCCTCTACAGAAGAGCTAACTCAGGGATAGTTGTTTTCAGACTGACACATCAGCAAAACTGGTACCCAGTACAAGCAAAGGTCAAAACAGAGCAAGAGCATGAAGAGATAACATAACATAACAGCAACGCATTGGGGGGGAAAAGTCCCAGGGGTAGGCAGGATATAAACCAGCTTCACCTGAATGACAAGGGGCTGTGTCCATTCAACTCAATGTATATCTTATGTATTGAATGTCTGGCCATTATAGGCCGAGTAAATTTATAAAAACCCTGTGTGTTCTTTGTTCGTAGAGGAGAGGGGCAGAGGGTCCAGTAGTGATTGACTTATGAGCCTGTTCCTCCCTTGCAAGTAAAATAAACTTACATATGTTTGATTCCTAACAGACTGTGTTGAGGTTAATTATTTAATCTCCACAACACCACTTAACTGTGAAAATTCCTAACTCTCTCAGACTTTGTGGCTCCCTTCAATATTCTGTTTTGTATTTTTAAAACCCGAGTGCAAACTAATCACTCATCATCTCCTTTCAATCTACATTACGAGCTTGGCCTTCTCCGTTTGTCAAAATAAAAAAAGACTCAATGTCCCTGAAACTCAAATTGATGACATAACATTTTAGTTGGTGAGTTAGAGCTCCATCTTGTCACCTAGCTTAGCACACAGCAACAACAACAAAAGCTTGTAATTATATAGCGCCTTTAACATAGTGAAACATCCCAACACACTTCACAGGAGTGTTATTAAACAAAATTTGACACTGAGCCACATAAGGAGATTTTAGGGCAAATGACCAAAAGCTTGGTCAAAGAGGTCAGTTTTAAGGAGCGTCTTATAGGAAGGAAGAGAGGTAGAGAGCAGAAGAATTGCTGAATAGTTTGTAGCGCTAACTACAACTATTAAAATCTATGGGGAGAAAATGCAGGGCGGGGGCACTAATGGCGTACTGCAGGCAGTAGCGCCGTGCCTGTGCAAATCCTGCGCTGCACGGCAAATTTGCTGGCCCCGTAACGCTGGCAATAACAGTTAGTGCTTTGGCACCTTTTGCCATGCAGATCGTGATGTCAGCGAATGTGCAATGCTCGCTGGGTGCCCAATCTCCAAACGTCCACTTTACTGCCTCAAGCCGACAGTGCCAGAGAGCAGAGGTGTGAACTAGTTGGCTGGCAGCTGGTGGGGCGCTACTTAAAGTGATGTGCCCCAGCTGTCAATAAACTTCCGTTCCAAAGGTCAGTTATGAGTGGCAGAGGGCAAAGGATGTATCTGCAGCCAAATAAAGGCTGCTTAGTCCCCAGAGTGTTGCGGGCCGTCAAAGGACTTTGCATTTCATCCACAGAAAATCGCCGTTCTGCACTCCCTGAATCATTGTGTGCTGCTGTGCAGACTCCGGTGACCCTCTTCTTTAATGGCTAGAAGGCACCTTGTCAAATGCACACTTCCGATTACACAACACCTCATATTCGTTATCGCTTAGTGCCTATAGCCACTCACCTACACCATTAGCGCCTGATTTAGCACTCCCCTGAATTCTTTGAGCGCTGAGTCCAAATTTAATGGGCAGCGAGATTGATTAGCGCCTGGCTTCTCAAAAGTTAACGCCCCAATCGGGGCGATATCGAATTTCTAACCCGTAAAATGATTAGTGATTGGTTGTTCTGTAATAATTATGGATTTTCCTGAAAACCATTTAATTCTGGTTAATTGTTGTGGATAGTGGGCCATAAATTGCGGCCTCTCCGGGTGCGTATGATGTGAGCACGCGCCCGAAGAGGCCCCGCAAGTTCCGGGTTTAGGCATGCAAAACGCATGCGCCTAAACCCAGCACTTGCGAACCGTCAAAATGTCTTTTGGCAGATCCAACACATCCCAAAAGAAGGGCCTTTGTGGGCAGAGATTTGGGCTATTTGCCTAACTCTTGTCCAGTGAATGTCCTTAAAATTCTTACACCTGGTAAAAGCAGGTGTAAGGCTTTCTTTTACCAGTGTAAGAGTTTTAAAAGATAGAAAAATTAAATTGTATCTCTAATTTTTATATTAACAACCCTGCCCATTAAGGTAAATTTATTTTTAACCCTATTAAATTTTTAACCCTTATTTAACCCTGTTAAACATTTCCAAAAAAATTTTTTTTTTCCTAAAACATTCAATTTTAATTAATTTTAAATATGTGAGTTGTTTTTTTTTATATTTTTGTGTTTCGGTGTTTTTGGGGGTGTTATCATTGATAGTAATGGGAGCCCGTACAAACAGAACTCACCATTACTATCAATGAGAATACTACATTTTGATTGGTGGTCCAGGCCCACATGATCCCAGGATGCCCGTACGATCCTGGGACGTGTGGGCCTCTGCGCTGGGCTGCGCATCTAGGCCTCGGAGCGCAAGTGTTCGTTCCTATGGAACCACAGGTACTTTTGTAAAATAAATTTTGGTCGAAGGCATGCGGCCGCGAGAAGCCTCCGGTCTTAATTTTTGGCACAGTATGTATACTTTCAACAATATTTATTCTATGACCATTGTCAACTAAGTGTTATTTTAGCATTAAGCATTCACAAGGAGATATTGCTGCTTCCAAGAAAGGACATGCAAGACTCCATGAACCACATTAGTGTCAAGTCCCTTACAAGCTAGATGATCACGATCAATGAAACTTTGAGAGTGATTGTGAAGTTAGTCAGATGTAGTGTACTGCTGTGTCTGTTAATATATCTTAAGTCTTTGAACATTTTGCACACATTCATAATAGCTGGAGCATTAAAACAAATCTGCCTCTTCACTGAGCACAAGGCGCCTCCCTGAAATAGGATTAAAAGCATAACGAGTTCTTAGCTAAAGTTTGATTTCAAAGGCAAGTGACTGAGTCACAGATCCAACACTTCAAATCAGTGCTCACTAAACAGGTCTGGATCTAACTGCCTTTTCTTGAAAAGAAAACTATAGCTCACCGTTAATTAAATACGGAAGCCTGCAGAAACAGGAACCTGGAATAATTCCCAGGATAGCTCGAGAATTAGATAGCAGTCCAGCTAAATTATGAATCCATACCATGTTACCGTGCCTCAATGATAAAATTAGTTCTTATATGTACACTGCAAAATGGAGTCTGCTAAAGATGACTGCTGACCTTCATATGACAAAATATACAATTACATAAAGGGTCATGATAAAATGAATGCAGATCATGAGAGCTGCTGCCTTAATTTGCGAGAGGTCAGTTTGTTGTGTTTAATGATAAGTAGATTAATCCTTGGCTTGGAGTAGGTCATCAATCTCGTACACAATTGAACAGTTCAGAAAAACTGCAAGAGCACAGCATGAATGTTAAGCACTGGCTGTAAATTTGATGGGCTCCATTTATTTTGAATAGGATGCAAATCAAGTCAACAGCCTGTAGTTAAGTCAATGAGTGCATACTGTTCTGAATTGTAAGTTGTAAAGTGGTTTCCTATCTGACTTTCCCAAAAAACGTGTGGGCTGTTAGGTCTGGTACAGAAGCTATCAAACCAGAAGGCCCTGGAATCAATTCCTGGCTAGGGTGTTTTCAGCTCATCTCAGCCAAGGCAAGCAGTTGGAGTGCTGCTTTCAGCCTCAGCATCGCTGAGCCACCAAGATCAAAGTTCAACCAGGATTTATACTTCGGACTGCTATGCAATAATTCAAGCTGTGAGCATGTCATAGAATCTTAGATGTTTACGGCACAAAAGGAGGCCATTCTGCCCATCGTGTCTGTGGAAGTCGAAAAAGAGTTACCCAGCCTAATCCCACTATACAGCTCCTGGTCCATACAGCCTTGTAGGTTACAGCACTTCAAGCGCATATCCAAGCACTTTAAAATGTGATGAGGATTTCTGCCTCTACCACCCTTTCAGCTGCGTCGATTTCCGTTCCAATTGACTTCAATGAAAGAGAAAGATAACAGGGGGTGGTTTAACATGGTAAGAACATAACATAAGATAAGAAATAGGAGCAGGAATAAGCCATACGGCCCCTCAAGCCTGCTCCGCCATTCAATAAGATCATGGCTGATCATCGTCCTCAACTCCACTTTCCCGCCCAATCTCTATATCCCTCGATTCCCCATGACTCCAAAAATCTATCGATCTCAGCCTTGAATATATTCAGAGACTAAGCAGCCCTCCAAAAGATGAATTCCAAAAGATGGTCTTGCGCTATCGCTCATTTTGCACCATCGCAAAGACCAATTTCACTCCCATATGATGATCCTACATGAAACGTTATAGCTTTTTTCAATGTTTTTAAGCTGCTCAATCTGTCATATATTGTAAAGCCTTGGCTAGCCCAGCAATGTCCCTTTAATGCACGATGCAAATTTTCAGAAAAGGCTTGTCCCAAAAAAATGCAGACACAGGACTAAAACATTTCAATATATTAGAGCAAAGTACATTTTGAACTCCAATGACAGCTAAGTCAACTGTGTTTACTTACAGAATTCATCAACACTGTGGTTCATTGGGTTTATCTCCCGCTGAGTCAAGTTCAATAAATTAGCCCCAGCACGCCAGTAAATGCAGAAAGATGATCGCAATGTCATACTCCCAATTAGGAGCTATCACTGAGATATACAAATAATTTGTAGCCATGTAATGAAAACTCATGGACCAGAAGAGTCCAAGGGCTAGATTTTACACTTTTGTGCATATCGCCAAAAATGGGCGTTATTTCCGGCGTGAGCGGTAAGAATGGGTTTTCAGATTGCTGGCTTCTTGCCCATTCTCAAAACACCTAGTCTCCATTTTTGAAATTGGGTGTTACCACAAGCGATATGAAATGGGCGTTACCATTAAATCTCACTGACCTTCTGCCATAAAGTGTCGCCGTCTTTAGCAACGGCATGGCAACGCTCGATTCCCGTGATTCAGGAGGTCAAGGATCATCATGACATGCACAGATGAGGAGAGGGAGCTGAGAGGGACTGAAAGCGTGTGTGGCTGTGGTGTGTGCTTGTTTAGCTGTTGTGGGAGGCACGAGAGAGATTCACCAGCAGCAAAAAAGCCTACTAAGCACCATAGAACATAGTTGGCACTGAGTTTTTGTCCAACAAATAAGATATAACATGGAAGGGATGGAGGAGGTCCGGGAGCTGTTAGCCAGGAACACTGGTGGCAGAGGGCTCCCAGTGATCCCAGAGCGCGGCACTGCACCCCAAGGTGCCGCACCGCCATTGCCAACGACACATGAGAGCCAGGAGCAACATCTTGCTTCTGGCTCAGAGCACGTTCCCACATCAGGACCATCCTCTCCCGTATCCATCCAAGCAGCGGTTCGGCCGTCACTCCCCCACCCCCCGCGCAATGAAGCATCGCCTGAGGAGCTCCTCGGCCAGGCAGCTTGGAGTCAGCAGGGAAAGGGGAAGGGGCGGACGTGGGGAGGAGAAGCGAGGGGGGTGTGGGGGGGGGGGGGGGAAGGGTTGATTTTACAGAAATACTGATGATTTCAGAAATGTTCAGTTTAAATGCTTTTTATTTAACAAAACCTTGTTGCGCATTGGCTCAGATAGCTGCACCATTACACGCTGATGAATCCTTAAATATCAAAGGGTATAATTACACTTAACTTCAATTGACTTAAACTTTTTCAGCAAGGTGATGCCCACTATTGATGTATGACCTGCACACCCAGCAGTGTGTCAATCTTGTAAATAACATCAACGTTCTTTCAGGCAAAGCGCTCATTGATGAGCTCCTGACATAAGGCTCTTGCAGCTATCATGCCACCATGGGCCCTTTCATGCGGTCTACAGAGGGGGTGTTGGTTGGGGGCATGGCTTCAGTGTCAGCCTGATTGTCTGGGCCGATGTTAGCATCCGCCTCCTCATCCTCCTCTTCCTCCCTCTGGTGATGTGGACTGTCAGAGTCCTCAGGCAATTCTTCTCCCATCCTGATAGCCAAGTTATGCAGCGTGGAGCACACCACCACGAATTGAGCTACTTGCTCAGGGTGGTATTGGAGGTCGCCTCCTGAGTGGTCCAGGCATCCAAAGCGCTGCTTAAGCAATCCAATGGTTTTCTCCACGATATTGTGAGTGGCTCTGTGGCTATCATTGTATCGCCTTTCGGCTTCGGTGTGGGTGTCACACAGGGGGGTCATCAGCCAGCTGGCAAGGCCATATAAGAACATAATAAGAACATAAGAATTAGGAACAGGAGTAGGCCATCTAGCCCCTCGAGCCTGCTCCGCCATTCAACAAGATCATGGCTGATCTGGCCGTGGACTCAGCTCCACTCACCCGCCCGCTGCCCGTAACCCTTAATTCCCTTATTGGTTAAAAATCTATCTATCTGTGATTTGAATACATTCAATGAGCTAGCCTCAACTGCTTCCTTGGGCAGAGAATTCCACAGATTCACAACCCTCTGGGAGAAGAAATTCCTTCTCAACTCGGTTTTAAATTGGCTCCACCGTATTTTGAGGCTGTGCCCCCTAGTTCTAGTCTCCCTGACCAGTGGAAACAACCTCTCTGCCTTTATCTTGTCTATCCCTTTCATTATTTTAAATGTTTCTATAAGATCACCCCTCATCCTTCTGAACTCCAACGAGTAAAGACCCAATCTACTCAATCTATCATCATAAGGTAACCCTCTCATCTCCGGAATCAGCCTAGTGAATCGTCTCTGTACCCCCTCCAAAGCTAGTATATCCTTCCTTAAGTAAGGTGACCAAAACTGCATGCAGTACTCCAGGTGCGGCCTCACCAATACCCTATACAGTTGCAGCAGGACCTCCCTGCTTTTGTACTCCATCCCTCTCGCAATGAAGGCCAACATTCCATTCGCCTTCCTGATTACCTGCTGCACCTGCAAACTAACTTTTTGGGATTCATGCACAAGGACCCCCAGGTCCCTCTGCACCGCAGCATGTTGTAATTTCTCCCCATTCAAATAATATTCCCTTTTACTGTTTTTCTTTCCAAGGTGGATGACCGCACATTTTCCAATATTGTATTCCATCGACCAAACCTTAGTCCATTCGCTTAACCTATCCAAATCTCCTTGTAGCCTCTCTGTGTCCTCTACACAACCCGCTTTCCCACTAATCTTTGTATCAATCCTTTGTCACCAAGCATCCAGCATTGACCTTATGGCTGATTGTTAAACAAGTCAGATGCAGTACTCTCATGCAGGATGTGAGCATCATGACTGTTGCCCGGAAATTTAGCATTCACTGCCATTATAAGTTGCTGGTGGTTGACAACGAGTTGGACATTCAGGGAGTGGAATCCCTTGCGGTTCCTGAAAACCTCTGCATCCTGAAACGGTGCCCGCATGGCGATGGGCGCACAGTCTATTGCTCCCTGCACCTTGGGGAAGTTTGCAATTCTGGAGAATCCTAGAGCCCTCTCAGTCTGTGCCTCCCTGGTCATACGGAAGCTGATCAAGTCCCTCCTGCATGCCTTCAGGGCTTCAGTGACCTGTCTAATGCAGCGATGCGTGGCATGCTGAGACAGACCGCAAATGTCACCAGCTGAGGCCTGAAAAGAATCCAAGACATAGAATGACAGTGCCGCGGTGACTTTGACCTCGACGGACAGTGCATTACTAATGGTGCTGGCAGGCTGAAGATCTCCCCTTATGAGCTGGCATACCTCAGTGATAACCTCTTTGTGGAAGCGCAGTCTCCGAAGGCAGGTAGCTTCGAAGTAAGTCGAATTTTCCCTGTACTTGCGATGGGTGTAACGTCTGGTCCTCCTCATCAGCCTGGCATGTCTTACATTGGGCACATAATACTGTGGAGCGTACCTTCGGCCATCTCGGGTTTGCAGCATGTAATTGGTCATCGAGAGGGTGAGAAAGGACAGGCCCCATTGTAATAGCTCTCTGTTTTCCACTGATAGGTCACAAAGAATGAATGTCCCGACGAAGACACCTATTAAATTCCAATCGTTCACAGTATGGTAAAGATATTTGTACAGATGTTTACATCATCTCCAAAGATATCCAGAGTACATCTGAACTCCCCCGAGGTTAAAGCAGAGCATCCTTTTAAAGGATGCGACATGTGATGTAGAACATGGCGTCCATAATGCTGTGATTAGTTCCGGTTAGTTCCACTTTTTCCCGCCGTTTTTTTTGAGCGAGCGATATTACATAGAAACATAGAAACATAGAAAATAGGTGCAGGAGTAGGCCATTCGGTCCTTCGAGCCTGCACCACCATTCAATATGATCATGGCTGATCATTCAACGTGAGTACCCCATTCCTGCTTTCTCTCCATACCCCTTGATCCCTTTAGCTGTAAGGGCCACATCTAACTCCCTTTTGAATATATCTAACGAACTGGCCTCAACAACATTCTGTGGTAGAGAATTCGACAGGTTCACAATTCTTTGAGTGAAGAAGTTTCTTCTCATCTCGGTCCTAAATGGCTTCCCTCTTATCCTTAGACTGTGTCCCCTGGTTCTGGACTTCCCCAACATCGGGAACGTTCTTCCTGCATCTAACCTGTCCAATATTGTGGGCGATATGTGTGCAAGATGGTGAAAGTGACGCTGGGCGATCTCATGGCCGTTAGTTTCGGCAAATGTGATATTTACGACAAAAAAAGTGGGTGCATGGTATTATTGAATCTCAGCGGTAACTCCGTGCGGAAACTAACGCTGGACGATATTATGGCCGTTGATTTCGCCCATTCTGATGATTCCGCCCCAAAAAAGTGGGCGGGCGGTATTATTTTTTTCCGGCGTTACACACATGGGGAAAGTAACGCTCGGCGATAAGTTTCCGAAAAATTCCCGTCAGTTTGCATTTTGTGGCAAATAGGTGATATATGGGCGCTTTACGTCATTTCAGCCGTAAAATGGACGTTAAGTGGCCAATAAGCATGCAAAAAAAGTGGAAAATCTAGCCCCAAGCTTGAAAACCTGCATTGTTTCTCACAATACACATACATAAGATCAACTTATCTCTCACATTTTTGCACACAAGTTGACTTAAAAAATATTAGGCTGGAATTTGCGGTCTGAGGCTTCCCGCGGATGAATGCCTCTGAACCGCAAGTAAACTCTGCCTCTGGACCTTTGAAGACTCGCGCTCCTGGGCCTGCAGGCACAGGCCTGCGTAAAGACCCACGTATCCTGGGGGGCATGCGCTTCGCCAGCGTCCCTGGGATCACGTGGACCAGCCCAACCAATCACAAAGGGGCATTCCTATTATGCTTATGGGGATTCCATTTACGTACACCTACAAACCACTGAAATAGAAATAAATCATCTTATTTTGAACGATAAGGGAGTCAAGGGTTATGGGGAGTGGGCAGGGAAGTGGAGTTTAGGCCAAGATCAGATCAGCCATGATCTTATTGAATGGCGGAGCAGGCTCGAGTGGCCAAATGGTCTACTCCTGCTCCTATTTCTCATGTTCTTATATTCAAAATTAATTCAAATACAATGTAATTATACATCTAAAACAAAAATTAAATGTTTTGAAAAATAAATGTAATAATTTTTCCAAGGGGCCAAAAATAAGCTAAACCACGTTTAAACTATTTGTTTGGTTAAATCATCTAAAAAAAAATTATTTTAATATTTATTTAAACCCTTATGCTGGTAGAAGAAGGCCTTACGCCCGCTTTTTCCAGGCATAAGGGTTTGGTGGGCATTCGCTAGGCAGTAGTTGGGCAAACCCTGCGCCAGAAAATGTCCATTTCCTGCAGATTCATAGGATCTATCAAGCTTAAAACTTGACAGATTGCAGGTTCCGGGTTTTCACGCATGCACATCGCAGAACTTGTGGGGCACACGACTGCCTTTGACCGCATACGCTGTGCCCTTCTGCTGCCTTCCTTGTATCGTTATTCTGCGTTTTTAATCATTGTGGCCCTGTTTTTTAATAGATTTTAATAAATTGAAGCCACAAGTGCCGCCTAATGCTTTAACTTGATGCTTATTCAGTTATACTTACTAAGTTTACTTCCAATCAATGTAATAAACTGCATCGTTTTGTGTTCAGCTGCTTTGCACTGACAGCTTTAGATTGTGATCGTACTCTTGGGAGGTAAATAAATGGAACAAAAACAGTATGCTGGAGATAACTCGGTTCGAGAGGCACCTGGCAGATATCATTCTATTTAAAATTGAATTGATCTCAAAATACTGAATCAGGATTTATCCAAAATTACTTAACATTTCTGATAATTGTCCTGACACCTCCTGCCCCCCATTAACTGAATGAAAATAAAACACAAATAGGCCCTCAAGGAGTTTGACATTGTTTAGGCCTGACACATTCTGAATTCTCATTTTGCTAAAATTACTCCAGGAGGTTTTATTTTAAGAGATAGAACGGCCAATCTTCACTACTGCATGATGGCCTGGGTGTTTGCTCCACCTGCCTGATGCAGTAAGCGGAGAAGCCCAATTCATTTCCATGGTCGGATCTGGTTTGCATGCATGAGGTGAGCCACCAGCCCAATCGCATTGCTTATAGTGAGCTTACTGCTTGGGAGGGTGGGAAATGTGGCTGGTAGGTAATCATCGTAAGAAAGACTTGCATTTATTTAGTGCCTTTCACGACCACTGGACGTCTCACAGCACATTAAGTACTTTTGGAGTGTAATCACTATTGAAATATGGGAAACGTGCAGCCAATTTGCACACAGCAAGCTCCCACAAACAGCAATGTGATAATGACCAGATAACTCCCCTGCTCTCCTCCAAAATAGTGCAATGGGATCCTTTAAATCCATTTGAGAGAGCAGATGAGGTCTTATTTTAACATCTCATCTGAAAAACAGCACCTCTGACAGTGCGTTACTCCCTCAGCACTGCACTGGAGTGTCAGCCAAGATTTATTTTGTGCTCAAGTTTCTGGAGTGGGACTTGAACCCACAACCGTCTGACTCAGAGGCAAGAGAGCTACCCACTGAGCCACAGCTGACACTGGTAGGTCTGAAGCAACTTCTTCATGGAAAGTGGTGGATGTGTCAGGAGTGATCTGGGGTAGTCATTTTGGGCAGTAGAGATACTTTTGTTGTGCCCACAACTGCAAAGATATAGATCCACTTTCCCGACCAGAACTGTCCATGTTTTTTGTGGGCAGTTTGAGGAACTTGCGGCAACAATGCAGATGGAAACTATAATGTGTGAACCTGTGAGTATGCTCACAGGTTTGTAGAGCTGTTACATTCTGAGTGGCTTAGCCAGTCACATGATGTTCACAAGACTCAATAAAACCCCTGTCAGTTGGCTCTAGGTCATCCACAATGAGCTACGCAGTTGTGAGCCTGGTGAATGAACTGGTGTGATTGTTAAACCTTTGCGAATAAACCAACTAGTTCTTAATAGCAATGTGCTGCTATGAATTCTTAAGCAAAGATCCCATGAAGCAAATACATTACAGAATCCAAAATGGCATCAGCGTTTTAACTGCGTCGCATGACCCCTAGTTGCATACATTAATGATGTTCCTGCCTCGTCTCTGGAAGGAATGTTGGCTGCCCAAATATAAAAACTCTGGAGACATTTTATGCAGTCACTTCACAAGCTATTCCTTCCGGGAAATAGTTCAGGCAAAATGAAAGTGTTCCAAGCTCAGAGCTAAAAATTACAAGGCTTCGCTTTCCAACGAAGAAGGTCAAAAGACTCCTAAAAGGCAGGTGAGAGAAAAACATGAGAAGAAAATGGGATAAAACAAAAAGATAGTTTTGCTTCCTAACAAGGGGTTATGCTTAAAAAAAAAATTCTCTTTCCACTGAACTCAATTCACTTTTGGGTTACCATGGTGTACATAATAGACTCATTAATACTGATTAAGTGAGACCAATCTTCAGGCAATATTTCCATATTCTTACTCTGTCAAATCAGATTTCTTGCCCATTCATAAATGTGTCAAGTTCAGTGAAATACAGGTGGCATTATATATCCTTCTTTATTGATAGTACCAAATAATCATAAGAACAGCTGGCATGTGATAATTACACTTGGCGCATTATCGCTGGTTCATAAACACATCACCTGCTCAGTTTATCTTTCACTGTTTAAGTTGCCATTTCTACTGTAGCCTTTTGTTTGCTTCCCTGGAGATTAAGAAGAAACTTGTATCTATTCTGCAATGAAAAAGGGCCTTTGTGAAAATAAAATATACTGTCCAATGCTTCTCGAATGTCGGAGGCAAATCATCAAATCTTTCCCTGTGTTGTAGCCATAAAACTGTATAGAATCATAGAAACTTACAGCAGAGAAAGAGGCCATTCAGCCTGTCGTGCCTGTGCTGGCTCTGTGAAGAGAAGCTGTGCTTAGTCTGTAAGTCGTTTTGCCCTTGCTGGTTTCTAATCATCCCTCTTACAACAGTTCTAGACCCGGGAATTATAGTAGTGAACAGAATACTCAGTTATAGACAGATCTTTCGGTCTCAACCGTCACAATGCTTTTGTTCAAGTTAAAGCACATACCCGCTTCCAGTAAAACACACCTTGGTGGCGTAAAACAAACACAGTACAACACACAATACTGGCCTGTCTAAACAGGCCCCTATCGTGAAATACCCACGACTAAAACACCCCTGCTTAGCTCAATAGTGCACCCCCGAATCTGTCCAACAGACCGTGCATACGCCTATGATCCGCGCAGAACCTCCCCACTAAACCCCTAAGGCTTGGTTGGGATACACGACACCCCTCCACTCTATGCGGTGGTCTAAAGGATGTGTGGGCTGGGATAATGCTCACCGGTTACTCATTTGGCTTACTCGCTGCTTCTCCCAATGAGGCATATCTTCTGGTTCTGTACCAATCTATGGTTTCCAAGTCCCAGTCTCAAGGTCAGCTTTCCAGTCGAGGCTCTCGTTTGCTCATAGGTGGTGGTTTCTTCTCTCCATCCCAGACGGGGTACTCAGTCCTGGAATGCATTGAATGAAGCAAGCAAGTGTAGAATAGGAGAGAGTGAGAGAAATGGCAGCAAACTGCCTTTCTCTTATACCTGAAAAATGCTTGCTGAATCCTCGCGCCAAAAACCAGTCCTTTGCCTGAGGCAGTCGAACTAAAGAGCAATGAATCACATCTCCAGCCTGTGCCTTTGTTACCGGGCTCTTCCTGGGGATAAAGGCTCCAACGAGTCTGGGTGGGCAATAGCTTTCTTTGTCCTGAGGTTCCCGCACTCCGGGACTATCTCATTCCAAGATGATGGCTTGAGCACTGAGCAGTTTACCGGATCTCTCACTGATGGTTTCCCATTACATGACAAAAGGGTCCTCCATCAGCCATCTATCTGCGATGAGGTTCCTGCTTTCAGCCATTGACCCATCCCAGACTATTCCCACCCACCTGATGTGTATTCCTGTGGAACGTGCCTGAGCCTGTCTCAGTCATGCTGTCAGCTCTTCTGCAGTAAATGAAATATGGAAAAGCAATGTTCAAAACTTATAGTCCAAAATCCTGAAGCCTGTGTCGATGTTTACGTCGATGCTTACAAGTCCCACACCCCCGCTTTTGTTTTTGTAATCCTGTAAGTTCCTCATCCTCAAAGTACCTGTCCAACTCCCTTTTAAAATTATTTATGGAATCAGCTTCCACCATCTTTTCAGGTGGAGCGTTCCAGATCACGATAACTCTGAGTGAAAACTTTTCTCCTCATCTCCCCTCTAAACGTTTTGCCAATGACTTCTGATTATTGATCCACTCACCAAAATGAATAGCTTTTCTTCTACCTACTCTATCAAAACCTCTCATCATCTTCAAAACCTCTATGACATCACATCTTAACCTTCTCTGTTCCAAGGAGCACAGTCTTAACTTTTCCAACCTCTCCTCATGACTGAAGTTCCTCATCCCTGGTAACATCCTGGTAAATCTCCTCTGTACCCTTTCTAAGGTGTTTACATCTTTCCTGAAGGATGGAGCCCAGAATTGTCCACAATACTTCAGCTGAGGCCTAACCAGTGATTTATATATTTCTAGCATGATCACTTTGCTTTAGAAACATAGAAAATAGGTGCAGGAGTAGGCCATTCGGCCCTTCGAGCCTGCACCACCATTCAGTAAGATCATGGCTGATCATTTACCTCAGTACCCCTTTCCTGCTTTCTCTCTATACCCTTTGATTCCTTTAGCCGTAAGGGCCATATCTAACTCCCTCTTGAATATATCCAATGAACTGGCATCAACAACTCTCTGCGGTAGGGAATTCCACAGGTTAACAACTCCCTGAGTGAAGAAGTTTCTCCTCATCTCAGTCCTAAATGGCTTACCCCTTATCCTTAGACTGTGTCCTCTGGTTCTGGACTTCCCTAACATCGGGAACATTCTTCCTGCATCTAACCTGTCCAGTCCTGTCAGAATTTTATACGTTTCTATGAGATCCCCTCTCAGCCTTCTAAACTCCAGTCAATATAGGCCCAGTCGATCCAGTCTCTCCTCATATGTCAGTCCCTTGACAAGTAATCCATATGCTTTTTTGACCACCTTATCAACTTGCGCTGCCTTCTTTAAGGATTGGTGTATATGGACGCCAAGGTGTCTCTGCACATCGACACTTTTCAAAATTGTGCCATTTATGGTATCCTGGGCTGGAAATTCCTATGGCTTACCGCCCGATTTCTGGGCAATATTGGCCATTGTGGGCGCTAATCAGGTAAGCGGAAAATTCCCGACCTGAGTTACGGCGACGGTTTCGAGGTACCACTGGGGAGCGGACCACCGGCCTGCACCGTCCTCAGATTGCCCTGGCGCGATATTTGGGTCAGCGGTGACCCGTAGGTAAGCATGGAAAAAACCGCCCACGGGGATCAGCGGAGCTGGGCGGTAGATGAGTAGTACTGCAAGAAAAAGGTCAGCAATTGTTTATTTTACTGATTATTTTTTAAAAATCTGTCATGATTATTTCGTTTAAAAGGGTCTCGGGGATGTTTTTAAAACATTTTTTAGATGATGTTTTTTGAAAAATTACTTTTATTTTTTCTGCTGCTAGGCCCAGCCTGCAGCCTCGGGGTAGATTTGTATTGCTTTTTTAATTTATCGCTCATTTTCTTTAAGAACCGCCCAATCGACCCTAAATTGCACTTTTTTCCCGAGAATGGGGGAGCAAGGCCCATGGTTTTCACTCGGCGGATTTTTTTTATTTTTTGGGGGGAAGTTTTCGCCGGTGATAATCTTCCCAGTTTTAGCGGTCTTTTGGGCGGCAATCGGGCACTGGGGGCTGATGGGAAATTCTAGCCCTTTGTCTTTCTATATTAGTCCTCCCGAAGTGCATCACTTCACACTTCCCTGCATTGAATTTCATCTGCCCATTGCAGTACAGCAGTAGTACACACATAAAATAATAATGGATTCGACATTTGAAGTGAAATACCTTTATGTGTCTCATCCTTTCACTTGCTCTGCTGTATCAGCATGTCCATATTCATTAAATATACAACATCTGATTATCCTCTCTGGGAATTATTATATGAATAGAAAGCATTGGGATTTACCTCATCAAATTGCACAGTGTTTGATTATAATCACGGCTGATTTCCAGACGCAGAAGTGTAAACAATTCAACATTTTTACCACTGTAAACTAATGGAACTGTAAAAATGGCCCTGGAGAATTGCAGATGCATTTCACCACTCACACAACACGAAAGTTTGAGAGAAACTGCCTGCAATGCCAGTGTAAAAATGAATGCAGATTATTTATGCCATTGACCTTCTCAGGACCGAAGTCGTATTGCTGCACCACTATTTCACCTCAAAGAATTGGGAGGCAGGCAATGTTCACATTTTCGAAAGCATTTAATCAATGTTCTCGCTGCTTTCAAAACTGGAGATGTAGGCGTTGCCATGAAATTCAGTCAACTTTAATTAAAATCTCTTAGCAGCAAAGTTTTGATCGCGTGCAGAACTTCTGAATTAAGAGGGTGAGATTGCTTTTTTTCTCATTGTAAACAGGAGAATGATTGTGGGAATGTAAAATGGGGCTTGTAGAATGTGGGAACAGCATTCATGTCCCTAGGGCCTTACCTTTGCTTAAAGATGATGTGGTAGCAGAACCAAAATAATGGAAGCACCTATTAAAGAGGTGTAGCCATGGATAGCTGGATGCAGGTTTACATTGGATATACGGCACAGAAACAGACCATTCGGCCCAACCACTCCATGCCGGTGTTTATGCTCCACTCGAGCCTCCTCCCGTCTTTCCTCATCTAACTCTATCAGCATAACCCTCTATTCCCTTCTCCTTCATATACTTATCTAACTGCCCCTTAAACGCATCGATACTATTCGCTTCAACCACTCCCTGTGGTACGAGTTCCATATTCTCACCACTCTTTGGGTAATGAAGATTCTTCTGTTCATTCCCAATGCTGCTTCCCCTGGCCTTTAAGTTGCTGAAAATCTGAAATTGTATATTAATATTTTAATTAGGAAACTATTGTGATGGACAAGAACCCTGGTACAGGCAACCATCATTGAAGCAAACTGAATCGGAGGGGCTACATCTGTAAAATGGAGTGATTTCACTTAGGCAAAGGATTATGGGTTAAAACTAGCGGTATCTTGTGGTGTGATGGAATAATGTGATTAGCCAAATTTTGATGGGTTGAAATGGAATTTGAAGCATGTAGCCCAAACAAAGCTAGTTGGGAATGAGGGACTTGTGTTCTAATCCATAGTTTTCCAAGTTTGCACTTCCAGTGGGGAGCCTCACTCACCAACAGCGTGTGTCAGGAAATTGGGGACACATCGTCCACAATTTACTCTCAGTTAAAATTAATGAATGGAAGATCATGGGTAGCGTGCTTGTGAATTCCTGATATTTGTGAATGAGGAGAAAGGATTACACAAACCCACAAAATCAATCCTATTGTGTAGAATAACCGCCTCAACCGCCTCGTTGACCCGCACATCACTACATGGAATAGTGGCCCAGAATTTCCAGGGCCTATGACCACTTACGCGGCCGTAAGTGCATCGCGAGTTCCGGGTTTACGTATGGGCTGCGCATGCGCAAAAACCCGGAATTTGTGATCCAACGCATCCCTGGGAAATGGACATTTGCTGGCAGAGAATTGGGCTATTTGTCCAATTACTGCCCAGCGAATGGCCGTGAGACTCTTATGCCTGGTAAAAGCAGGCGTAAGGCTTTCTTTTACCAGTGTAAGGGTGAAAATAAATTTTAAAATAACATTTTAAAAGTCATTTTAACATTCAAAAATCTGTAAAATAAGGTTGTTATTTTTGGCCCCTTGGAAAAATGTTTATATTTATTTTTCAAAAAATGATTTTTTTGTTTAAATGTTTAATTAAGCGCATTTTAATTCATTTAAAACATGTAATGATTGTTTTTCATTTCAGTGTTGTTAAAATGTGTTTTGGTGGTGTGGTGATTAAGCTTATGGGGTTCCGTACGTAAATGGAATCCCCATAAGCATAATAAGAGTCCATTTTCTGATTGGTTGGGCCGGCCCACATGATCCCAGGGATGCTTACAAGCCACCTGCGCCCCTGGGATACATGGGCCTCTATGCAGGCCTACACGTAGAAGTCCAGGAGCGCGAGTCTCCGTAGATCCAGAATAATCAGGTTGGTGCGTAGATTTATTGCAGTTCAGAGGAAAATGATATAATTTGTGGTTCAAAGTAATTAGGTTAATTAAATTTTAACTATGCTGAGATTGGTAATACTCATCCCCACTAACCATTATCCAAACCCAAATTAAAAGTAGATTTGTGTTCATCATTTTGTCTCAATATACAATTTAGCAGCAGGGTTAACATAGTACGTTTGTTTCTTCCAATCAAGAGAAAATTTCTTGAAAAGTGCAAAGAAAGCTTGATTAAAACGTTAAATGCCTTGAGGAAATAAAATAACTTGGAATATGTTGATATTTTCTTTTAAGTTCCTGCAGCATGCACCAGTGGCTGATCAATAATGCATCATGGAACAACAGAAGCACCAATAATGATGGTGTTCTGTATTATGAAAAATTGAAAGAATGTATAATGTCAACAATCTTCTGAATGAGCAAGGGAGAAGTGACTGACAGGCACCCTTCGATTCTAGGTCAGTCTATTTCCCGACATCTAATTCCAATTAAAAAAAAACGATACATTATTATTCGAAGTCGAAGTGTACAAGAAGCTCTATCCAGCACCCAATTAAGAAGTGCTGTGCGGCGGGGACAGGTTGGTGGAGGACCTTTGTCTATTGGATGTTTAGTGTAAGGCCCATGCTTTCGTTCACCTCAGTGAATATGACTTGGAGTTCCGCCTCTGTATGTGCGCAGATGCAGGCGTCGTCTGGATATTGTAGCTCGACACCAGAGGTTGAGGTGGTTTTGGATCTGGCCTAGAGATGACAAAGGTTGAACAGGTTCCCACTGGTTCTGTAGTTTAGTTCCATTCCAGCAGGGAGCTTGTTGAGTCTCAGGTAGAGCATGGCAGCGAGGAAGATTGAGAAGAGGGTTGGTGCGATGACGCAGCCCTGTTTGACCCC